>NC_051310.1:195382357-195982357 GCF_015220235.1 Choloepus didactylus
TTTTTTTCCTTTACCCACTAGTTATCTAGGAGTGCATTGTTTAGCCTCCATGTATTTGTGAATTTTACAATCTTCTACCTATTATTTATTTCCAGCTTCATTCAATTATCATAACAGAAAGTGTTTTTTGTAATATCAATATTTGTAAATTTGTTGAGACTTGATTTGTGACCCAACATGTAGTCCAACCTAGAGAATGTTCCATGAACACTTGAGAAAAATGTCTTGCTGTTGTGGGGTGTAGTGTTCTATAAATATCTTTCAATTCTAGTTCATTTATCATAAAATTCAATATCTCCATTTCCTTACTGATCCTCTGTCAAGATGTTATATCCATTGATGAGAGTGGTGTATTGAAGTCTCCAACTAGTATTGTAGAGTAATCTACTTCTCCTTTCAGTGTTCTCAGTGTTTTCCTCATGAATTTTGTGGCACTCTGGCTTGGTGCATAAATATTTATGATTGTTATGTTTTCTTGATGAAAAGTTCCTTTTATTAATATATAGTGTCTTTCTTTGTCTCTTATCATTGTTTTACTTTTGAAGTCTAATTTGTCGTATATTAATAAAAGTAGTCCCACTTTTCTCCAGTTTCTGTTTGCATGAAATATTTTTTCCAACCTTTCATTTTCAGTCCCTTTTTGTCTTTATGTCTAAAGTGAGTTTCTTGTAGACAGCAAATAGATGGGTCCTGTTTTTTATTCCATTCTGACAGTCTGTGCCTTTTTATTGGGGAATTCCATCCATTAAAATTTAGTGTTATTGCTGTAAGGGCAGTACTTTCTTCTGTCATTTGGTCTTTTGGGTTTTATATGTGATGTCTTATGTTTTCCTCTCTCCTTTTACCCTTCCTGATAATCTCCATTGCTGCACTCTTCTCCAAACCTCTCTTTCCTGTCTTTTCCTATCAGCCTGTAGCACTCCCTTTAGTATTTCTTGTAGCACTGGTCTCTTATTCACAAACTCAGTGTCTTTCTGAAGCCATTTTATTCTCTCCCTCATTTTTAAAAGACGGTTTAGCCAGATATAGAATTCTTGGTTGGCAGTTCTTCTCTTTCAGTGTCTTAAATATATCATGCTACTGTCTTCTTGCCTTAATGGTTTCTGTGGAGAAATCTGTGCATAAACTTATTTGTCTTCCCTCATATATGATGGATTGCTTTTCTCTTGCTGCTTTCAGAATTTTCTCTTTGTCTTTAACATTGCACAATCTGATCATTAAGTGTCTTGGACTAGGTCTATTGGGATCTTTTCTGTTGGGGGTATGCTGTACTTCTTGAACCTGTAATTCTCTTTCATAAGAGTTGGGACATTTTCAGTGAATATTTTTCTATTCTTTCTGCCTCTTTCCCCCTCTCTTCTCCCTGTCAGACACCCATAACACATATATTTGTCCACTTCATGTTGTCACTCAGCTCCCTAAGACCCTGCTCATATTTTTCCATTCTTTTCACCATCTGTTCTTTTGTGTGTATGAATTCAAATGTCTTCTCTTCCAATTCACTTATCCTTTCCTTGGCCTGTTCAAATCTACTGTTGTATCCCTCCATTGTCATTTTCATCTTGTCCATTATGCCCTTCATTTCCATAAGTTCTGCCATTTGTTTTTTCAAGTTTATGGCTTCTTCTTTATGGTCATCCAGTGTCTTCCCTATATCCTTCATCTCTTTTGCTATATCTTCCCTCAGTTCATTGACTTGATTTTTGAATTTGTTTAGGGGATCTGTTTGAATATCTCAAATTAGTTCTTCTCTCACTTCATTGAATTGATTTAGCATTAGTTGTCTCAACTCCTATATCTTGGTTGAATTGTTAGTTTTTTCTTTTGGCTGGTCGATATTTTTGTTTACTAGTAAGGCTCATTATCTTAATTGATTTTTTGATCAGTTTATTCTGGAGCTTGTTTTCACTGTTTTATCTAGGATTTTCTTATTGGTTAGCTTTGTTTTCTAACCTTTGGTGTTCATTTCAGCATATTCTATACCTAAGTTAGAGATATAGGTTCTATTTAGGTTCTATTTAGTTGGTCGGAGTTTTTCAACTCTTGTTTTCCTGTTTATTGCCCTGCTTATATGCATCCTTTCTGTGAGAGGAACTCTTCAGATATGGTAAGCCCTGGTCAGGTTTTTACAGTCCAGAGAGGCCTGATTCTCAGAAGGAGTATATGATGCTTCCCTCAGAATGAGACCCTCCTGCAAAGCCTTTAGACTCTGTTCTTTTCCTATCCTGTCCAGAAGTTTGTGCTTCCAGTTTGCAGCTCTCCCACCATTGTAAGGAGGTGTAGAGACTTTAGTTCTTCTGGTGACCCTGACCCTCTCAGGGATGTGGCTGATTGAAGTTGGTTTCTGAATTCCAATCCCTGGCATCTGAATTCCCCAAAGGAGGGCTGCCACTCAAGCTGGACCACACACCCCATTTCTTGAGGGAGTTATGCCCTTTAGTGAATTGTCTCCCCCACTAGACTTACTTCTTTGTCTCTCAGAGCTATCTTAGCTCTGCTCTTGCCTGGGCCCACATTGCAAGTCTTTGGGGATTTCTTTAATGGGCTACTTAGAATAGTTACTCAAAAAAAGAGAAAAAGATAAAAAAAAGGTAAAAATAAAAATAAAGGCCCAGTATAGAGTATTTAAAGAAAAGTGCTTTAGTTTTATTAACTCTTCCTTCTGGGTAGTGACTCTAAGACAACTTTAATTCTTCCCTTGCGGTTCTGATGTGCTATTGAAATGCAAAAAGACAAGAAGTTGGAGAGCAATTGAGGTATGAACAAGAAACCAGAAAAGCCACCTTTTAAGAGAAGGGCCCTGGCCTCCCTGGTTTACAGTTTGCCTGATTTTGGTTGAGCCTAGCCCTTATGCTAATTATGTTCACACCCAACTCTAAAAGACTCTGTTTTTGTTTTTGTTTTTGCTGTTTTTATTAGTCCTATCTCCTCTCCACTGGGCTGACTGCTCCTAGATTATCCAGTGTCTGTTCTCAGCTTATCTATGGTTGGAGTTTTTGTTAAGCAATCTGAGTTTGTTAAGCAGTTCTGCTACTGGGGCTGGTTTGAGCCTCCCTCCTGGTTTCTGGTGCCAATGGCCCCTCCTCCCTCAGAAAATCAGTCACAAAACAATCAGTCACAAAACAATCTGCCATGCCTGGCAGGGAGGGGCATTGGACCCCTGGACACAAGAACTTACAGTTTTCACTGATCACAGCAGCTCCCTCTGCTTGAGACTGTTGTATGATGTGTGTCTGAACTGAAATTTCCCTGAGATGTCCATTCCATACATCTCTTAGCTATCTACTAGCTGCCCCATAGGAATAACTAAAACCTACACCTCACCACTCTGCCATCTGTCCCCTGAATGTCCTTTTGAAGGAACACTTACAGATGATAGAAACTCCTTACAACAGTGGATTTGATGACTTTAGCAGCATAAATTCCAGATGCAAAGCAGCAGCTCTTGCTATTGTGGAAATGCCACAGGGCCCATGCAAGCCTTGCTAACTCAAATAAGGGGGGGCAACTGCCCTCAAGCTGCAGCAAGGCAGCAATAATAATCTGCTGTTGCCTGTGCCACAAACATTAGAAATTGGGGAAAATAAGGTCAATTGGCTCTGGTTCTGGCCCATGCAGCCACACTGAGAATCCTAAGCCCATAGGGTATTATGACAAAGGTTATTTGTATTTCCCACCTGGGACCTTGTGCTGGTTTGTATATAATATGTCCCCCAGAAAAAGCCATATTCTTTAATGCAGTCTTGTTGGGGCAGATGTATTAGTGTAGATTAGGTTGGAACCTATTGGTTCAGTATTTCCATGGAGGTATGGCCATGCCCATTCAGCATGGACCTTGATTAGCTCACTAGAGCCTTATATAAGTTCAGACATAAGGAGCTCACTACTAGCTGTAGCTGAGACAGGTATAATGAAGATGGCTGATGCAGATTTTTGGAGAATGCCATTTTGAAATGCAACCTGGGAGCAAATGGATGCCAGCCATATGACTACCTAGCTAACAGAGGTTTTTCTGATGCCAATGGCCATTCTCCAGTTAGGTACCTGTTTTAGTTTGCTAATGCTGTGGAATGCAAAACACCAGAGATGGATTGGCTTTTATAAAAAGGGGGTTTATTTGGCTACATAGTTACAGTCTTAAGGCCATAAAGTGTCCAAGGTAACATGTCAGTAATTGGGTACCTTCACTGGAGGATAGCCAGTGGCATCTGGAAAACTTCTATTAGCTGGGAAGGCACGTGGCTGGCATCTGCTCCAAAGTTCTGGTTTCAAAATGGCTTTCTCCCAGGACATTCCTCTCTAGCAAGCTTGCTCCTCTTCAAAACATCACTCACAGCTACACTGAGTTCTTTCTCTTTGAGTCAGCTCATTTATATGGTTCCATTGATCAAGTTCCACCCTGAATGGATGGGGCCATGCCTCCATGGGAATATCTCATCAGAGTCATCACCCACAGCTGGGTGGGGCACATTCCAAGCAAATCTAATCAGCACAAAAATGCCTGCCCCACAAGACTACATCAAAGATAATGGCATTTATGGGACACAGTACATTCAAACTGGCACAGTATCCTTTGTTGATACTTTATGGCCTTAAGTCTATAACTGTGTAACCAAGTAAACCCCCTTTATAAAATGAATCCATTTTTGGTGTTTTGCTTTCTGGCAAACTAGAACAGACCCTAATCCCCCAGGGAACTGTATGTGTAACTTTGCAACCCCAAACCAACTGTAGATCTGACCCCAAAGGGCTCCCTTCAGGGGGAAGAAATATGGCAGTTATAAACCCCTCACCTGGAACTCTTCTATTCACTAATGAAAACAGCTTATATATTCCTATATGTGCTATTAATTCTTGTTAAAAATGTATATTACTGTTTCAATAATGCATTAACTAAAGTGTTTTAATTATTTAGCAACATTCTAACAAGTTTTAATTTTAGAGGTATGTGTATGCTGTAGAATTTTTGCTTTAAAACAGTTTCCAAAATTATTTGGGTAACAAGTACAAGAGATATAAAGGATGTTTTGTACTAAAAGCAAAAGAGAAAATGTACAACAAAAACCTGTATGGACATAGAAAGTTGCAGAAAGTTTGTGAAAGGGAAATTTATTTCTATGGACAAAGTTAAGAAATGTTAAAAAAAACTAGATATAGATTAAACAGACTGGTAGTTTTATCATTTAGCTATTTTAGCCCCAGGTCTCCCTGTGCTTTAATTAATATTCAGTGTTGGGTGTATGCACCTGAGAACCCACAAAATGTAACACCAGCTCTTAATCACATGTCAGAACATATACAAAATATTGAACAGTTATCTAATGATCCTTTGTCTAAATAGTTTAATTATTTAAATTACACCTGACACCACTAAATAGGATTACTGTCCATATGTACTAGTTTACTTGTACTCTGCTGTTCACTGTATTGTTGTTGTGAATTATGGATGCAATGTCTGTCCTGTGGTCAATGCATATTTCTGCATGGGGGTGGACTGTTGGAGCTCTGGGACCAGGGCCTTCCCCACATGCCTTGAAGACTCTACACACAGACTGAGGAAAGTTAAAGTTTGACCTATTCTCCTTGTAGAGTCAGTTCTCGGGTGCTAACTGTAATCTATAACTACCTAATCTCTGAAACTGCTGTTATCTACAAGGTAATCTATAATCCTCCCCTTCTCCATGTTGATTACAATCAATCCCTTCCCATGTTTTAAGACCCTCCACTCCCAATTTATGTCCTCATACTCACTGGAATGTCAAGCTCTTAAAACCAGCTTATTCAGCCCCACCCCCAAAATGCAGAGTATCTTCCTATTGAGCTCTGAACATGCCATCATTCAGAGCAGCTCCTGAATCCATTCAGAGAATCTCCTGAATTCAGGGCAACATGACTCTACTTCCCACCCTGTCAGTAAGCCCCATAATAAAAGCTCATGTCTCAGGGGAAAAAAGTGCAATGTAAACCATCATACTATATAGTAGTATATTGTATTTGCTTTTCAAATTTTTTTCAATGTGATTGAAAACAGAATAAATAGTATATAAATATTTCTAAGGGCTCTAAAAGAAATCTCCAGCAATGTTTGTTTCCCAAAAAAAGGTCTGAGTCCAAAACCAAAGAAAATAATGTATGTTCATGGTTCATTTTTCAGTGATCAATATTCCATGAGTCATAAGTTATATTTGAAATAAAGTGATTCTAACAAATAAATGAAAATAAATTAAATGCATTCTCATATAGCCATTGGATGTATCTGTATATTTCTGAAAGGAGAGAAAAACTGCAGAATTCAATTAAATCAAGGCAAAGCTCAAATAGATTAAAATATAACATTTGTAGTTAGTAAGAAGATGTGCTTTGCCTTATGTTTGAGAATTCAGTTCAAGAAAAAATATGACTTTCATAGTGTTACACCTTGTCCTTCATCTCTACATGTTCTGATCTCAGACCTAATTTCAAAATATCTGAAATGTTTGCTTGCTGTTTTTGTCACATGGATAATAATAATTTAAGCTTTGTTTTAGAAGTACTTATCTGCTGTGAAGTTCCTTTATTGGACTGGATTTGATAGTGGGATACTTCTGAACTGTTTTATAACCCTGGAATCCTCTATGGAAACTGGCATTCATAATTCCAATAAATCATCTTTGTTAACATCAAAAATCTTGTGAGGGGAGGCTTCCAGAAGATGATATTTAGGACAGACAGGGCAAAAAATATCTCCATGAAAAATAATAGATAAAAGAGAGAGAGTGACCCAAAACACCAGTTCCAGCAATGCACCAGCTCGACAAGGTCTGCTAAATCCACAGTGACCATTCACTTGGTGAAACCATTCTGAAACAAGTGAGTAAGCCTGCTGAATAACCGGCATCCATGCTGCAGCCTGGGGAAGCCATGAGTTGGTGTTTGCAGTTGGGCAAGTTTTAAAAACCCAAAAGTGGCTGGGATATGGCAGTGAGACCCACACAATGAAGCAAGGTGGGAATTGCATCCCCACAACCTGTGGGCTTATCTCAATATCTGGCATGGATGATAGCCTTTTGTGTACCCACTGCTAATTGTCTCAAAGCTAGAAATGCAGAGGTTAGCCAAAAGGCATAAATAACCATTCTCCTTACAGCCATCTACCTGGCAGACTGGGAACACTCCTGCCTGGCACCAGCACCACAGCCCAGAGCTGTGCCAAAAAACCCAGTGCAATGGGAAGTGTTTCCAGCAACACATGCACACATAACAGTATCTGGAATGGACAAGAGCCTTTTGCGCACCCACAGCTAATTGTGCAGGAATTCGGAAGGCAGAGCTATGCAAAAAGGGGGAAATTATCATGCCCCATACAGCCATCTTTCAGCAGGTTGGGAATGTCCCTACACAGCACTGTGGCCCAGACTTCCCTTGGGGGATGGTGCTCACCTGTTATGTAGCAAGTCTTCCATCAGCAGAGGCCCTAGGAGGGCATGGCATGGAAGAGTGACCCACTCAGCAGTCCCAGGGACCATGTGCCAATACCAAGGACTTGTGGGTCAATGGCAGAGACAAACTTTGGTGAGATTGAAATGAAGGTTTAGGCTCTTGCAATAGCATTAAATCTCCCAGGAACACCTGGGAGATTTGGTTATTAAAGACACCCTCCCTAAACATTAAGAACATGCCCCATGTTCAGGGTGGGCAAAACCAACTACACATGCAAACTTGGTGCATAAATTGGACCCCCACAATATTCAGAACCCCACTCACCACAAAAAAAATTCTGGGGGACTGGCTTGAGGGGAATAGATGGCTTATGGATGCCACATGCTTGTTAGTTAGGGAAAGTGTACGCCAACAAGCTGTAGGTCTGACAAATTGGAGATCAATGTTTGAATACTCCTACATATCCTAAAAGAACCCTATCAAGTTAAGCAAATAACAAGAGTCCAAAAGCAACAGAAAATTTTAAACCATATGGACAAACCAGATGATATGGATAACCCAATTCCAGACACCCAAATCAAAGTGTCAAAGGAGACAGTACTTGGAGCAATTAATCAAAGAACTAAAGACAAAGAACAAGAGCATGACACAGGCATTAAAGGACATAAAGAAGACCCTAGAAGAGCATAAAGAAGAAATTGCTAGAGGAAATAAAAGAATAAAAGAAACTGTTGACCAAGTTAAAAAGATTCTGGATACTAATAGTACAAGACTAGATGAAGCTGAACAGTGAATCAGGGACCTCGAACATGACAGAATGGAAAATGAAAGAAACAAAGAAAGAATGGGGAAAAAATGAAAAAATCAAAATGGACCTCAGGGATATGATAGATCATATAAAATATCTAGGTATAAGCCTCATTGGTTTTACAGAAGTGGAAGAGAAGGGTAAAGATCTAGGAAGAGTATTCAAAGAAATTGTTGTGGAAAACTTCCCAAACCTTCTAAACAACATAAATTCACAAATCATAAATACCCAGTGAACTCCAAATAGAATAAATCGAAATAAAACCACCCCAAGGCCTATTCTGATCAGATTGTCAAATATTGAAGACAAGGAGCAAGTTCTGAAAGCACAAGAGAAAAGCAATTCACTGTTTACAAAAGAAACATCATAACACTAAGTAGTGACTACTCAGTGGCCACCATGAAGGTGAGAAGACAGTGGCATGATATATTTTAAATTCTGAGAGAGAAAAATTTCCAACCAAGAATACTTTATCCAGCAAAACTCTCCTTTAAATTTGAGGGAGAGCTTAAATTTTTCACAAACAAATGTTGAGAGAATTTGCTAACAAGTGACCTGCCCCACTTGAGATACTGAAGGGAGACCTACTGACAGAGAAACAAGGTAAGGAGAGAGAGATATGGAGAAAGGTTCAGTAATAAAGAGATTCAGTATGGGTACATTAAAGGACATGAAGAGAGAGGGAAAAATATATCTGACAAACATAAACAAAAGAATAAGATGCAGGGAGCAATAACATTATTTAAAGACTTGAAGGAAATCTTGATTTCCAGCATAAAGTCAAAGGAGTATGTTTCAATTTATTAATCAAAAGGAAATAAAAGCCAAACCATACACAGCATCGATCCTGAGCTAAAAAAAAAAAAAAAAAAAAAAAAAAAAAAAAAAAAGAATAAGATGGCTGATTCAAGAAATGCCTTCACAGTAATAACATTGAATGTAAATGGATTAAACTCCTCAATTAAAAGATATAGATTGGCAGAGTGGATTAAAAAATAAGAACCATCAATATGTTGCACAAAAGAGACTCATCTTAGACACAGGGACACAATGTAATTGAAAGTGAAAGGATGGAAAAATATTCCATGCAAGCTACAGACAAAAGAAAGCAGGAGTAGCAATATTAATTAGATAAAATAGACTTTAAATGCAGGGATGTTATAAGAGTCAATAAAGGCCACTACATACTAATAAAAGGGGCAATTCAACAAGAAGAAATAACAATCATAAATATTTATGTTCCCAGTCAAGGTGCCACAAAATACATGAGACAAACACTGGCAAAACTAAAGGAAGCAATTGATGCTTCCACAATAATTTTGGGAGACTTCAATGCATCACTCTCTCCTGTAGATAGATCAACCAGACAGAAGACCAATATGGAAATTGAAATCCTAAACAATCTGACAAGGGAAATTCATTTAACAGATAAACATAGAACATTATGTCCTAAATCACCAGGATACATATTCTTCTCTAGTACTTATAGAATTTTATGCAAATAGATCATATCATGGGACATAAAACAAGCCTCAATAAATTTTTTAAAAAATGAAATTATTCAAAGCACATTCTCTGACCACAATGGAATACAATTAGAAGTAAGTAACCATCAGAGACTTAGCAGATTCACAAATACCTGGAGGTTAAACAACACACTCATAAAAAATCAGTGGGTTAAAGGAGAAATAGCAAGAGAAGTTGCTAAATATATAGAGATGAATGAAAATGAGAACACAACATATCAAAACCTATGGGAGACAGCAAAAGTGGTACTGAGGGGGAAATTTATACCACTAAATGCGTACATCAAAAAGGAAGAAAGAGCCAAAATCAAAGAACTAATGGAGCAACTGAAGAAGCTAGAAAATGAACAGCAAACTGATCCTAAAACAAGGAGAAGACAAGAAATAACAAGGATTAAAGCCAAAATAAATGACATAGGAACAAAAAAAAAATACTGAGAATAAATAACACCAAGAGTTGGTTCTTTGAGAAGATCAACAAGACTGAGAAGCCCCTAGCTAGACTGACAAAATCAAAGAGAGAAGACCCATATAAACAAAATAATGAATGAGAAAGGAGAAAACACTGTGGAATCTGAAGAAATTTTAAAAAATTATAAAGGGATACAATGAACAGCTCTATGCCAAAACCCAGATAGTGTAGAGGAAATGAACAATTTCCTAGAAATATGTGAACAACCTAGACCAGAGAAGAAATAGAAAACTTCTACCAACCAATCACAAGAAAAGAGATGTAGTCATTAAAAAACTTCCCACAAGTAAATGCCCAAGGCCAGATGGCTTCACTGTGGAATTCTACCAAGCTTTCCAAAAAGAACTGACCCCAATCTTACTTAAACTCTTTCAAAACATTGAAGAAAATGGAATACTACCTAACACATTTTATGAAGCTACCATCAATCTAATATGAAAATCAGTCAAAGATGCTACAGAAAAAGAAAACTGCAGGCCAATCTCCTTAATGAATATAGATGCAGAAATTCTCAAAAAATGCTTGCAAATCAAATCCAAAGACATATTTAAAAAATCATACAACATGACCAAGTGGGGTTCATTCCAGGTGGCATGCAAGGATGGTTCAACATAAGAAAATTAATCATTGTATTACAATACATTATCAAGTCAAAAGAGAGAAATCAAATGATCATCTCAATAGATGCTGAAAAAGCATTCAATAAAATAAAACATCACTTTTTTATAAAAACTCTACAAAAGGTAGGTATTGAAGGAAACTTCCTCAATATGATAATGAGCATATATGAAAAACCCACAGCCAGCATACTACTCAATGGTGAGTGGCTGAAAGCCTTCCCTCTAAGATCAGGAACAAGACAAGGATGCCTGCTGACACCAGTTATTCAGCATTATGGTAAAAGTGCTAGCCAGGGCAATCCAGCAAGACAAAGAGATAAAGGCATCCAATTTGGAAAGGAAGAAGTAAAACTGTAATTATTTGCAGATGATATGATCTTATATCTGGAAAACCCTAAGAAATTGATGATACAGCTACTAGAGCTAATAAAAGAATTTAGCAAAGTAGCAGGATACAAGATTAATGCATTTCAGTCAGTAATGTTTCTATGTGTTAGAAATGAATGAAGTGAAGAGACACTCAAGAAAAAGATACCATTTTCAGTAGCAACTAAAAAAAATCAAATACTTAAGAATAAATTTAACCAAATATTTAAAAGACCTATACCAAAAAAACTGCATAAGTCTACTAAAAGAAATAGAAAGGGACCTAAAAAGAGGGAAAAATATTCCATGTTCATGGATAGGAAGGCTAAATGTCATTCAGATGTCACTTTTACCCAAATTCATCTACAGATTCAATGCAATCCCAATCAAAATTACAACAACCTACTTTGCATACTTGGAAAAGCTATTTATCATATTTATTTGGAAAGGGAAGATGCCTTGAATTGCTAAAATCACAGTAAAAAATAAAACAAAGTGAGAGGACATGCACTCGCTGTCTTTGAAGCTTATTATATAGCCACAGTAGTCAAAACAGTATGGTACTGGCACAAAGATAGTTATATTGATCAATGGAGTTGAATTGAGAATTCAGAGATAAACCCCCAGAACTATGGCCGACTGACCTTTGATAAGGCTCCCAAAGTCACTGAACTGGGGCATAACAGTCTTTCAACAAATGGGGCTGGGAAGTTGGACATCCTTATCCAAAAGAATGAAAGAGGATCCCTACCTCACACCCTACACAAAAAGTAACTCAAAGTGGATCAAAGACCTCAATATAAAACACAGTACCATAAAACACCTAGAAGATAATGTAGGGAGACATCTTCAAGATATTGTATTAGGAGGTCACTTCCTAGATCTTACACAAGCAACAAAGGATAAAATAGATAAATGGGAACTCCTCAAACTTAGAAGTTTCTGTACCTCGAAGGAATTTGTCAAAAAGATGAAGAGGTAGCCAACTCAATGGGAAAATTTTTGGAAACCATGTATCTGACAAAAGACTGATATCTTGCATATATAAAAAAATCCTGCAGCTCAATGACAATAGTACAGACAGCTAAATTATAAAATTGGCAAAAGTTGTGAAGAGACAGTTCTCTGAAGAGGAAATACAAATGGCCAAGAAACACTTAAAAAATATTCAGCTTCTCTAGCTATTAGGGAGATGCAAATTAAGAACACTAGATACCATCTCACACCAATTAGAATGACTGCCATTAATCAAACAGGAAACTACAAATGCTGGAGAGGATGTGAAGAAACTGAAACTCTTATTCATTGTTGCTGGGACTGTATAATGGTTCAGCCACTCAGGAAGACAGTCCGGCAGCTCCTAAGAAAACTAGATATAGAGTTACCCTTTAATCCAACAATGCACTTCTTGATATATACCCAGAAGATCTGAAAGCAGTGACATGAACAGATATCTGCATGGCAATGTACATAGCAGCATTATTCACAATTGCCAAGAGATGGAAACAACCCAAATGTCCTTCAACAGACGAGTGAATAAATAAAATGTGGCATATACACACAGTGGAATACTATGTGGCAGTAAGAAAGAATGATATTGTGAAACATATGACAACATTCATGAGCCTTGAAGACATAATGCCGAGTGAAATAAACCAGACACAAAAATAGAAATATTATATGCTAGCACTAATGTGAACACTGAAAAATGTAAAATAAATGGTTTATAGTGTAGAGTGTAGGGTACCTGGCAATAGAGAGCAATTAATGAATGGGAATGATAACCCTATAAGAATAGATAAGCTATCGTGGGTAAATTTAATGTTCCAGGAATGCCCAGTAATGATGATGGTTTGTCAATTTCTGGTGGGTATGGTAAGAACAACTTCATGGAAATGTTGCTATATTAGGTTACTTCTTAGGGTAGAGTAAAGTAAAGTAATTTTAGGTTAGTTCTCTTTTTCTTATTCCCTTGTTTGGTCTGCTTGAATTTCTTTTTATTGTATGTTTTTGAAATTTTTTGTATGGATAACAGTTAATTAAAAAAAAAAAAAAACACTGAAAAAATATGAAGAGCCCCCATGAGGACCTGGGGGAAAATGCAGGGGTGTTGGGCTTCCCCACCTCAGTGGTTGCTGATGTGCTCACAGATATAGGAGACTGGTGATTTGATAGGCTGAGCCCTCTATCATGGGACTTGCCCTTGGGAGGACTGTTACTGCAAAGGAGAGGTTAGGCCTGCTTATAATTTTGCCAAAGTCTCTCCTCCTGAATGCCTCTTTGTTGCTCAGATGTGGCACTCTCTCTCTAGCCAAGCCAACTTGGCAGGTGAAGTCACTGCCCCCCCCCAGTGGGATCTGACAACCAGGGGTGCAAATCTCCCTGGCATTGTGGAATATGACTCCCAGAAAGGAATATAGACCCAGCCACATGGGATAGAGAACATCTTCTTGACCAAAAGGGTGATGTGAAATGAAATGAAATAAGTTTCAGTGGCTGAGAGATTCCAAAGGGAGGTGAGAGGTCACTCTGGTAGGCATTCTTACACACAATATAGATAACCCTTTTTAAGTTCTAATGAATTGGAATAGCTAGCACTAAATACCTGAAAGTATCAAACTATGACCGAGAACCCCTGAATCTTGAAGATGATTGTGTAACAATGTAGCTTATGAGGGGTAACAATGTGATTGGGACAGCCATGTGAATCACACTCACCTTTGTCCCGTGTGTACATGGGTGAGTAGAAAAATGTGGACAAAAAAAATCTTGCACAATGTTCACTAAATGTGGTAAAAGCTTGAGGCCAGTAGCTACATAGACAGTAGGCTTAAATTCATTTTGCCCTATAGATTGACTTGCAAAATTATACATATTCAGGGCTATTGTAAAATCTTCCATATTTAAAAAAAAAAAAAACAGGAAAAATGACCTGAATTCATCAAATGCAATTCCCTTCAGATGTACTATAATGCACATTTTCTTTTTTTTTGGTTCAGGGTTTCTTTTTTTTTTTTTTTTATCATCATTTTATTGAGATATATTCACATACCACGCAGTCATACAAAACAAATTGTACTTTCGATTGTTTACAGTACCATTACATAGTTGTACATTCATCACCTAAATCAATCCCTGACACCTTCATTAGCACACACACAAAAATAACAAGAATAATAATTAGAGTGAAAAAGAGCAATTGAAGTAAAAAAGAACACTGGGTACCTTTGTCTGTTTGTTTCCTTCCCCTACTTTTCTACACATCCATCCATAAACTAGACAAAGTGGAGTTTGGTCCTTATGGCATTCCCAATCCCACTGTCACCCCTCATAAGCTACATTTTTATACAACTGTCTTCGAGATTCATGGGTTCTGGGTTGTAGTTTAATAGTTTCAGGTATCCACCACCAGCTACCCCAATTCTTTAGAACCTAAAAAAAGGTTGTCGAAAGTGTGCGTAAGAGTGCCCACCAGAGTGATCTCTCGGCTCGTTTTGGAATCTCTCTGCCACTGAAGCTTATTTCATTTCCTTTCACATCCCCCCTTTTGGTCAAGAAGATGTTCTCCATCCCACGATGCCGGGTCTACATTCCTCCCCGGGAGTCATATTCCACGTTGCCAGGGAGATTCACTTCCCTGGGTGTCTGATCCCACGTAGGGGGGAGGGCAGTGATTTCACCTTTCAAGTTGGCTTAGCCAGAGAGAGAGGGCCACATCTGAGTAACAAAGAGGCATTCAGGAGCAGACTCTTAGGCACAAATACAGGGAGGCCTAGCCTCTCCTTTGCAGCAACCTTCTTCCCAAGGGTAAAACTTATGGTAGAGGGCTCAGCCCATCAAACCACCAGTCCCCTATGTCTGTGGTCATGTTAGCAACCATGGAGGTGGGGTAGGCGAATACCCCTGCATTCTCCACAGGCTCCTCAAGGGGGCACTACATCCTTTTTTTTTTTTTCCTTGTTTGTCTTTTTTCTTTTCTTTTTTTTTTTAACTTTCCCTTCTTTTTTAAATCAACTGTATGAAAAAAAAAGTTAAAAAGAAAACAAACATACAATAAAAGAACATTTCAAAGAGACCATAACAAGGGAGTAAGAAAAAGACAACTAACCTAAGATAACTGCTTAACTTCCAACATGTTCCTACTTTACCCCAAGAAAGTTACATAATATAGCAACATTTCAGTGAACTTGTTCCTACTACATCCATCAGAAATTAACAGACCATAGTCATTTCTGGGCATCCCCAGAACGTTAAATAGCTTATCTGTTCTTCTTGGATTATTGTTCCCCCTTCCTTAATTGCTCTCTACTGCTAGTTCCCCTACATTCTACATTATAAACCATTTGTTTTACATTTTTCAAAGTTCACATTAGTGGTAGCATATAATATTTCTCTTTTTGTGCCTGGCTTATTTCGCTCAGCATTATGTCTTCAAGGTTCATCCATGTTGTCATATGTTTCACCAGATCGTTCCTTCTTACTGCCACGTAGTATTCCATCGTGTGTATATACCACATTTTATTTATCCACTCATCTGTTGAAGGACATTGGGTTGTTTCCATCTCTTGGCAATTGTGAATAATGCTGCTATGAACATTGGCGTGCAGATATCTGTTCGTGTCACTGCTTTCCGATCTTCCGGGTATATACCGAGAAGTGCAATCGCTGGATCGAATGGTAGCTCTATATCTAGTTTTCTAAGGAACTGCCAGACTGACTTCCAGAGTGGCTGAACCATTATACAGTCCCACCAACAATGAATAAGAGTTCCAATTTCTCCACATCCCCTCCAGCATTTGTAGTTTCCTGTTTGTTTAATGGCAGCCATTCTAACTGGTGTTAGATGGTATCTCATTGTGGTCTTAATTGCATCTCTCTAATAGCTAGTGAAGCTGAACATTTTTTCATGTGTTTCTTGGCCATTTGTATTTCCTCTTCAGAGAACTGTCTTTTCATATCTTTTGCCCATTTTATAATTGGGCTGTCTGTACTATTGTCATTGAGTTGTAGGATTTCTTTGTATATGCAAGATATCAGTCTTTTGTCAGATACATGGTTTCCAAAAATTTTTTCCCATTGAGTTGGCTGCCTCTTTACCTTTTTGAGAAATTCCTTTGAGGTGCAGAAACTTCTAAGCTTGAGGAGTTCCCATTTATCTATTTTCTCTTTTGTTGCTTGTGCTTTGGGTGTAAAGTCTAGGAAGTGGCCTCCTAATACAAGGTCTTGAAGATGTTTTCCTACATTATCTTCTAGGAGTTTTATGGTACTTTCTTTTATATTGAGATCTTTGGTCCATTTTGAGTTAATTTTTGTGTAGGGGATGAGGTAGGGGTCCTCTTTCATTCTTTTGGATATGGATATCCAACTCTCCCAGCCCCATTTGTTGAAAAGACCATTATGGCTCAGTTCGGTGACTCTGGGGGCCTTATCAAAGATCAGTCGGCCATAGATCTGAGGGTCTATCTCTGAATTCTCAATTCGATTCCATTGATCTATATGTCTATCTTTGTGCCAGTACCATGCTGTTTTGGCAACCGTGGCTTTATAATAAGCTTCAATGTCAGGGAGTGTAAGTCCTCCCACTTCATTTTTCTTTTTTAGAGTGTCTTTAGCAATTCGAGGCATCTTCCCTTTCCAAATAAATTTGATAACTAGCTTTTCCAAGTCTGCAAAGTAGGTTGTTGGAATTTTGATTGGGATTGCATTGAATCTGTAGATGAGTTTGGGTAGAATTGACATCTTAATGACATTTAGCCTTCCTATCCATGAACATGGAATATTTTTCCATCTTTTAAGGTCCCCTTCTATTTCTTTTAGTAGAGTTATGTAGTTTTCTTTGTATAGGTCTTTTTTTTTTTTTTTTTTTTTTTTATCATCATTTTATTGAGATATATTCACATACCACGCAGTCATACAAAACAAATTGTACTTTCGATTGTTTACAGTACCATTACATAGTTGTACATTCATCACCTAAATCAATCCCTGACACCTTCATTAGCACACACACAAAAATAACAAGAATAATAATTAGAGTGAAAAAGAGCAATTGAAGTAAAAAAGAACACTAGGTACCTTTGTCTGTTTGTTTGCTTCCCCTACTTTTCTACACATCGATCCATAAACTAGACAAAGTGGAGTTTGGTCCTTATGGCATTCCCAATCCCACTGTCACCCCTCATAAGCTACATTTTTTTTTTTTTTTTTTTTTTTTTTAAATCATCATTTTATTGAGATATATTCACATACCACGCAGTCATACAAAACAAATTGTACTTTCGATTGTTTACAGTACCATTACATAGTTGTACATTCATCACCTAAATCAATCCCTGACACCTTCATTAGCATACACACAAAAATAACAAGAATAATAATTAGAGTGAAAAAGAGCAATTGAAGTAAAAAAGAACACTGGGTACCTTTGTCTGTCTGTTTCCCTCCCCTACTTTTCTACACATCCATCCATAAACTAGACAAAGTGGTGTTTGGTCCTTATGGCTTTCCCAATCCCATTGTCACCCCTCATAAGCTACATTTTTTTTTTTTTTTTTAAATCATCATTTTATTGAGATATATTCACATACCACGCAGTCATACAAAACAAATTGTACTTTCGATTGTTTACAGTACATTACATAGTTGTACATTCATCACCTAAATCAATCCCTGACACCTTCATTAGCACACACACAAAAATAACAAGAATAATAATTAGAGTGAAAAAGAGCAATTGAAGTAAAAAAGAACACTAGGTACCTTTGTCTGTTTGTTTGCTTCCCCTACTTTTCTACACATCGATCCATAAACTAGACAAAGTGGAGTTTGGTCCTTATGGCATTCCCAATCCCACTGTCACCCCTCATAAGCTACATTTTTATACAACTGTCTTCGAGATTCATGGGTTCTGGGTTGTAGTTTAATAGTTTCAGGTATCCACCACCAGCTACCCCAATTCTTTAGAACCTAAAAAAGGTTGTCTAAAGTGTGCGTAAGAGTGCCCACCAGTGACCTCTCGGCTCGTTTGGAATCTCTCTGCCACTGAAGCTTATTTCATTTCCTTTCACATCCCCCTTTGGTCAAGAAGATGTTCTCCATCCCACGATGCCGGGTCTACATTCCTCCCCGGGAGTCCATATTCCACGTTGCCAGGGAGATTCACTTCCCTGGTGTCTGATCCCACGTAGGGGGGAGGGCAGTGATTTCACCTTTCAAGTTGGCTTAGCCAGAGAGAGAGGGCCACATCTGAGCAACAAAGAGGCATTCAGGAGGAGACTCTTAGGCACAAATACAGGGAGGCCTAGCCTCTCCTTTGCAGCAACCGTCTTCCCAAGAGTAAAACTTATGGTAGAGGGCTCAACCCATCAAACCACCAGTCCCCTATGTCTGTGGTCATGTTAGCAACCATGGAGGTGGGGTAGGCGAATACCCCTGCATTCTCCACAGGCTCCTCAAGGGGGGCACTACAATCTTTTTTTTTTTTTTTTCCTTGTTTGTCTTTTTTCTTTTTTTTTTTTTTTTAACTTTCCCTTCTTTTTGAAATCAACTGTATGAAAAAAAAAGTTAAAAAGAAAACAAACATACAATAAAAGAACATTTCAAAGAGACCATAGCAAGGGAGTAAGAAAAAGACAACTAACCTAAGATAACTGCTTAACTTCCAACATGTTCCTACTTTACCCCAAGAAAGTTACATACTATAGCAACATTTCAGTGAACTTGTTCCTACTACATCCATCAGAAATTAACAGACCATAGTCATTTCTGGGCATCCCCAGAACGTTAAATAGCTTATCTGTTCTTCTTGGATTATTGTTCCCCCTTCCTTAATTGCTCTCTACTGCTAGTTCCCCTACATTCTACATTATAAACCATTTGTTTTACATTTTCAAAGTTCACATTAGTGGTAGCATATAATATTTCTCTTTTTGTGCCTGGCTTATTTCGCTCAGCATTATGTCTTCAAGGTTCATCCATGTTGTCATATGTTTCACCAGATCGTTCCTTCTTACTGCCGCGTAGTATTCCATCGTGTGTATATACCACATTTTATTTATCCACTCATCTGTTGATGGACATTTGGGTTGTTTCCATCTCTTGGCAATTGTGAATAATGCTGCTATGAACATTGGCGTGCAGATATCTGTTCGTGTCACTGCTTTCCGATCTTCCGGGTATATCCCGAGAAGTGCAATCGCTGGATCGAATGGTAGCTCTATCTCTAGTTTTCTAAGGTACTGCCAGACTGACTTCCAGAGTGGCTGAACCATTATACAGTCCCACCAACAATGAATAAGAGTTCCAATTTCTCCACATCCCCTCCAGCATTTGTAGTTTCCTGTTTGTTTAATGGCAGCCATTCTAACCGGTGTTAGATGGTATCTCATTGTGGTCTTAATTTGCATCTCTCTAATAGCTAGTGAAGCTGAACATTTTTTCATGTGTTTCTTGGCCATTTGTATTTCCTCTTCAGAGAACTGTCTTTTCATATCTTTTGCCCATTTTATAATTGGGCTGTCTGTACTATTGTCATTGAGTTGTAGGATTTCTTTGTATATGCAAGATATCAGTCTTTTGTCAGATACATGGTTTCCAAAAATTTTTTCCCATTGAGTTGGCTGCCTCTTTACCTTTTGAGAAATTCCTTTGAGGTGCAGAAACTTCTAAGCTTGAGGAGTTCCCATTTATCTATTTTCTCTTTTGTTGCTTGTGCTTTGGGTGTAAAGTCTAGGAAGTGGCCTCCTAATACAAGGTCTTGAAGATGTTTTCCTACATTATCTTCTAGGAGTTTAATGGTACTTTCTTTTATATTGAGATCTTTGGTCCATTTTGAGTTAATTTTTGTGTAGGGGGTGAGGTAGGGGTCCTCTTTCATTCTTTTGGATATGGATATCCAAATCTCCCAGCCCCATTTGTTGAAAAGACCATTATGGCTCAGTTCGGTGACTTTGGGGGCCTTATCAAAGATCAGTCGGCCATAGATCTGAGGGTCTATCTCTGAATTCTCAATTCGATTCCATTGATCTATATGTCTATCTTTGTGCCAGTACCATGCTGTTTTGGCAACTGTGGCTTTATAATAAGCTTCAAAGTCAGGGAGTGTAAGTCCTCCCACTTCGTTTTTCTTTTTTAAAGTGTCTTTAGCAATTCGAGGCATCTTCCCTTTCCAAATAAATTTGATAACTAGCTTTTCCAAGTCTGCAAAGTAGGTTGTTGGAATTTTGATTGGGATTGCATTGAATCTGTAGATGAGTTTGGGTAGAATTGACATCTTAATGACATTTAGCCTTCCTATCCATGAACATGGAATATTTTTCCATCTTTTAAGGTCCCCTTCTATTTCTTTTAGTAGAGTTATGTAGTTTTCTTTGTATAGGTCTTTACATCTTTGGTTAAGTTATTCCTAGGTACTTGATTTTTTTAGTTGCTATTGAAAATGGTATCTTTTTCTTGAGTGTCTCTTCAGTTTGTTCATTTCTAGCATATAGAAACATTACTGACTTATGTGCATTAATCTTGTATCCCGCTACTTTGCTAAATTTGTTTATTAGCTCTAGTAGGTGTATCGTTGATTTCTCAGGGTTTTCTAGATATAAGATCATATCATCTGCAAACAATGACAGTTTTACTTCTTCTTTTCCAATTTGGATGCCTTTTATTTCTTTGTCTTGCCGGATGGCCCTGGCTAGCACTTCCAGCACAATGTTGAATAACAGTGGTGACAGCGGGCATCCTTGTCTTGTTCCTGATCTTAGAGGGAAGGCTTTCAGTCTCTCACCATTGAGTACTATGCTGGGTGTGGGTTTTTCATATATGCTCTTTATCATGTTGAGGAAGTTTCCTTCAATTCCTACCTTTTGAAGTGTTTTTATCAAAAACGAATGTTGGATTTTGTCAAATGCTTTTTCAGCATCTATTGAGATGATCAATTGATTTTTCCCTTTCGAGTTTTTAATGTGTTGTAATACATTGATTGTTTTTCTTATGTTGAACCATCCTTGCATGCCTGGAATGAACCCCACTTGGTCATGGTGTATGATTTTTTTAATGTGTCTTTGGATTCGATTTGCAAGTATTTTGTTGAGGATTTTTGCATCTATATTCATTAGGGAGATTGGCCGGTAGTTTTCCTTTTTTGTAGCATCTTTGCCTGGTTTTGGTATTAGATTGATGTTAGCTTCATAAAATGAGTTAGGTAGTGTTCCATTTTTTTCAATGTTCTGAAAGAGTTTGAGTAAGATTGGTGTCAGTTCTTTCTGGAAAGTTTGGTAGAATTCCCCTGTGAAGCCATCTGGCCCTGGGCATTTATTTGTGGGAAGATTTTTTGATGACTGATTGGATCTCTTTGCTTGTGATGGGTTGGTTGAGGTCTTCTATTTCTTCTCTGGTCAGTCTAGGTTGTTCATATGTTTCCAGGAAATTGTCCATTTCTTCTACATTATCCAGTTTGTTGCCATACAGTTGTTCATAATATCCTCTTATAATTTTTTTTAATTTCTTCAGGATCTGCAGTTATGTCACCTTTTTCATTCATTATTTTGTTTATATGGGTCTTCTCTCTTTTTGATTTTGTCAGTCTAGCTAGGGGCTTGTCAATCTTGTTGATCTTCTCAAAGAACCAACTTTTGGTGATATTTATCCTCTCTATTGTTTTTTTATTCTCTATGTCATTTATTTCTGCTTTAATCCTTGTTATTTCTTTTCTTGTACTTGGTTTAGGATTGGTTTGCTGTTCATTTTCTAGCTTCTTCAGTTGATCCATTAGTTCTTTGATTTTGGGTCTTTCTTCCTTTTTAATATATGCATTTAGTGCTATAAATTTCCCCCTTAGCACTGCTTTTGCTGCATCCCATAGGTTTTGGTATGTTGTGTTCTCATTTTCATACGTCTCTATATATTTAGCAATTTCTCTTGCTATTTCTTCTTTAACCCACTGATTGTTTAGGAGTGTGTTGTTTAACCTCCAGGTATTTGTGAATTTTCTAAGTCTCTGATGGTTATTGACTTCTAATTGTATTCCATTGTGGTCAGAGAATGTGCTTTGAATAATTTCAATCTTTTTAAATTTATTGAGGCTTGTTTTATGTCCCAGCATATGATCTATTCTGGAGAAAGTTCCGTGAGCACTAGAAAAGTATGTGTATCCTGGTGATTTGGGATGTAATGTCCTGTAGATGTCTGTTAAATCTAATTCATTTATCAGATTGTTTAGGTTTTCAATTTCCTTATTGGTCTTCTGTCTGGTTGATCTATCTATAGGAGAGAGTGATGTGTTGAAGTCTCCCACAATTATTGTGGAAACATCAATTGCTTCCTTTAGTTTTGCCAGTGTTTCTCTCATGTATTTTGTGGCACCTTGATTGGGTGCATAGACATTTATGATTGTTATTTCTTCTTGCTGAATTGCCCCTTTTATTAGTATGTAGTGGCCTTCTTTGTATCTCAAAACATCCCTGCATTTGAAGTCTATTTTATCTGAGATTAATATTGCTACACCTGCTTTCTTTTGGCTGTAGCTTGCATGAAATATTTTTTCCATCTTTTCACTTTCAGTTTCTTTGTGTCCCTGTGTCTAAGATGAGTCTCTTGTATGCAACATATTGATGGTTCATTTTTTTTGATCCATTCTGCGAATCTATATCTTTTAATTGGGGAGTTTAATCCATTTACATTCAATGTTAAAACCGTGAAGGCATTTCTTGAATCGGCCATCTTATCCTTTGGATTATGTTTGCCATATTTTTCCCTCTCTCTATTAATATCCTTTATTGTACCCATACCGAATCTCTTTAGTACTGAACCTTTCTCCAAGTCTCTCTGTCCTGTCTTTGTTTCTCTGTCTGTAGGGCTCCCTTTAGTATCTCCAGTAGGGCAGGTCTCTTGTTAACAAATTCTCTCAGCATTTCTTTGTCTGTGAAAAATTTAAGCTCTCCCTCAAATTTGAAGGAGAGCTTTGCTGGATAAAGTATTCTTGGCTGGAAATTCCTCTCACTCAGAATTTTAAATATATCGTGCCACTGCCTTCTTGCCTCCATGGTGGCTGCTGAGTAGTCACTACTTAGTCTTATGCTGTTTCCTTTGTATGTGGTGAATTGCTTTTCTCTTGCTGCTTTCAGAACTTGCTCCTTCTCTTCTATGTTTGACAGTGTGATCAGTATATGTCTCAGAGTGGGTTTTTTTGGATTTATTCTATTTGGAGTTCGCTGAGCATTTATGATTTGTGTATTTATGTTGTTTAGAAGATTTGGGAAGTTTTCCCCAACAATTTCTTTGAATACTCTTCCTAGACCTTTACCCTTTTCTTCCCCTTCTGGGACACCAATGAGTCTTATATTCGGACGTTTCATATTATCTATCATATCCCTGAGGTCCATTTCGAGTTTTTCAATTTTTTTCCCCATTCTTTCTTTTATGCTTTCATTTTCCATTCTGTCATCTTCCAGGTCACTGATTCGTTATTCAACTTCCTCTAGTCTTGTACTATGAGTGTCCAGAATCTTTTTAATTTGGTCAACAGTTTCTTTAATTTCCATAAGATCATCCATTTTTTTATTTAGTCTTGCAATGTCTTCTTTATGCTCTTCTAGGGTCTTCTTGATTTCCTTCATATCCCGTACTATGGTCTCATTGTTCATCTTTAGTTCTTTGAGTAGCTGCTCTAGGTGCTGTGTCTCTTCTGGTCTTTTGATTTGGGTACTTGGGCTTGGGTTATCCATATCGTCTGGTTTTTTCATATGCTTTATAATTTTCTGTTGTTTTTGGCCTCGTGGCATTTGCTGAACTTGATAGGGTTCTTTTAGGGTTTGTAGACCTATTGAAGTCCTTATCTCTAATTTATCAGATCTACAGCTTCGTGGAGTACACTTTCTCTAACTAACCAGCAGGTGGCGTCCACGAGCCACCTGTTCTCCACAAGCCAGTTCTCCCCTGCTTAGCCTTTTTGGTGAGTGGGGGAGTGAGTCTTGTGGGGCCCAATTGGTGTACCAAGCTTGCGTGTGTAGTTGGTGTTGCCTGCCCTGTATGGGGGGCGTGTTTCTGGGCAGTCGGGGAGGGGGGGTGGCCCTAACAATCAAATCTCCCTGATGATCCTAGACTTTTAAAGCTGCTGCAATAGTCTAATCCTTCAGTTCAGTCCTGCCACAGTTTGTCTCTGCCACTGACCCACAAGTCTTTGGTATTGGCGTATGGCTCCTGAGACTTGCAAGTGGGCCCCTCTTCCAGGCTGTGCACCCCGGGTCCTCTGTTGAGGGATGACTGTGCAATGTCACAGGTGAGTGCCATCCCCCCAGGGCAGTTCTGGGCTGCTGGGCTGTGTAGGGAGGCTCCCAGTCTGCTCAAATGATGGCTGAATGGGGCTTTGTTAATTCACACTGCTCCACCTTCCCAGCTCTGGGACATTCAGCTGAGGTTGCAGGGAAGGCTAATGTCCACGCCCAGTTTTGTGGTGTGTGCCTGTTATTTGAAGCACTTCCGTCACACTGGGTTGTCTGGGGCAGCTCTGGGCTATGGGGCTGGTGATGGGCAGGAGTGTTTCCTGTCCACCAGGATGGTGGCTGTGAGCGGACACCCCCCTTTTCTTGGGAAGTTGTGTTGTTTAGTGAATTTTCTCAGCCACTGGATTATTGCCTTTTGTCTCAGAGCTCTTTTAGTTCTGCTCTTGACTTGACGTGCCCAAATTGCAATTCTTTGAAGCTTTCTGTATTGAGCTTCTTAGAGTAATTGTTTTAGAAAAAGCAAAAAGGATTTAAAAAAAAAAAAAAAAAAACGGCCCTCCTCAGAGATCTAATGGGTTATTGAAATGCTAATAGACAAAGCAACCAGGACCATTAAGGAAAGGTGCACAGGGCAGAGAGATCAGCTTTGCTTCGGGATTGCATATGCGCCTCAAGGCCTGAGCTCCACCCTTCCCCTTTCTGTGTTCACCAGAACAACAAAAATCCTCTGCTTTTATTTTGGAGTTTTTCGTGTTGTTTTTTTTCTATGCCTGTCTCCTCTCTGCTGGGCTGGCTGCTCTCAGAGTCTCTGGTGTCTGGTCTCAGTCTATCTATGGTTGGAGTTTGAATCAGTAGAATGAGTTTTCGATAAGAGCAGCCACTGCAGTTCTCCCTTCTCCTTCCCGGAGCTGACAGCCCCTCCTCCCCCGGGACTGAGCCTGGCAGGGAGGGGCGCGGGTCCCCTGGCCGCAAAAAACTTACAGATTTCGCTGATCTCAGCAGTTCCACGTTTTCATGAGTGTTGTATGAAGTATGCCCAAAGACAGATTGCTCTGTGGTGTCCAGTCCACGCAGTTCCTGGCTTTTTACCTACTTTCCTGGAGGAGTAACTAAAACTTACAGCTCACCAGTCTGCCGTCTTGCCCCGCCTCTAATGCACATTTTCTAACAACACTGAAGTGTTTTCCACATTTGTATATCATAAAAGAATATAAGCAAAATCATCTTCATTGGTAGTATTCATCCTGGTAGGGTAGGAAAGGATTTCTGTTTCTATAATTTATGGTTAGAGGTTATTCATGAATCCATGAAAATCCTCAAAATTGATCTCAGCATTTCCTTTCTTTCCAAAAAAGTGTACGAGAAGTGTAGTATCTACTACTAAACATGTGAGGCCATCAGCATGTGCTGTGAGGTTTGAAAAGAATGCTTTGTTTGACTATGTCTCAGTTATCACAATAGATTCTGGAGACAAGTTCCTCACCACCTGTTTTAAGTACACTATTTTTAGACTGGTATCTATTCTGATTTGCTAATGCTTCTGGGATACTAAACACCAGAAACAGAATGGCTTTTATAAAGGGGGTTTATTTGGTTACAAAGTTACAGCCTATGGCCATAAACTGTCTAAGGTAAGGCATCAACAATCAGGTACCTTCACTGGAGGATGGGCAATGGTGTCTGGAAAACCATTGTTAGCTGGGAAAGCATGTGGCTGGTGTCTGCTCTGGAGCTCTGGTTTCCAAAATGGCTTTCTCTCAGTATGTTCCTCTTTAGGCTTCTCAGAAATGTCACTCTTATTTGCTCTTGAGGCTTTTGTCCTCTCTTAGCTTCTCTGGAACAAAAGTCTGCTTTCAAGGGCCATCTTCAAACTGTCTCTCATCTGTAGCTCCTCTCTCAGCTCCTGTGCATTCTTCAAAGTGTCCCTCTTGGCTGTAGCAAGATTGCTCCTTCTGTCTGAGCATATTTAGTGCTCTAGGAAATTAATCAAGACCCAGGCTGAATGGGCAGTGCCACACCTTCATAGAAATTATCCAGAGTTATCACCTATATTTTTGTGGGTCACATCTCCATCAAAACATTCAAAGAATTATAGTCTACTCAGTAATAATATGGCTGCCCACACAAGATTGCATCAAAGATAATGGCATTTTGGGGAACATGATACATTCAAACTAGCACAGTACCCATAAAGTTGAAGATGCAGCAGAGCACACTTTTGTTCATCTCCTTTAGTTTCTCTCTGTTTATTTTTTTCCCTGAATATCTTTTGAAACACCAGAAATTCCTTTTTATCCACCATCTCATTGTCATCAGTGTCAAACATGTTAAAAGCTATTCTAAAACTTACATATGACTTTGTTAAAATACATACAAGAAAAAGATCCTCCATGTAACAAGTCACATATCTTTCTTTATGATTTCAAAATAACTTTGATGATCCTTTTGAAACTAGTGGACTTTCAGAGAGCACACGATTTACTTCCTGCTTGGAATGTGATTTCTGCATTTTAGTATGTTCAGGTTCATCTGTTTTAACAGTCAAAATAAAATCATATGGAGTCATGAACAGCTGCCCTTTGCATTCTTTCAAAGCAAATAAATGAAATTGCATCCCCTGAGATGTTTCTTAGAGGTCCAAGTTTTCAGTGTCTCTTCTGCCCACAGCAACGATCTCCTTGGAAACCATGACCAGAATCTGGAGCAGCTCCCTGTCTCTGAGTTGTTTCGGTTTTAAACTTATTTCTGATTGCTGAAAAGTGGCCGGTCAATAAAATTGCTGTAAGTTATTTCCTGATCATGTATTGTGGCCTATGCAGTCTGCTCCACTTTGCTAATGCTGCCATTAAACAAAATACCAGAAATGGATTGGCTTTTATAAAAGATGGTTTATTTGGTTACATAGTTACAGTCTAAAGGCCATAAAGTGTCCAAGGTAATGTATCGACAGTCGGGTATCTTCACTGGAGGATGGCCAATGGTGTCCAGAAAACCTCTGTTAGCTGGGAAGGCACATGTCTGGCATCTGCTTGCTCCCAGGTTGCATTCCAAAATGGCATTCTACAAATGTCTGCATCAGCTCCCAACGGCAATCTTCAAAATGTCTGCCTCAGCTCCATTCACTAGCTGTGAGCTCCTGTACATTCTTCAAAGTGTCCCTCTTGGCTGTAGCAAACTCACTCCTGTCTGAGCTTATATAGTCCTCTAGTAAACTAATCAACACCAAGTTGAATGGGTGGGGCAACACCTCCACTGAAATTATCCAATCAGAGTGATCACCCACAGTTTGTTGGGGCACATCTCCATGGAAATGACCTAATCCAAATGTTCCATATTAATCAACACCAATATGACTGCCCCCAACAACATTGCATCAAAGGACATAGCTTTTTCTGGGGGATGCAATACATACAAACTGGCACATTCCACTCCCTGGACACCAGAAAAACATGATCTTTCCATACACAAAATAAATTCATCCCATCACAATATCACAGAAACTTATATCATTCCAGAAACTATAGTTAAGTGCAGGATCCCATCAAAATCAATTACAGGCATGGTCAGTCTTAAGGCATAATTCTCCTTTAGCTGTGGATCTGTGAAACTTAGAACAAGTTATGTGCTTCCAATATACAAAGGAGGGACAGTCATAGGATAAACATTCCCATTGCCATAAGGAGAAACTGAAAGGAAAATAAGGTTAACAGGACCAAAATGGTTCCTAAAACCTGCAGGGCAAACTCCATTAGATTTCAAAATCTGACAGTCATTTACAGAATGATGCTGCATCCTTGGGCCTTGAGAGAGTGGCTTTTGCACATTTTCCAAGGGCCTATACATCAGTCCTTTTCTCTCCAAATGCTGAGGTGAGTGTTCCAACATATCCGCACATTGGGTAGACCACCTTCTTGGCCCCACCCTTCTCAAATATTTGGGTGCCACCCAGACTCTGCATCTCTGGGGCAAAGTTGCTCTCCTCTCCAAACAATGAGGTGATGGCCAGGTTCTCCCCAATTCCCTGGCAATGTGCTCCACCATCTTTGGGGCCTGGGGTGAGAGCACTCTTCATGAACATTGAGGTGGAAGGCCCAACCTCGACCTGTGGGGAAAACTCACCCTTTCCATGTGTGTGAGCCACTCCACTCTCTCAACACAAGACCCATTGACTCCAGATCTCAACCTCCATGGCTGTGTTTTTCTAGAAATTTTTCTTCAATTTTTTCCTTGTCTGTCTCCTCCAGTTCAGACCAGTGGCAGATCCATGTATAAATATCTTGCAAAAATTCTGTTGGCTTTGCCTGAAGCACACAGGGGTCAAAGGTGTCAGGCAATAGAACTTTCCACAAATGCTTTCTGGATAACTCCATCTCCAACCTTGACTTGCACTGAAATGGCAGTTGGGTTCCATGCTATGTGGAAATAAGACATTGGTGAACACCTGAAAACCTGATCATTTTTCTAGGCTCTCTATGGTCATTCCATCAAATTCAAAAAGGGAGAGGCAAAGAGGAGAATTGGGAAGAAAAAATATCCATATAATATAGCAGTTGTATAGAAGATATTAAAACTAACTCTAATATTTCATAACAATTTCTAACCTGCTAAAGCAGATAAAAATCATGAACTTTGAGTGACCCTAGGAACTCAGACTCTTATGAAATGTAATCCCATTTTTTTGGATCAAAACCAATAGGAGTTTTATATCACATTGTGAATGTACTAATGGACTCATTTCATTTAATAGAGAGTGTAGGTACTTTGCATAATCATATGAACTCACTTTTAATATTCAAACATAATTTTCCCATCAGCTCAAATTGACAAACAAGGGCAAAAACTTTTTTGAGCTACTTATAGGCAGCTGGATTTGATCTCTTCTCAGTAGAGAATAAGTGCCTTAAAATAGGTCATTTTATTACCCTTAACACTGGGATAGGTATTCAATTATGGCCTGAACATTTTGGATGGATAGCTCCTCAGAGCAGTTTAGCACTGAAAGGTTTACAAATTATGGGAGGGATAGTAGATAAAGATTATCAAGGAGATATAAAGATAATAGCTCATAATTATGGCAATTCTCATTTAAATACTCAAGAAGGTGACAGAATGCCTGAATTGTTAATCTTGCCTTAGAAAACAGGCATAATTTCTGAAGAAAGTCCACCCACCAAGTTCACTTAGAAGGACAGCTGGATTTGTTTCTACTGATAATATCACTATTGTGAAAATATAGCTGAAACACCCTAATATGCCAATGCTGGCTGGAGAAATAATTGCCCAAGGACCCAATAATACAGTGTCAGTAATGAGTCCAGGAAAAGAAAAATGGATTAATGTACCTATAACTATTGTTCTTTTCATGATTAGCTTTATCTTTGTTGCTATATACCTGCTTTGATGTCTGGAAATATGCTGCTAGAATGGGCACACTCCGTCTCCCGAATCTACAATCAGTACAACTGTGGGTCTGGACTGAATTTCCAACTGCCTTGGGAAAAGGTCTCACCTGGACAATGCACCCCTCTAATTTCCCAGAATGGACTTTGGTTAGATAATTGGACTCAGTATCAACCTCACTGTGCTCTCCAAGATTTCAGTGAGACCCACAAACATATTTTTGCTGAAGTAAGACAAAAATTAATCAAACAGTGACACCCCTAACACACAGAGTATGGAATGGTTTATATTGGGAACCAGCTTTAGCTGTAAACCTAATGATCTTTTCCCCTTATGTATGCAACGCACAGGATATAGTGATGTAACTGTAGGATTATTGCCCAAAGAGCTTTGTTCTAACATCATGAGTAAAATCTATGATTTCATCAATACCTCTCACACTCATGTAACACTAGTACCATGGGGATCTTTATGGATATGTGTAAACTATCAATGGAAATATCTCCCTCCAACAGGACTGGATGGTGTTCTTGGGGGTGGCCATATTTACCTGCAACTATCCACCCCCATCTGCCTTCCCAACTTAATAACTGGGAAGCATTTCTTATTCACCACTGAATCAAGTGAAATGCATGGTGGTTTTCTCTTTTAAGCATTTTTCTACCACAAGCCTCTACCATAGTTCTTAGTAAACAAGTAGATGTCTTAAGCTTGCACATAGCTGCTGTTTTAAATGCCTCTCAAAATAGTATCACTTTATTGACTGAAGAAACAATACAAATGTGGACAGTTGTATCACAAATAGAATGGCTTTAGATATGTTAATAGAAGCCAGAGGTGGTGTATGTGCTGTGCTGCAAACTAAATGCTGTATATATAAACCTGATTATTCCAAAAATATCACTAATCTAATGTTTTTGCAACAACTGCAAAAACATATTGTTCAAATTCAACAAATGTTTTTATGCTCTACCTGCTAAGTGGCACATTGGTCTGTTAGCTGTGGTAAGTAGTCTCCTTTGTATAATAATTTGCTTCAGTTGATGTTATGGCTATTGCCTTTGTCTCCTGACATTTTTATCCCTTATTCCTCATCCCACTTATAAAATCAAAATTGCTTCTTGTGTGTGACTACAGGGCCAGGGACAAAATATATAGGTACATGCATAAAGGATTCTGGGAGCTCATCTGCTGAGGAGCAGCAGTGCTGTAGAGCACGTCCCAGTGGCCTCACCCAAAGGTTAATACATATCATCTAAATAATGGAGATCCATGGAAACGTGCATAAAACTTAGTGTTCCATATCCTTAGAAACAAAGCATCCTAAATAATACCAACAACATCATGAGGGAGTCTTGCCTTGGAGACTGGAGTCTGGCCAGCTTCAACTTCAAGGGAACACTCTTAATTATGACATATTTTGGGCATTAAAAGGCAAATCCCCTCTTGGATTCCCTGAAGGCTTTGCCTGCAAGGTGGATGAACTTTGCATGGCTGATGAATTCACTTTCAAGGCTCCAGGGATCACTATAGTGTGAAAGGCTTCCCAGTTGTTGCTTTTTAAACCCGTGGATGCTGCTGCCTGACTGGTGATGTATTCTTATTCTTTCTCTTTTGTTCTATTTCTATAATATTTGAACTAGTCATTTCATTCTAGTCATTTAATTTTTTTAATATTTTCTTAATTTTGTGAATACTAATAAAATTAGCTTTTGAATTCTGAGAGTAGTATGAGAGCATCTATTCCTTTCTTTCAAATCTGATCCTATCAACTAAGCAAAACACACACCCAGTGATTGAGATGGTCCTTTTGTCAGTGAAAGACTTGGCACAGGCATTGGGGACAGTGGCAGAAATGTAAAACATGTCTACAATGGAAACTTTCCTGAGGAAAAAGTACATGAGTGTGTGAAGGTCTTGATCAATGGTGGTGGCAAGGACAATGAGAAGATTCCCTAACAGGGTGGTCAACTACATCAGTAGGAATAATATGGAGTGCAGGAACCTTAGTTTCCAGCTGTCAGAAAAACCCACTAGGAGAAACTCAGTCACCATGGTGGAACTGGTCATTTTCTAGAAATTCTGTCTGATCTGGGAAGCACAAGGGGTAAAGCAATAAAATACATGAAACATAACAACAGTGATATGACAAAATATTCCCCTTGAAGGCATTTACTTCTATGTTACACAGGTGTCCTTGCTTGTAGGAAAGATCCACTACTGGCCCTTTGTTCTATTTACATTTTTTTTACCATCCCTGAATAGATAACTTAGCAAAATGCTGAGCATGGGACTCTCAAACCCCATTTTCTGTGTCTGATATTTATTAGTTACTCACTGTTTTCAACAATGTCCAATATATAAGTTTACCTTTTAATGGAGATTAAATTAGTTAATGTATGTAAAATTCCTTGAAAAGAGTAAGTTCTCAATGTTAGTTGTGAAGTTTAATGAGGAAATGGACACTATACTTGGCTTGGGCATTTAAACACAGTAGAGCTCCAAATCAGTACTATTCAAAAGAAAAGTGCAGAAATTGAGACCAAGAATTTCTGTACTTGTATTGAAATTTCTTATCAACTTGATTTCTAAGGATGAGATCAGTGGAGATATTTTTCATTTATTGTAAAACATTTTATTATTATTTAATTAGAGAAGTTGTAGGTTTACAAGGAAGTCATGTAAAAAATGAAATGCTCCTAAGTATCCCCTATTATTGACACCTTGCAATTATATGGTATGTTTGTCACAATTCATGAAATAATATTAAAATAGTATTATTAACTATAGTCCTTTGCTTACATTAGGTGTATTTTTTCCATATACCACCCTATTATTCACAGCTTGCATTAGTGTCCTACATTTGCTCTAATTCATGAAAGGTTATTCTTATTCTTGTACTATTAACACCAGTCCATTTTCTGTGACAGGGTTCATTGTGTTATATGGTCTCATGTTTTATCTTCTAACTTTCAATCATAACATGCATGACCCAAATTTCCCCTTTCAACCACATTCACAAACATAATTCAGTGCTGTTAATTACACTCACTGTAATTATCTACCATCATCACCATCCATTACCAAACCTTGACAATTAACCTAAATAGAAATTCTGTACAAATTAAGCATCAGCTCACCATTATCTACCCCAATCTATCCTCTGGTAACCTAGATTCTAGATTCCAACTCTGAGTTTGCTCATTCTAATTGTTTCATATGAGTGAGATTATACAATATTTGTTTTTGCCCGTTTTTCATTTGGATTGTTTGTCTTATCTTTGAATTGGAGGACTTCATGTTATAATCTGGATATTAAACTCTTATTGAAAATGTGGTTTCCCAATATTTCCTCCCACTGAATAGGGTGTCTTTTAACTTCCTTGAGAAAGTCCTTTGCTGTGCAAAATTTTTAAACTCAAGGAGGTCTAATTTATCTATTTTTTTCCATTGGCTGCTTGTGTTCTGTTTGTAATATCCAAGATATCATTACCCAATAGAAGATCCTGAAGATGCTTCCCTACGTATTTTTCTAGAAGTTTTGTAATATTGGTTCTTATATTCAGGTCTTTGATATATTTTGCGTTACTTTTTGTATGATGCATGACGGGGTCTAGGCATCCTCTTTCATTATTTTGTATATGGATATCCAGTTCTCCCATCACCATTTTTAATTAAATTCAGTTTTATTGAACAATAATCACACACCATACAATCATCCATGGAGTACAATCAACTGTTCACAGTATTCTATCATATAGTTATGCATTCATCACCACACTCTATTTCTGAACATTTTCCTTACATCAGAAAGAATAAGAATAACAATGAAAAATAAAAGTAAAAAATAACACCCAAATCATCCCCCATCCCACCCTATTTGTCATTTAGTTTTTGTCCCCATTTTTCTACTCATCCATCCATACACTGGATAAAGGGAGTGTGATCCACAAGGTTTTCACAATCAACTGTCACCCCTTGTAATTTACATTGTTATGCAATCGTTTTCAGAAGTCCAGACTACTGGGTTGGAGTTGATAGTTTCAGGTATTTACTTCTAGCTATTCCAGTACATTAAAACAGATGTCAGCACATTTTTTTAAGAGACTAAATGAGCAGCTTGACTAAAAATCAACTGTGCAGGGCCGCTCGGTGCCGACCCACTGACCGAGGAAGGTATCTCCCAGTGATGCAGCCTGGCTGGGGAATGTGCTGCTGGGCATCCACGACGGTATATGCGCCTCCGCTGCCTTCGAAAGGATGCGAGGTATGGCTGGCAGCCATGACTGTGCAGGACTCTGAGTGGCCGGCGGGCCACTGGGGAGAAGGTTTTGGTCAGAGGCTCTGCGCTTAACAAATAGAGGGGCTGCACCTAGTCTCCACGTTGGGAAGCGGTGCTGCTCATATCCTTAGCGGGAATGGGGCACCGGGGGACAGAACCGGCAGGCCCGGGCCCTGAGCGACAATGGGAGCCTGCTGCGGCCCATTGCGGACATCCTGAGGCAAAATCCACAGCGGAGCGGGACTACGGTCTGGTCCAGAGGGTCAGCAGCGGCAACCTATGGGGACGTCTGTAAGGTGAAGCAGGCAAATCCCGGCCGGGAAACCTGGCTCCTCTGCAGTTGGATGATCCCAGAGCACTGCCACTGTATGGTGAAGTATGAGGTGAGGGAAGGAGGCTTTCATTGTTTGCATCTTAGAGATGAAGTGGCTGAGGTTCCCGTTTGATCCATTCAGGGCACCCACGATTCACGTTTGTGCTTCTTATCACTATTAAGCAGTAGATAGAAATAACCACACTTTTCAAGCCTCTTTTGTACTTTTTTTTGTATGTGGAGTTAAGGCTTACTCATGGTAACCAAGAGAGTTTGAATCTGTTTATGCAGTCACACTTAGGATGTTCAGGTATTAGCCTGGAAAGTACAAAAAAGACAGTAGACAGGAAAGAATACTGACATTCAGATATTTGCATTTTAAAAAAAAACTTGTTTTAAAACATGAGCTTGATTGAAAAAGTTATATAAAACCTTGTGTTTAAATTTTAAAAGCAGTCTAATGCTAGGTCAACATGATGCATGTACAAACATTTCCCATGTAGGAAGATGCTTTCCCTGGTTTGATCACTTGTATCTGGTTGATGATAAAAAGATACTGTAAAGTTGTTGATTTTTTTTCTACTTGAATGGTTCCTCTCTTTGGGATTATAACATCATATAATCAAGAGTAGATAAGAACTGCTGCCTTTTTATTGTGCCTTTTTTGTGTTATTTGAGACAAATGACAAGGGCAAGTTTACTCTTAGCTTAGGATTAAAAAAAAAAAAATCATAGAGAAGGAAGCCCAGTTCCTTAAAGCCACTGAGTTCTTGAAGGATCAAGAAGGAGATTGTTTGAGACTGCCTTAGGCTTTTGTTCTCTGCTTCAAAAAGGGAGCTTTAATGCAACTCATGGGTAGTAAGGGAAATTTTCTTTGACCTTGGAACAGTTTTGTTTATTGGATTTAATAATGATATACATCCCATTATTCTAAACAACCAAACAACATTCCCTGCATAGCTGAAATGATGTTTGTTTCATATGGGTATTTTATTTTATTTTATTTTTTGACAAGTGAGAGCCATGTTATTTGTTCATTTTTTGCATTTGAAATATTCTTCAATGACATCTTTGGCCTGAGATTCTTTGCCATAATCCTTAACAACGACACAACTGCAACCAACCACTTTATGTGGTTTCCCCGCTCTGTCGATTTGCAGAGGCCTACCCATTCCCCTAGTTTCTTGTTATCATCAGCTCTTAATTAGGTTGATTTGGTGGTCTGCGCAAAGGGCCTCCACCACTTTGACATACATAGGTTCATCACAGTTGGATGCAAGTACACAAAGATGGGCTTGGCGCTTGTCTAAGGCTTTGGCAGCTTCACGGATGCCACGTGCTAAACCATCATGGATGGAGGGCGGTCTTCAGCACCTCTTGTAAAGCAGTGTTAACGTCCATTACACCTCCAGCAACAATGCCTTCCTCGGCCATGGCGGTGGATTACGGGTGGAGCCGAATCTTGAAAGCACCCGAGCCTCCGCCTCCGCGCAAACCGGCGGGCCGGCAGGAAAGCTCATATGGGTTATTAACCAGTAGATTCCCCTAGGGTGTGTTTGTCTTGGCACAAGTGGTAATAGGAAGGAAAATCCCTTCTTTCTACTTATTTGCTTTTGTTTAATTTCCTCAGTATTAATAGTAACAATTCAATATGGCATTATGACAGCTCTAGCACTGTGTGATTCTATTGAGATAAACTATGATGGATAGGTTTTTTATTCCTTTAAGCAGGACATTTGAGTTCCTCCGTATAAGGTGCTGTACTGGGTACTGGGGTTTACAAGTTCCAGTTGTTGCCTCTTTGAATTCATGGTGGATAATTATCATGGAATCCTCTTCTCCTTTGTGTAGAATTAAAGGTAGTTAAGCTCTTACTATTCATGGATTTGCCCTTTGGGAAACATGCTTTTAAAAATTGAAATTCCGTTTGCCTTCTCAGTCCCATTTTTTTAGTCATCTTTGTCCTATGATTCACTGTGTATTAGACCAATTTAATTCAGTTGATGTTAATAACATAATAGTGAAAATTTTGATTCTATTGAAGTATGCCATAAGGGCAGGGATTTGTATCTGTTTTGTTCACTGTTTTATCTAATAGTGCCTAGAATTATGCCTGATATAGAGCAAGTTCTTCCTAAAAATTTGATGAAAGAACAAATGACTGTCAGTGATTCTGTTACCTAGCTCTCTGAGCATATGCTTTTTTTAACTCTTAAAAATACTGTACCATACTACTATACTCACGTATGAAAAAATGGTTTGATTATTTTTATATACATGCCAATATTGGAAACCGAGTTCAATAAGAAATCACATCTAAATTTTATGAAGAACACACAATGATTAAAACACTGATTTGTTATAGTTAGCAAAGTGGGGTAAAACCCATTAGTTGCAATTTACATTTTAGGTAAAAAGCAGATTCTTCTCTGAGAAGAATCAAATAATTAGTAATACTTGCCTATTCTGTGAAATAATGTATACATAGGAAAGGTTGTGATTGTAACTGATTTTATTACTTTTGCTAAACCATTTTTTCTTCCTTACATTCAATGCAAAGAAATTAAACAATATGAAGAAAAAAAAATCAGTTGGTCATAGATGTGAGGGTCCATATCTGAACTCTCAATTCAATTCCATTGATTAATATGTCTATCCTGTGTCAGTACCATGTTGTTTTGACAACTTTGGCTTTATAATATGCTTTAAAGTCAGGAAATGTGATTCCTCCAAGTTTGTTCTTTCTCAAGATGTTTTTGGCTATTTAGGGTTCCTTACCCTTCCAAATAAATTTGATCATTTTGCTTTCAATTTCTGCAAAGAAAGGTGTTGGGATTTTGATTGGCACTTGAATCTTCACATCAATTGGGTAGAATTGCCATCTTGCTGTATATTCTTCCAATCCATGAACACTGAATGCCTTTCCAATTACTTAGGTATTCTTTGATGTCTTTTAGCAGTATTCTGTTGTGTATTGGGTACTGGTCTGGTTGCATTGGTTAAAGTGTTCCTTGATAGTTGATTCTTTGCTTGCTATTGTAAATGGGATATTTTTCTTGATTACCACCTCAGATTGCTTATTACACTAGTATAGAACACAGTACTAATTTTTGTGTGTTGATATTGTATTCTGCCACTTTGCAGAACTTGTTTATCTCTAATAGCTTTATTGTAGATTTTTTGGGGAATTTCTGAATATAGGATCATGTTATCTGCAAATAGTGAAAGTTTTACTTCTTCCTTTCAAATTTGGAGGATTTATTTCTTTTCTTGCCTAACTGCTCTAAGCTAGAAATTCTCATGCAATGTTGAATAATGGTGGGTGACACTGGACTCCTTGTTTTCTTCCCTATCTTAGAGGAAAATATTCAATCTTTGAACTTTGAGTATGATGATAGCTATGGGTTTTTCATATATTCCCTCTATCCTGTTGAGGAAATTTCCCTGTATTCCTATATTCAAGAGTTTTTATAAGGAAAGGATGTGGTTTTGTCAAACGGCTTTTCTTCATCAGTCAAGATGAACATGTGTTCTCCCCCTTTGATTGTTAATGTGTTTTACAGTATTGACTTTGTGTTGAACCACTTTGCATAAAACCCCCATTTGAATCATGGTTATAATTCTTTTATGTGCTGTTGGATTTAATTTGAGAATTTTATTTGAGGATTTTTTGCTTCTATATTCATTAGAGAGATTTATCTGTTGTTTCTTTCTTGTGTTCTATCATTATCTGGCATTGGTATTAGGGGGATGTTGAATTCATAGATGAGTTAGGTAGTAATTCCATCCTCTTCAAGTCTTTGGAAGACTTTGAGCAGGATTCAATATAAATTCTCTTGGAATGATCAGTAGAGTATTGTTATCTATGCAATTTTATTGAGATATAGTCATATACAACACAATAATCCAAGTGTACAATCAGTTGTTCACAGTGTCATCATATAGTTGTGCATTCATCACCCCAATCAGTTTTTGAAACATTTTTTTTTGAGAGTTTAATGACCATTTTATTCCAGTCTAGTCCTCTTAAATTTCCTTGATGTGTATTTATATTTTCACAAGTAAAGCCAAAATCACTAGCTGTTTAAACTGAAAGAGGCAACTACAAATGAAAATTTACAGAATTTATCATTCGGTCAGGGTAAAAAAACAAAAAATATCGATAAAGAATTTGCTTAGAAAATCTTTTATCATTAGGATATTACACTTCTCTCAGAACAAGTATTATTTACACCGAATCATACAAGGCAACTTTTTTTTTTTTTAACCAAATATCAAAATTTAGCAATGTGGTTGAGCAGAAAATGTTATTTCAGTTGCAAAAACCATCTCTAGTTACAAACAAATAATCAGAAAATTACTGGATTTAATGTGCTTTTACAAATGTCCTAAGAAAGTCTTAGCCAAATAATATTTTAAGATAGAAAAAACACTAATTAAAAAAATAGTTTGATATACCTATTTCTGTGGTTATATGTACATACATTAACTTGTCTCTTTTATAGGAAACCTGACTGGATGTTTATCACTTGTAATGTAAGCAACTGGAACAATAAAGGCTAGAGCTAATCACTTGTAATAAAAATACTTGGATATGCAAACAAATAAGTATTAAAGATATCATTTAGTGGTTAATAATTACCTGATCTACAAAATATAAAACAAAATACATTACTAGATTGTTTTTTCAGTTGCAGCTGGCCCACTGGCAGCCCAAATAAGGATTTCCCATAAACAAAAGCTGCAGTGAAATTCACATCAGTGATTAGTTTAGGTCAATCCTTTTTTTTTTTTTTTTTTCTTACCCACCACCCCCCCATGCCCTGCAGTGGCAACCATATTATTAAAAACATAAGTACCAGGGATTTATACTTCAGATCAAGACATCATTTGAGTAATTTCAATGACGTAGCAGCTCTTATGTAAAAAAGATGTTTTGCTGTCCACATATACTTCCAAAAGTAATTATAATCAAATAACCTGACATATCATGCTTAGCAATTACAGAGCCATGATTTGACACATGGCAATTTATGTTAGGCAAATGTTAAATGCTAAAAGATGTGAACAGCTGTTCTTCTGTTTAATGCTGCCAAATTCAGGTAATAACTTTATTTTTTCAGTTAACCAGCCCATAAGTACAGCATACTAAATCATAAAGACTTTTAGAAGTACAAATCCAAGAAGGTAATATCTTTACTAAGTTACAAAAATTTGGCAAATCAATACAGTAACTCTTTTTAATACAATAAAATCGTATTTTGTTGGAGTCATATATTACTTTAGTGATAATTTTCATTCCAAAAATATCACTTACAGTACCAAATCAAAATACTGTGTTTTTAATGGTGGTTTAGAGCAGAGCAAGTTTTTTTTTTTTTTTTTTTTTTTAAACAAATTAACATGCTTTTGGAAGTTACAATTTCTCCTTTTAAAGTGAGTTCTCACAGTTAAACAACTGTTTGAAGTTTAATGCAGTAAGGCAATCATGGTTGTATATGAAAAGGTGGCTCTGCTTTTGCTCTGGGGTTGGTCCAAAGCCAGGTAGAGTTTCCAATGCATGAAAAGCTTCAAAATTTCTACCTTAAGGAGATTCATCACTATGCCAATATCAATTTCGAAGTACTTTTTCAAAAATTGTAAAATTTTAACATAAATACTGGAATCCTTACAATTGGATGGTCATTTCAAATAACACAAATTTCTTCTGGTCTCTTTTACTTAGAAGCCCTGCATCTCTTTGTTTTCAACAAAAATCACATACTTTTTCTCCAGCTTATTACAAAAAAGTCCACCTAAAATATAGTTGGTTTTTTTTTTTAAATAACAAATAAATATAGCCAGCTTGGAAAGACCCAGGGGATCTGATGTTATACACCGATTTTCACTGTCATTTCTCTACAAATGCTGCTGCCGCCATCGGTGTCCTTATGCTTCCTCTTGCTGAAGCCATCAATTCTTCAATCTCGGCATTTAATTTATGTATTACCCATTCCATTGCTTCTCGGCCTTTATTAGCATTTGAAGAAATTGTACTTGCCATCAGCCCTTCCAGGTAACTGCTGAGGCTGACTCCTTTCACAGTGATTATGGCTTCTTGAGTCAAAACAGTTTTTTCCGGGTCTTGAGAATGTGGTTTGTATATAAGTCTCTCATCTACTGAAACCATATTTGTAAATGAAATATTAGTAGATTTAAGTTCCATTGTTCTCTCTACAGGATCAACTACCGAATGTTCCTGAACATATGTTTTGGTTCTTGCTGCACCAATAATAGATTTCACAATGGAAGGCAGTCCCCACTCTGTGCTGAGAAGTCTGTGGCTGTGCAACTTTCCAGAGGGATCTATATGTCTGTCCAATACATCAACTCCAACCACACTTGGGTTCATAGGATTTGGGTATTTCTGCATTGCAGCTGTTGTAACAGTTTCCCATGGGTGGTCAAACACGTGCTCTGAAGTCCATATCTTCATGGTGCCGGCGACGGGCGCGATGTCCGGGCAGCGCTAGGGGACAGTGAGGTAAGAGGCAGCACCTGCCCCGACCCCACCCCCCAGCCACCCCAACCACCCCAACCCTTGAACATTTTTATTACTCCAAAAAAGTAATAAAAAGGAAAGTAAAAAAGTACACCAGAAACAACCCATCCTTCCATTCCTCCATTATTGATTTACTTTTCTGTCCCTATTTTTCTACTCATCTGTCCATACACTGGATAAAGGGAATGTGAACCACAAGGTTTTCACAATCACACAGCCACACCATATAAGTGATATAGTTATACACTCATCATGAATCAAGGCTACTGGGTTGCAGTTCAACCATTTCAGGTATTTCCATCTAGCTATTTTAACATACTAAAAACTAAACAGGGATATCTATATAATGCATAAGAATAACTTCCAGAATGACCTCTTGACTCCATTTGAAATCTCTCAACCTCTGAAACTTTACTTTGTTTCATTTCTCTTCCCCTTTTGGTCAAGAAGGCTTTCAATCCTGTGATGCTGGGTGCAGACTCATCCCTGGGAGTCATGTCCCATGTTGCCATGGAGATTTACACCCCTGGGAGTCATGTCCCACATAATGGGGAGGGTGGCAACTTCAACTGTGTTGGCAAGTTTTTAAAGATTGATTCAATCTCATTACTTCTGTTTGATTTATTGAGGTATTCTATTTCTTTTAGTGTCAGTTTACATTGTTCATGTGTTTCTAGGAAATTGTCCATTTTATCTGAGGTGTCTAGTTAGCATATAGTTGTTCATAGTGTCCTCTGATTTTTTTTTTCTTATTTCTTTGGGGTCCATGGTGATGACACCTCTCTCATTTCTGATTTTATTTGCCTCTTCTTTCTTTTTTTGTAAGTTTTGCTAAGGGTTTGTCAATTTTATTGTTCTTTTCAAAGAACCAACTTGTGGTTTTGTCGACTCTATTGTTCTTGATTTCATTTATTTCTGCTCTACTCTGTTATTTCTTTCTCCTTGCTTTAGGGTTAGTTTTCTGTTCTTTTTCTGGCTCCTCCAGGTGTGCGGTCAGGTCTTTGAATTTAGCTCTTTCTCTTTTTTTAATATAAACATTTAGGGCTATAAATTTCCTTTGTAGCACTATCTTCACTGCACCCCATAAGTTTAGATATGTTGTGTTCTCATTTTCATTCTTCTCATGATACTTACTGATTTCCATTTGTTTCTTGTTTGTGCTACTGATTAAGAAAGTGTTATCTTCCATATACTTGCAGATTTTCCAGTTCTTTGCCTGTTACTGATCTCACACTTCATTGCATTAAAGTCAAGGTAGATGCTTTGCATAATTTCAATCTTTCTATATTTATTGAGATGATTTGTAAGACATGTGGTCTGCCCTGGAGAATGATGGTCCATGTGCACTTGAGAAGAATGTATATCCTACTGTTTTCTGTTGCAATGTTTGAATATGTATGTTAGGTCTATTCATTTATCTTACTAATCATGTTCTCTGTTTCCTTGTTGATCTTCTGTCTAGATGTTCTATTGATGATGAGAGTGGTCTATTGAATTTGCCAACCATTTTTGTAGTGGTGTCTATTTCTCCCTTCAGTTTTGCCAGTGTTTGCCTTATGTATTTTGGGGCACAATGGTTAGTTGAATAAATCTTTATGATTATTCATTCTTCTTAGTGGATTGCCCCTTTTATTAATGTATAGTGTCCTTCATTGGATCTTGTACAGATGTTGACTTACAGTCTACTTTGTCTGATATTAGTATATCTCTTTTATGGTTACTAATTGCATGGAATATATTTTTCCATCACTTCCCTTTCTACCTATGTATTCCTTTTGGTCTAAGATGAGTCTCTTATAAACAACATTTAGTTGGATCATGCCTTTTTATCCATTCTACCAACCACTATCTTTTGGTTTGGGAGTTTCATCCATGAATATTTAGTGTTTTACTGTAAAGACAGTGCTTACACCAGCCATTTTTTTTCCTTGGTTTTTATATGTCTTATCTTTTTTTGTCTCTCTTTTTATAACTTTAGTTACCCTTCATGATAATTATTCCTGCACTCTACTCCAAGCATCCTTCTGTCTTTTCCTTTCATCCTACAGAACTCCCTGTAGTATTTCTTATAGGGCAGATCACTTGCTGAAGTACTCTTGGTTTCTGTTTGTCTGTGGATATTTTCAACTCTCCCTTACTTTGTAGGAAAGTTTTGCCATATAAAGAATTCTTGGCAGGCACTTTTTCTCTTTCAGTACATTAAATATATCATACCACTGCCTTTTCACCTCCATGGTATCATACGAGAAATTGACACTTAATCTATTTTGATTCCATTGTTTGCAGTGAATTGCTTTTCTCTTGCTGCTTTCTGAATTCTTCTTTATATTTGGCATTTGACATTCTGATTACAATGTGTCTCAGAGTCAGTCTATTAGGATTTATTCTGTTTGGATTAAATTGTGCTTCTTGGACATGTATATTTATGTCTTTGTTTTCTATATTTTTCTGTCTGTAAGATTTTTATGTCCTGTCTTCTAGTTTGCTATTCTTTCTACTGTCCATTCAAATCTGCTCTTGTATGCTTCTAGTGTATTTTTTAAATTCAGTTTTATTGAGTATTCACACATCATACAATCATCCATAGTGTACAATCAATTGTTCATGGTACCATCATATAGTTGTGCATTCATCACCCCAATTTATTTTTTGAACATTTTCTTTATAACAGAAAAAGTAAAAATAAGAATAAAATATAAAAGTAACAAAGAACACCCAAATCATCCCACCACCCCATTTCCCATTTAGGTTTTGTCCCCATTTTTCTACTCATCCATCCATACACTGGATAAAGGGAGTGTGATCCACAAGTCTTTCACAATCACACTGTCACCATTTGTATGTTACATTGTTATACAAACATCTTCAAGAGTCAACACTACTGGGTTGCAGTTTGATAGTTTTAAAGAATTTACTTACAGATATTTCAATACATTAAAACCTAAAAAGGGTTATCTGTGTAGTGCAAAAGAGTGCCCACCCAAGTGACCTCTCAACTCCATTTGGAATCTCTCAGCCACTGAAACTTTATTTTATTTCATTTTACATCCTCCTTTTGGTCAAGATGTTCTCTATCCCATGATGTTGGGTCTGTATTCAACTTTGGGAGTCATAGTCTGCATTGCTGGGGAGATTTACACCCCTGGGGGTCAGGTTCCATGTATGGCAGAGGGCAGTGAGTTCACCTTCTGAGTTGGGTTAGCTGGAGATAGAGGGCCACATCTGAGCAACAAAGAGGTACTCAGGAGGAGATTCTTAGGCATAATTATAAGCAGGTTTAGCCTCTCCTTTGCAGTAATGAGCTCTATGAGGGCAAGCCCCAAGAAAGAGGGTCCAGTATACCAAACCGTCAGTCCTCAATATTTGTGAGAACATCAGAAACAATCCAGGTGAGGAAGTCCAACACTTCCACATTTTCACCTGGCTCCTCAGGGGGCCCTGTATATATATTTTTTCTAGTGTATTTTTAATATCATCTAGTTTGCTTTTCCTTCCCATAAGTTCTGTTATGGTTCTTTTAAAACACTCAACTTTTTTAAATGCTCATTCAGTGTCTCCTTTGTATCCTCTATCTCTTTAGTCATATTTTTCTTCATCTCCTTTAATTGATTTAGGACATTTGTTGGAACCTCACTGATTAGTGTTTTCAAATTCTATGTCTCCTCTGAAGCTTTAATTTGTTTCTTTGACTCAGCTATATCATCCTGTTTTTTAGTATGGCTTTAATTTTTCACTGATGTCTAGACATCTCATTGTCTTGATGAGTTTATTCTGACAAATGCTTCCTTGCCTAGGGTTTTATTTTTTATTCAATTTCTATTAAGGCTCTTCTTTGACACATGGTTCAACCTATTCTAGACCTTTAGAATAATCTAGGATTAACATCAGATTTTCCTGCTCTTCTTGATCTGATTCTTGCCCAGGATATGTGGTACAGTTTTTTAAGATTGCATGATTTTTGCAGTTGTTTCACTCTCAGGAGAAAGTTTCTTTTCCTCTATTCCTTCTCCAGGACCTGTATCTTTTCCATTGTTTGTTTCTAATTTTTAAAAAAATATTTCTATTTTGAAATATAACATATATACAGAAAAGTGATACCTTTCAAAATATGATTTAACAAGTAATTGTAGAACAAATATCAAAGAATGTTATGGGTTGCAGTTCCACCATTTCAGTTATTTCCTTCTAGTTGTTCTAATAGCCTAAAGACTAAAACAAAAAAATTATATAAAGATTCAGTATTCATAATTATTTGCTAAATCCTATCTTGTCTTCTGCTACTCCTGACTCTCATTTGATCACTTGGTCAATCTTCAGGGATATCTGGTCAGTGACCAACCTAACTTGTTCATATTGAAAAAGGTTGTTGACATGAGGAAGGGGGATGCATCTGGTTGATGCTCTTGAAGAGACTGTTGCCTCTGGGTTTGGGGACTTATCTGGCATAGGAACACTATGGAGGATTTAACTTTCTGAAAAATAAACTTAGTGAGTGAAAATTTCATAGAGTGTCAGATAAGGACCTGCATATTATTTAGGATTCTTGGGACTACTGTTGATTTGGGCTTGACATACTGTGGCCATTTGGAATATCTAGCTGAGGCTTGCATAAGAGTAACCTCCAGGATAGCCTCTCCAAAGTTATCAATTTTTTAAAATGCAATTTTACTGAGGTATATTCATGTAACATAAAATCTTTCAAAATGTGCAAGCAGTTCCCAGTATCATCATACAGTTCTACATTCATCACTACAATCTTTGAACATTTTTGTTACTCCAAAAGAGAAAATAAAAATTAAAATAAAGAAAATCCAAAACATTCTTTTCCCCTTCTCCCCCATTGTTGAATTACTTTTCCTTAATTAAATTCAGTTTTATTGAGATATATTCATATACTATAGAATCATCTATGTCATACAATCAACTGTTCACAGTACCATCATATAGTTTTACCTTCATCACCCCAATCTATTTTGTCCACTTTCCTTTCACGAGAAAGGATCAGAATAAGAATAAGAAATAAAAGTAAAAAGGTACACCCAAATAATCCCCCATCCCACCCCATTTTCATTCAATCTTTGTCCCCATTCTTCTCATCCATCCATACACTGGATAAAGGGAGTGTGATCCACAAGGTTTTCACAATCACACTGTCACCTCTTGTAAGCTACACTATTATACAATCATCTTCAACAGTTAAAGCTACTGGGTTGGAGTTTGATAATTTCAGGTATTTATTTCTAGCTATTCCAATACATAAAATACTAAAAAGTGTTGTCTATATAGTGCATAAAAATATCCACCACAGTGACCTCTTGACACCATTTGAAATCTCTCAGCCACTGAAGCTTTATTTTGTTTCATTTCACATCCCCTTTTTGGTCAAGAAGATATTCTTAATCCCAGGATGCTGGGTCCAGATTCATCCCTGGGCATCATATCCCACATTGCCAGGGAGATTTACACCCCTGGGAAACAGTCCTACCTAGGGGACAGGGCAGTGAGATCACCCACTGAGGTAGCTTATTTAGAAAGGGCCACATCTGAGCAACAAAGGCATGCAGGGAGAGATGCTTAGGCACAATTATAAGCAGGTTTAGCCTCTCTTTTGCAGTAAGAAGCTTCAAAGGGCAAGCCCCAAGACAGAGGGCTCAGTATACCAAGCTGTCAGTCCTCAATGTTGTGAGAACATTAGCAACAATGATGTGAGGAAGTCCAACAGTTCTGCATTTTACCCCAGGTCCTCAGGGGGTCCCTGCATATATATTTTTATTCTTTGCTCAAATTACTTTGAGATGTTTTGCTATTTCACTCTAACCTATATAAACCTACCAAATTTCACTTCCTAGTCAAAGTTCCATGTAATTGTGGTGTCTGAACAAACTGTAAAGGTTATATTATTTAAAAAATATAGATCCTACACCAAATAAACATTTCTTCCCTAGGTCTCAAATGGAAGTTGAAGCTTTAACACATAGTCAGATTCAACCTTTACCCTTTGGCCTGATTTGCCTTAGTCTTAGGCAGATCTGCTTCATTCATATCTCTAATTGAAGTCTGGGCTCTTTTTCAGCTTTTTTTTTTTTTTTAACAGTTACTGTAAGTGTTAATACTGAACTTCATATCTGCTGAGCTCTAGCTCTGGGTTTCAGGTGTCACACAGATGCCTCATTTTCCATTGACCAATCAGATCATACACCAAGGGATCAGCATTGCAGAGTTTGGGATAGCCATTGCAATTCAGGAATAGATGTGCCTGCTGTAAGAGCTTACAATCTAGGGACCATTGCAATAATCATTTCCTTGTTAGGCTGTGCTCTAAGATTCAATTCTGAATTTACACATAGTAGTTAGCTCATGTTGGTGAGACATTACTGAGTTTGCCTTGATTTCTGGCATACTTCACTCAGAATGATGTCTACAGGATCCATTCACCTCGGGGAGTGTCTCACAGCTTCACTTCTTGTAGTTGCTCAATATTCCATTGTATGCATACACCACAGTTCACCATTCTGTTCCTCAGTCAGTGTACCCTTAGGCAACCTCCACCCATTGCAAATCATGAATGCTGCATCCATAAGCCCCAGTGTGTAAATGTCCATTCATGTCTGTGCTCTCAGTTCTTCCAAGTGCATACACCATACTGAGGTTGCAGGAGCTTATGGTCCCCACATACTTCACTTCTTGTGGAACAGCCATTCTGCCTCCTCATCAACAGTAAATGGGTACATCCTTCTCCCCATGTTTTCTCCAGCACTTTTACCCATATTTATGTATTTTTACAATTTTATAGAGACATATTCACATACTATACATTATCCACAGTGTACAGCAGTTGTTCATGGTATCATTGTAGTATATTTATGACAACAGTCAGCACTTGAATGTATTGATTACTATGAAAATGATTTTTTAGGCAAATAATAAAAAAATACAATAAAAAGAAAAATAAAATGTCATACAATAAAATAAAATAGTAAGGACAGAAAACAGTACCACTACCAAGAATCCCATATTCCTCCCTTATATCCCCCTCTCATACAAATTTAACTTTGGTATATTGCCTTTGATACATTTAATGAAAGCATATTACAATGTTACTGTTGACTGTAGACTCCCATTTTCTTTGATTATGTTTTTTCCCAAATACCATCCCTTTTCAACACTCTGCTTCATTGACATTCATTTATTCTCCCACATGTAAAAACATATTTATATTTGTACATTTAGCAACAGTCATTGGCCACTCAAGGTTTTTACCAAGTGATACAGTTTCAGTTTATATCATCTATCTTTATGTCTGGTGTCATATATTCCCCTGTCCCACCTCTTTCAGCTTTACCCCAGACATCTTTGTTCAGTATACTTACAATATTGTGCTACCTTCACACAGTATTATGCTATCTATTTCTGGATCAATACAGTCAGTCCTGCTGACCATTCTTAGACCTTCAGCATCAAATGCCTGATCTTTACCCTCTTTCTATCTCCTGAGAGCCTTTGTTATCAGCTTTTAACTCTAAAAGTTTGCTCATTAATGTTAGTTCATATTAGGGAGACCATACAGTATTTGTCTTTTGTTTCTGGCTAACTTCACTCAACAAATTTCCTCAAGGTTTAGCCAGGTTATTATAGTTCTGTGACTTTGTTCTGTCTTACAGCTGCATAATATTTCATCATTTGTATATACCACAGTTAGTTTACCAACTCCTCCATTGGTGGACTTTTGGGCTGTTTGCATCTCTTGGCAATTATGAATAATGCCACAATAAACATCAGTTTACAAATGCCCATTTGTGTCTTAACTTTCAGTTCCTTTGATTATATACCTAGCACTGGAAAAGCTGGGTCATGTGGCAAATCTATATTTAGCTTCATGAGGAACTTCCACACTGTCTTCCAGAGTGGTTGCACCATTCTACATTCCCACTAACAGTGAATAAGTGAGCCTCTGTCTCCACATCCCATTCATCTATTTGTGTTTGGTTGCTTGTGTTTTGGGTGTAAGGTCTAGAAAACCACCTCCTATCACAAGATCTTTAAGATATAGGCCTATGATTTCTTCTTAGAGTCTTATGGTCTTAGCCCTTATGTTTATGTCTTTGTTCTATTTAGAGTTAATTTTTGTATAAGGTGTGAGGTAGGAGTCCTCTTTCATTCTTTTGTAAATGGATATCCAGTTCTCCAAACACCATCTATTGAAGAGGCTGCTCTGTCCCAGTTGCTTTGGCTTGACTGCCTTATCAAAGATCAGTTGTCCATAGATGCAAGATTCTATTTCTGAACACTCAGTTGGATTCCATTGATTGGTATCTCTGTCCTTAAGCCAGTACCATGCTGCTTTCAGCACTGTAGCTTTGTAATATGCTTCAAAGTCAGGTAGTGTGAGACCTCCCACTTCATTCCTTTTTTTCAAGGTATTTTTGGCTATTCAGGGCACCTTTACCTTCCAAATAAATTTGGTTATTGGTTTTTCTATTTCTGTAAAGTAAGTTGTTGGGATTTTAATTGGAATTGCATTGAATGTATACATCAGTTTAGGTAGAGTTAATATCTTAATTATATTTAGTCCTCCAATCCATGAATGTGGTATGTTCTCCATTTTTTTAGGTCCTGTTTGATTGATTTCTTTTAGCAGTTTCTTGTAGTTTTCTTAAATAGGTCTTTTGTGACCTTCATTAAGTTATTCCTAGCTTTTCTAGGAAGTTGTCCATTTTGTCTAAATTTTCTAGTTTATTAGCATATAATTTTTCATAGTATATTCTCATTATCTCCTTTATTTCTACAGGATCAGTTGTTATGTATCCTTTTGTTTCTGATTGTGTATATTTGGATCCACCCCCCTTTTCTTATCCTAGCTAGGTGTGCCAGTTTGAATGTATTATGTCCCCCAAAATCCCATCATCTTTGATGCAGTCTTGTGTGGGCAGAGATATTTATTTGATTAGATTGTAATTCTTTGATTTCCATGGAGATGTGACCCACCCAACTATAGGCTATAACTTTGGATAATTTACATGGAGGTGTGGGCCTGCCCATTTGGTGTGGGCTTGATTAGCTTACTAGAGCCTATATAAACTCAGACAGAAGAAGCAATCTTGCTATTCCAAGGGGACGTGAAGGATGCACATGAGCTGAGAGAGTAACTGCAGTTACTGGTTTCCAAAATTTTTTCCCATTGAGTGGCTGCCTCTTACCTTTTGAGAAATTTCCTTTGAGGGCAGAAACTCTACGAAGGAGTTCCCATTTATCTATTTCTCTTTGTGGCTTGGGCTTGGGTGTAAAGTCTAGGAAGTGGCCTCCTAATACAAGGTCTTGAAGATGTTTCTACATATCTCTAGGAGTTTAATGGTACTTCTTTTATATTGAGATCTTTGGTCCATTTTGAGTTAATTTTGTGTAGGGGGTGAGGTAGGGGTCCTCTTTCATCTTTTGGATATGGGATATCCAAATCTCCCAGCCCCATTTGTTTGAAAAGCCATTATGGCTCAGTCGGTGACTTTGGGGGCCGTATCAAAGACGTCGAGCCATAGATCTGAGGGTCTATCTCTGAATTCTCATTCGATCCTTGATCTATAGTCTATCTTTGTGCAGTACATGCGTTTTGGCAACTGTGGCTTTATAATAAGCTTCAAGTCAGGGGTGTAAGTCCTCCCACTTCGTTTTTCTTTTTAAAGTGTCTTTAGCAATTCGAGGCATCTTCCCTTCCAAATAAATTTGATAACTAGCTTTTCCGTCTGCAAAGTAGGTTGTTGGGAATTTTGATTGGGATTGCATTGATCTGTAGATGAGTTGGGGTAGAATGACATCTAATGACATTTAGCCTTCCTATCCATGAACATGGAATATTTTCCATCTTTTAAGGTCCCCTTCTATTCTTAGTAGAGTTATGTAGTTTTTGTAAGGTCTTTACTCTTTGGTTAAGTTTATTCCTAGGTACTTGATTTTTTTAGTTGCTATTGAAAATGGTATCTTTTCTGAGTGTCTTCAGTTTGTTCATTTCTAGCATATAGAAACATACTGACTTATGTGCATTAATCTTGTATCCCGCTACTTTGCTAAATTTGTTGTATTAGCTCTAGTAGGTGTATCGTTGATTTCTCAGGGTTTTCTAGATAAAGATCATTATCATCTGCAAACATGACAGTTTTACTTCTTTTTCCAATTGGATGCCTTTTATTTTTTGTCTTGCGGATGGCCCTGGCTCGAAATTCCAGACAATGTTGAATAACAGTGGTGACAGCGGGCATCCTTGTCTTGTTCCTGATCTTAGAGGGAAGGCTTTCAGCCTCACCATTGAGTACTATGCTGGGTGTGGGTTTTCATATATGCTCTTTATCATGTTGAGGAGTTCCTTCAATTCCTACCTTTTGAAGTGTTTTTATCAAAAAACGAATGTTGGATTTTGTCAAATGCTTTTTCAGCATCTATGAGATGATCAATTGATTTTCCCTTCGAGTTTTTAATGTGTTGTAATACATTGATGTGTTTTCTTATGTTGAACCATCCTTGCATGCCTGGAATGAAACCCCACTGGTCATGGTGTTGATTTTTTAATGTGTCTTTGGATTCGATTTGCAAGTATTTGTTGAGGATTTTGTGCATCTATATTCATTAGGGAGATTGGCCGGTGTAGTTTTCCTTTTTGTAGCATCTTTGCATGGTTTGGTATTAGATGATGTTAGCTTCATAAAATGAGTTAGGTAGTGTTCCATTTTTTCAATGTTCTGAAAGAGTTTTGAGTAAGATTGGTGTCAGTTCTTCTGGAAAGTTTGGTAGAATTCCCCGTGAAGCCATCTGGCCCTGGGCAATTATTTGTGGGAAGATTTTTGATGACTGATTGGATCTGGCTTGTGATGGGTTGGTGAGGTCTCTATTTCTTCTCTGGTCAGTCTAGGTTGTTCATATGTTTCCAGGAAATTGTCCATTTCTTCTACATTATCCAGTTTGTTGCCATACAGTTGTCATAATATCCTCTTATAATTTTTTTTAATTTCTTCAGGATCTGCAGTTATGTCACCTTTTTCATTCATTATTTTGTTTATAGGGGTCTTCTCTCTTTTTGATGTTTTGTCAGTCTAGCTAGGGGCTTGTCAATCTTGTTGATTTCTCAAAGAACCAACTTTTGGTGATATTTATCTCTCTATTGTTTTTATTCTCTATGTCATTTATTTCTGCTTTAATCCTTGTTATTTCTTTCTTGTATTGGTTTAGGATTGGTTTGCTGTTCATTTTCTAGCTTCTTCAGTTGATCCATTAGTTCTTTGATTTGGGTCTTCTTCCTTTTTAATATATGCATTTAGTGCTATAAATTTCCCCCTTAGCACTGCTTTTGCTGCATCCCATAGGTTTTGGTATTGTGTTCTCATTTTCATACGTCTATATATTTAGCAATTTCTTGCTATTTCTTCTTTAACCACTGATTGTTTAGGAGTGTGTTGTTAACCTCCAGGTATTTGTGAATTTTCTAAGTCTCTGATGGTTATTGACTTTAATGTATTCCATTGTGGTCAGAGAATGTGCTTTGAATAATTTCAATCTTTTTAAATTTATTGAGGCTTGTTTTATGTCCCAGCATATGATCTATTCTGGAGAAAGTTCCGTGAGCACTAGAAAAGTATGTGTATCCTGGTGATTTGGGATGTAATGTCCTGTAGATGTCTGTTAAATCTAATTCATTTATCAGATTGTTTAGGTTTTCAATTTCCTTATTGGTCTTCTGTCTGGTTGATCTATCTATAGGAGAGAGTGATGTGTTGAAGTCTCCCCACAATTATTGTGGAAACATCAATTGCTTCCTTTAGTTTTGCCAGTGTTTCTCTCATGTATTTTGTGGCTTGATTGGGGGCATAGACATTTATGATTGTTATTTCTTCTTGCTGAATTGCCCCTTTTATTAGTATGTAGTGGCCTTCTTTGTCTCTCAAAACATCCCTGCATTTGAAGTCTATTTTATCTGAGATTAATATTGCTACACCTGCTTTCTTTTGGCTGTAGCTTGCATGAAATATTTTTTTCCATCCTTTCACTTTCAGTTTCTTTGTGTCCCTGTGTCTAAGATGAGTCTCTTGTATGCAACATATTGATGGTTCATTTTTTTTGATCCATTCTGCGAATCTATATCTTTTAATTGGGGAGTTTAATCCATTTACATTCAACGTTAAAACCGTGAAGGCATTTCTTGAATCGGCCATCTTATCCTTTGGATTATGTTTGCCATATTTTTCCCTCTCTCTATTAATATCCTTTATTGTACCCATACCGAATCTCTTTAGTACTGAACCTTTCTCCAAGTCTCTCTGTCCTGTCTTTGTTCTCTGTCTGTAGGGCTCCCTTTAGTATCTCCAGTAGGGCAGGTCTCTTGTTAGCAAATTCTCTCAGCATTTTCTTTGTCTGTGAAAAATTTAAGCTCTCCCTCAAATTTGAAGGAGAGCTTTGCTGGATTAAAGTATTCTTGGCTGGAAATTCCTCTCACTCAGAATTTTAAATATATCGTGCCACTGCCTTCTCGCCTCCATGGTGGCTGCTGAGTAGTCACTACTTAGTCTTATGCTGTTTCCTTTGTATGTGGTGAATTGCTTTTCTCTTGCTGCTTTCAGAACTTGCTCCTTCTCTTCTATGTTTGACAGTGTGATCAGTATATGTCTCGGAGTGGGTTTTTTTTTTGGATTTATTCTATTTGGAGTTCGCTGAGCATTTATGATTTGTGTATTTATGTTGTTTAGAAGATTTGGGGAAATTTTTCCCCAACAATTTCTTTGATACTCTTCCTAGACCCTTTACCCTTTTCTTCCCCTTCTGGGACACCAATGAGTCTTATATTCGGACGTTTCATATTATCTATCATATCCCTGAGGTCCATTTCGAGTTTTCAATTTTTTTCCCCATTCTTTCTTTTATGCTTTTCATTTTCCATTCTGTCATCTTCCAGGTCACTGATTCGTTGTTCAACTTCCTCTAGTCTTGTACTATGAGTGTCCAGAATCTTTTTAATTTGGTCAACAGTTTCTTAATTTCCATAAGATCATCCATTTTTTTATTTAGTCTTGCAATGTCTTCTTATGCTCTTCTAGGGTCTTCTTGATTTCCTTCATATCCCGTACTAGGGTCTCATTGTTCATCTTTAGTTCTTTGAGTAGCTGCTCTAGGTGTGTCTCTTCTGGTCTTTTGATTTGGGTGCTTGGGCTTGGGTTATCCATATCGTCTGGTTTTTTCATATGCTTTATAATTTTCTGTTGTTTTTGGCCTCGTGGCATTTGCTGACCTTGATAGGGTTCTTTTAGGGTTTGTAGACCAGTTGAAGTCCTTATCTCTAATTTATCAGATCTACAGCTTCGTGGAGTACACTTTCTCTAACTAACCAGCAGGTGGCGTCCACGAGCCACCTGTTCTCCACAAGCCAGATCTCCCCTGCTTAGCCTTTTTGGTGAGTGGGGGAGTGAGTCTTGTGGGGCCCAATGTGTGTACCCAAGCTTGCGTGTGTAGTTGGTGTTGCCTGCCCTGTATGTGGGGCGTGTTTCTGCGGCAGTAGGGGCGGGGGGTGGCCCTAACAATCAAATCTCCCTGATGATCCTAGAGTTTTAAAGCTACTGCAATAGTCTAATCCTTCAGTTCAGTCCTGCCACAGTTTGTCTCTGCCACTGACCCACAAGTCTTTGGTATTGGCGTATGGCTCCTGAGACTTGCAAGTGGGCCCATACTTCCAGGCTGGCACCCCGGGGTCCTCATGTTGAGGGATGACTGTGCTATGTCACCAGGTGAGTGCAGTCCCCCCAGGGCAGTTCTGGGCTGATGGCTGGTTGGGAGGCTCCCAGTCTGCTCAAATGATGGCTGAAGGGGGCTCTGTTAATTCACACTGCTCCACCTTCCAGTCTGGGACAATCAGCTGAGGTTGCAGGGAAGGCTAATGTCCACGCCCAGTTTTGTGGTGTGTGCCTGTTATTTGAAGCACTTTCCCGTCACACTGGGTTGTCTGGGGCAGACTCTGGGCTATGGGCTGGTGATGGGCAGGAGTGTTTCCTGTCCACCAGGATGGTGGCTGTGAGCGGACACCCCCCTTTTCTTGGGAAGTTGTGTTGTTTAGTGAATTTTCTCAGCCACTGGATTATTGCCTTTTGTCTCAGAGCTCTTTTAGTTCTGCTCTTGACTTGACGTGCCCAAATTGCAATTCTTTGAAGCTTTCTGTATTGAGCTTCTTAGAGTAATTGTTTTAGAAAAAGCAAAAAGGATTTAAAAAAAAAAAAAAAAAACGGCCCTCCTCAGAGATCTAATGGGTTATTGAAATGCTAATAGACAAAGCAACCAGGACCATTAAGGAAAGGTGCACAGGGCAGAGAGATCAGCTTTGCTTCGGGATTTGCATATGCGCCTCAAGGCCTGAGCTCCACCCTTCCCCTTTCTGTGTTCACCAGAACAACAAAAATCCTCTGCTTTTATTTTGGAGTTTTTCGTGTTGTTTTTTTTCTATGCCTGTCTCCTCTCTGCTGGGCTGGCTGCTCTCAGAGTCTCTGGTGTCTGGTCTCAGTCTATCTATGGTTGGAGTTTGAATCAGTAGAATGAGTTTTCGATAAGAGCAGCCACTGCAGTTCTCCCTTCTCCTTCCCGGAGCTGACAGCCCCTCCTCCCCCGGGACTGAGCCTGGCAGGGAGGGGCGCGGGTCCCCTGGCCGCAAAAACTTACAGATTTCGCTGATCTCAGCAGTTCCACGTTTTCATGAGTGTTGTATGAAGTATGCCCAAAGACAGATTGCTCTGTGGTGTCCAGTCCACGCAGTTCCTGGCTTTTTACCTACTTTCCTGGAGGAGTAACTAAAACTTACAGCTCACCAGTCTGCCGTCTTGCCCCGCCTCTAATGCACATTTTCTAACAACACTGAAGTGTTTTCCACATTTGTATATCATAAAAGAATATAAGCAAAATCATCTTCATTGGTAGTATTCATCCTGGTAGGGTAGGAAAGGATTTCTGTTTCTAGAATTTATGGTTAGAGGTTATTCATGAATCCATGAAAATCCTCAAAATTGATCTCAGCATTTCCTTTCTTTCCAAAAAAGTGTACGAGAAGTGTAGTATCTACTACTAAACATGTGAGGCCATCAGCATGTGCTGTGAGGTTTGAAAAGAGTGCTTTGTTTGACTATGTCTCAGTTATCACAATAGATTCTGGAGACAAGTTCCTCACCACCTGTTTTAAGTACACTATTTTTAGACTGGTATCTATTCTGATTTGCTAATGCTTCTGGGATACTAAACACCAGAAACAGAATGGCTTTTATAAAGGGGGTTTATTTAGTTACAAAGTTACAGCCTATGGCCATAAACTGTCTAAGGTAAGGCATCAACAATCAGGTACCTTCACTGGAGGATGGGCAATGGTGTCTGGAAAACCATTGTTAGCTGGGAAAGCATGTGGCTGGTGTCTGCTCTGGAGCTCTGGTTTCCAAAATGGCTTTCTCTCAGGATGTTCCTCTTTAGGCTTCTCAGAAATGTCACTCTTATTTGCTCTTGAGGCTTTTGTCTCTCTTAGCTTCTCTGAACAAAAGTCTGCTTTCAAGGGCCATCTTCAAACTGTCTCTCATCTGCAGCTCCTCTCTCAGCTCCTGTGCATTCTTCAAAGTGTCCCTCTTGCTGATAGCAAGATTGCTCCTTCTGTCTGAGCATATTTAGTGCTCTAGGAATTCATCACGACCCCAGGCTGAATGGGCAGTGCCACACCTTCATAGAAATTATCCAGAGTTATCACCTATCATTTTTGTGGGTCACATCGTCCATCAAAACATTCAAAGAATTATAGTCTACTCAGTAATAATATGGCTGCCCACACAAGATTGCATCAAAGATAATGGCAATTTTGGGGAAATGATACATTCAAACTAGCACAGTACCCCATAAGTTGAAGATGCAGCAGAGCACACTTTTGTTCATCTCCTTTAGTTTCTCTCTGTTTATTTTTTTCCCTGAATATCTTTTGAAACACCAGAAATTCTTTTTATCCACCATCTCATTGTCATCAGTGTCAAACATGTTAAAAGCTATTCTAAAACTTACATATGACTTTGTTTTAAAAAAATACATACAAGAAAAGAATCCTCCATGTAACAAGTCACATATCTTTCTTTATGATTTTCAAAATAACTTTGATGATCCTTTTCAAACTAGTGGACTTTCAGAGAGCACACGATTTACTTCCTGCTTGGAATGTGATTTCTGCATTTTAGTATGTTCAGGTTCATCTGTTTTAACAGTCAAAATAAAATCATATGGAGTCATGAACAGCTGCCCTTTGCATTCTTTCAAAGCAAATAAATGAAATTGCATCCCCTGAGATGTTTCTTAGAGGTCCAAGTTTTCAGTGTCTCTTCTGCCCACAGCAACGATCTCCTTGGAAACCATGACCAGAATCTGGAGCAGCTCCCTGTCTCTGAGTTGTTTCGGTTTTAAACTTATTTCTGATTGCTGAAAAGTGGCCGGTCAATAAAATTGCTGTAAGTTTATTCCTGATCATGTATTGTGGCCTATGCAGTCTGCTCCACTTTGCTAATGCTGCCATTAAACAAAATACCAGAAATGGATTGGCTTTTATAAAAGATGGTTTATTTGGTTACATAGTTACAGTCTAAAGGCCATAAAGTGTCCAAGGTAATGTATCGACAGTCGGGTATCTTCACTGAGGATGGCCAATGGTGTCCAGAAAACCTCTGTTAGCTGGGAAGGCACATGTCTGCATCTGCTTGCTCCCAGGTTGCATTCCAAAATGGCATTCTACAAATGTTGCATCAGCTCCCAACGGCAATCTTCAAAATGTCTGCCTCAGCTCCATTCACTAGCTGTGAGCTCCTGTACATTCTTCAAAGTGTCCCCTCTTGGCTGTAGCAAACTCACTCCTGTCTGAGCTTATATAGTCCTCTAGTAAACTAATCAACACCCAGTTGAATGGGTGGGGCAACACCTCCACTGAAATTATCCAATCAGAGTGATCACCCACAGTTTGTTGGGGCACATCTCCATGAAATGACCTAATCCAAATGTTCCATATTAATCAACACCAATAGGACTGCCCCCAACAACATTGCATCAAAGGACATAGCTTTTTCTGGGGGATGCAATACATACAACCTGGCACATTCCACTCCCTGGACACCAGAAAAAACATGATCTTTCCATACACAAAATAAATTCATCCCATCACAATATCACAGAAACTTATATCATTCCAGAAAACTATAGTTAAGTGCAGGACCCATCAAAATCAATTACAGGCATGGTCAGTCTTAAGGCATAATTCTCCTTTAGCTGTGGATCTGTGAAACTTAGAACAAGTTATGTGCTTCCAATATACAAAGGAGGGCCAGTCATAGGATAAACATTCCATTGCCATGAAGGAGAAACTGAAAGGAAAATAAGGTTAACAGGACCAAAATGGTTCCTAAAACCTGCAGGGCAAACTCCATTAGATTTCAAAATCTGACAGTCATTTTACAGAATGATTGCTGCATCCTTGGCCTTGAGAGAGTGGCTTTTGCACACTTTTCCAAGGGCCTATACATCAGTCCTTTTCTCTCCAAATGCTGAGGTGAGTGTTCCAACATATCCGCACATTGGGTAGACCACCTTCTTGGCCCCACCCTTCTCAAATATTTTGGTGCCACCCAGACTCTGCATCTCTGGGGCAAAGTTGCTCTCCTCTCCAAACAAATGAGGTGATGGCCAGGTTCTCCCCAATTCCCTGGCAATGTGCTCCACCATCTTTGGGGCCTGGGGTGAGAGCACTCTTCATGAACATTGAGGTGGAAGGCCCAACCTCGACCTCTGGGGAAAACTCACCCTTTCCATGTGTGTGAGCCACTCCACTCTCTCAACACAAGACCCATTGACTCCAGATCTCAACCTCCATTGCTGTGTTTTTCTAGAAATTTTTCTTCAATTTTTTCCTTGTCTGTCTCCTCCAGTCCAGACCAGTGGCAGATCCATGTATAAATATCTTGCAAAAATTCTGTTGGCTTTGCCTGAAGCACACAGGGGTCAAAGGTGTCAGGCAATAGAACTTTCCACAAATGCTTTCTGGATAACTCCATCTCCAACCTTGACTTGCACTGAAATGGCAGTTGGGTTCCATGCTATGTGGAAATAAGACATTGGTGAACACCTGAAAACCTGATCATTTTTCTAGGCTCTCTATGGTCATTCCATCAAATTCAAAAAGGGAGAGGCAAAGAGGAGAATTGGGAAGAAAAAATATCCATATAATATAGCAGTTGTATAGAAGATATTAAAACTAACTCTAATATTTCATAACAATTTCTAACCTACTAAAGCAGATAAAAATCATGAACTTTGAGTGACCCTAGGAACTCAGACTCTTATGAAATGTAATCCCATTTTTTGGATCAAAACCAATAGGAGTTTTATATCACATTGTGAATGTACTAATGGACTCATTTCATTTAATAGAGAGTGTAGGTACTTTGCATAATCATATGAACTCACTTTTAATATTCAAACATAATTTTCCCATCAGCTCAAATTGACAAACAAGGGCAAAAACTTTTTTGAGCTACTTATAGGCAGCTGGATTTGATCTCTTCTCAGTAGAGAATAAGTGCCTTAAAATAGGTCATTTTATTACCCTTAACACTGGGATAGGTATTCAATTATGGCCTGAACATTTTGGATGGATAGCTCCTCAGAGCAGTTTAGCACTGAAAGGTTTACAAATTATGGGAGGGATAGTAGATAAAGATTATCAAGGAGATATAAAGATAATAGCTCATAATTATGGCAATTCTCATTTAAATACTCAAGAAGGTGACAGAATGCCTGAATTGTTAATCTTGCCTTAGAAAACAGGCATAATTTCTGAAGAAAGTCCACCCACCAAGTTCACTTAGAAGGACAGCTGGATTTGTTTCTACTGATAATATCACTATTGTGAAAATATAGCTGAAACACCCTAATATGCCAATGCTGGCTGGAGAAATAATTGCCCAAGGACCCAATAATACAGTGTCAGTAATGAGTCCAGGAAAAGAAAAATGGATTAATGTACCTATAACTATTGTTCTTTTCATGATTAGCTTTATCTTTGTTGCTATATACCTGCTCTGATGTCTGGAAATATGCTGCTAGAATGGGCACACTCCGTCTCCCGAATCTACAATCAATACAACTGTGGGTCTGGACTGAATTTCCAACTGCCTTGGGAAAAGGTCTCACCTGGACAATGAACCCCTCTAATTTCCCAGAATGGACTTTGGTTAGATAATTGGACTCAGTATCAACCTCACTGTGCTCTCCAAGATTTCAGTGAGACCCACAAACATATTTTTGCTGAAGTAAGACAAAAATTAATCAAACAGTGACACCCCTAACACACAGAGTATGGAATGGTTTATATTGGGAACCAGCTTTAGCTGTAAACCTAATGATATTTTCCCCTTATGTATGCAATGCACAGGATATAGTGATGTAACTGTAGGATTATTGCCCAAAGAGCTTTGTTCTAACATCATGAGTAAAATCTATGATTTCATCAATACCTCTCACACTCATGTAACACTAGTACCATGGGGATCTTTATGGATATGTGTAAACTATCAATGGAAATATCTCCCTCCAACAGGACTGGATGGTGTTCTTGGGGGTGGCCATATTTACCTGCAACTATCCACCCCCATCTGCCTTCCCAACTTAATAACTGGGAAGCATTTCTTATTCACCATTGAATCAAGTGAAATGCATGGTGGTTTTCTCTTTTAAGCATTTTTCTACCGCAAGCCTCTACCATAGTTCTTAGTAAACAAGTAGATGTCTTAAGCTTGCACATAGCTGCTGTTTTAAATGCCTCTCAAAATAGTATCACTTTATTGACTGAAGAAACAATACAAATGTGGACAGTTGTATCACAAATAGAATGGCTTTAGATATGTTAATAGAAGCCAGAGGTGGTGTATGTGCTGTGCTGCAAACTAAATGCTGTATATATAAACCTGATTATTCCAAAAATATCACTAATCTAATGTTTTTGCAACAACTGCAAAAACGTATTGTTCAAATTCAACAAATGTTTTTATGCTCTACCTGCTAAGTGGCACATTGGTCTGTTAGCTGTGGTAAGTAGTCTCCTTTGTATAATAATTTGCTTCAGTTGATGTTATGGCTATTGCCTTTGTCTCCTGACATTTTTATCCCTTATTCCTCATCCCACTTATAAAATCAAAATTGCTTCTTGTGTGTGACTACAGGGCCAGGGACAAAATATATAGGTACATGCATAAAGGATTCTGGGAGCTCATCTGCTGAGGAGCAGCAGTGCTGCAGAGCACGTCCCAGTGGCCTCACCCAAAGGTTAATACATATCATCTAAATAATGGAGATCCATGGAAACGTGCATAAAACTTAGTGTTCCATATCCTTAGAAACAAAGCATCCTAAATAATACCAACAACATCATGAGGGAGTCTTGCCTTGGAGACTGGAGTCTGGCCAGCTTCAACTTCAAGGGAACACTCTTAATTATGACATATTTTGGGCATTAAAAGGCAAATCCCCTCTTGGATTCCCTGAAGGCTTTGCCTGCAAGGTGGATTGAACTTGCATGGCTGATGAATTCACTTTCAAGGCTCCAGGGATCACTATAGTGTGAAAGGCTTCCCAGTTGTTGCTTTTTAAACCCGTGGATGCTGCTGCCTGACTGGTGATGTATTCTTATTCTTTCTCTTTTGTTCTATTTCTATAATATTTGAACTAGTCATTTCATTCTAGTCATTTAATTTTTTTAATATTTTCTTAATTTTGTGAATACTAATAAAATTAGCTTTTGAATTCTGAGAGTAGTATGAGAGCATCTATTCCTTTCTTTCAAATCTGATCCTATCAACTAAGCAAAACACACACCCAGTGATTGAGATGGTCCTTTTGTCAGTGAAAGACTTGGCACAGGCATTGGGGACAGTGGCAGAAATGTAAAACATGTCTACAATGGAAACTTTCCTGAGGAAAAAGTACATGAGTGTGTGAAGGTCTTGATCAATGGTGGTGGCAAGGACAATGAGAAGATTCCCTAACAGGGTGGTCAACTACATCAGTAGGAATAATATGGAGTGCAGGATCCTTAGTTTCCAGCTGTCAGAAAAACCCACTAGGAGAAACTCAGTCACCATGGTGGAACTGGTCATTTTCTAGAAATTCTGTCTGATCTGGGAAGCACAAGGGGTAAAGCAATAAAATACATGAAACATAACAACAGTGATATGACAAAATATTCCCCTTGAAGGCATTTACTTCTATGTTATACAGGTGTCCTTGCTTGTAGGAAAGATCCACTACTGGCCCTTTGTTCTATTTACATTTTTTTTACCATCCCTGAATAGATAACTTAGCAAAATGCTGAGCATGGGACTCTCAAACCCCATTTTCTGTGTCTGATATTTATTAGTTACTCACTGTTTTCAACAATGTCCAATATATAAGTTTACCTTTTAATGGAGATTAAATTAGTTAATGTATGTAAAATTCCTTGAAAAGAGTAAGTTCTCAATGTTAGTTGTGAAGTTTAATGAGGAAATGGACACTATACTTGGCCTGGGCATTTAAACACAGTAGAGCTCCAAATCAGTACTATTCAAAAGAAAAGTGCAGAAATTGAGACCAAGAATTTCTGTACTTGTATTGAAATTTCTTATCAACTTGATTTCTAAGGATGAGATCAGTGGAGATATTTTTCATTTATTGTAAAACATTTTATTATTATTTTAATTAGAGAAGTTGTAGGTTTACAAGGAAGTCATGTAAAAAATGAAATGCTCCTAAGTATCCCCTATTATTGACACCTTGCAATTATATGGTATGTTTGTCACAATTCATGAAATAATATTAAAATAGTATTATTAACTATAGTCCTTTGCTTACATTAGGTGTATTTTTTTCCATATACCACCCTATTATTCACAGCTTGCATTAGTGTCCTACATTTGCTCTAATTCATGAAAGGTTATTCTTATTCTTGTACTATTAACACCAGTCCATTTTCTGTGACAGGGTTCATTGTGTTATATGGTCTCATGTTTTATCTTCTAACTTTCAATCATAACATGCATGACCCAAATTTCCCCTTTCAACCACATTCACAAACATAATTCAGTGCTGTTAATTACACTCACTGTAATTATCTACCATCATCACCATCCATTACCAAACCTTGACAATTAACCTAAATAGAAATTCTGTACAAATTAAGCATCAGCTCACAATTATCTACCCCAATCTATCCTCTGGTAACCTAGATTCTAGATTCCAACTCTGAGTTTGCTCATTCTAATTGTTTCATATGAGTGAGATTATACAATACTTGTTTTTGCCCGTTTTTCATTTGGATTGTTTGTCTTATCTTTGAATTGGAGGACTTCATGTTATAATCTGGATATTAAACTCTTACTGAAAATGTGGTTTCCCAATATTTCCTCCCACTGAATAGGGTGTCTTTTAACTTCCTTGAGAAAGTCCTTTGCTGTGCAAAATTTTTAAACTCAAGGAGGTCTAATTTATCTATTTTTTTCCATTGGCTGCTTGTGTTCTGTTTGTAATATCCAAGATATCATTACCCAATAGAAGATCCTGAAGATGCTTCCCTACGTATTTTTCTAGAAGTTTTGTAATATTGGTTCTTATATTCAGGTCTTTGATATATTTTGCGTTACTTTTTGTATGATGCATGATGGGGTCTAGGCATCCTCTTTCATTATTTTGTATATGGATATCCAGTTCTCCCATCACCATTTTTAATTAAATTCAGTTTTATTGAACAATAATCACACACCATACAATCATCCATGGAGTACAATCAACTGTTCACAGTATTCTATCATATAGTTATGCATTCATCACCACACTCTATTTCTGAACATTTTCCTTACATCAGAAAGAATAAGAATAACAATGAAAAATAAAAGTAAAAAATAACACCCAAATCATCCCCCATCCCACCCTATTTGTCATTTAGTTTTTGTCCCCATTTTTCTACTCATCCATCCATACACTGGATAAAGGGAGTGTGATCCACAAGGTTTTCACAATCAACTGTCACCCCTTGTAATTTACATTGTTATGCAATCGTTTTCAGAAGTCCAGACTACTGGGTTGGAGTTGATAGTTTCAGGTATTTACTTCTAGCTATTCCAGTACATTAAAACAAGATGTCAGCACCATTTTTTTAAGAGACTAAATGAGCAGCTTGACTAAAAATCAACTGTGCAGGGCCGCTCGGTGCCGACCCACTGACCGAGGAGGTATCTCCCAGTGATGCAGCCCTGGCTGGGGAATGTGCTGCTGGGCATCCACGACGGTATGCGCCTCCGCTGCCTTCGAAAGGATGCGAGGTATGGCGGCAGCCATGACTGTGCAGGACTCTGAGTGGCCGGCGGGCACTGGAAAGAAGGTTTGGTCAGAGGCTCTGCGCTTAACAAATAGAGGGGCTGCACCTAAGTCTCCACGTTGGGAAGCGGTGCTGCTCATACTCCTTAGCGGGAATTGGGGCACCGGGGACAGAACCGGCAGGCCCGGGCCCTGAGCGACAATGGGAGCCCTGCTGCGGCCCATTGCGGACATCCTGAGGCAAAATCCACAGCGGAGCGGGACTACGGTCTGGTCCAGAGGGTCAGCAGCGGCACCTATGGGGACGTCTGTAAGGTGAAGCAGGCAAATCCTGGCCGGAAACCTGGCTCCTCTGCAGTTGGATGCATCCCAGAGCACTGCCACTGTATGGTGAAGTATGAGGTGAGGGAAGGAGGCTTTCATTGTTGCATCTTAGAGATGAAGTGGCTGAGGTCCCGTTTGATCCATTCAGGGCACCCACGATTCACGTTTTGCTCTTATCACTATAAGCAAGTAGAAATAACCACACTTTTTCAAGCCTCTTTTGTACTTTTTTTGTATGTGGAGTTAAGGCTTACTCATGGTAACCAAGAGAGTTTGAATCTGTTTATGCAGTCACACTTAGGATGTTCAGGTATTAGCCTGGAAAGTACAAAAAAGACAGTAGACAGGAAAGAATACTGACATTCAGATATTTGCATTTAAAAAAAAAAAACTTGTTTTAAAACATGAGCTTGATTGAAAAAGTTATATAAAACCTTGTGTTTAAATTTTAAAAGCAGTCTAATGCTAGGTCAACATGATGCATGTACAAACATTATCCCATGTAGGAAGATGCTTTCCCTGGTTTGATCACTTGTATCTGGTTGATGATAAAAAGATACTGTAAAGTTGTTGATTTTTTTTCTACTTGAATGGTTCCTCTCTTTGGGATTTATAACATCATATAATCAAGAGTAGATAAGAACTGCTGCCTTTTTATTGTGCCTTTTTTGTGTTATTTGAGACAAATGACAAGGGCAAGTTACTCTTAGCTTAGGATTTAAAAAAAAAAAAATCATAGAGAAGGAAGCCCAGTTCCTTAAAGCCACTGAGTTCTTGAAGGATCAAGAAGGAGATTGTTTGAGACTGCCTTAGGCTTTTGTTCTCTGCTTCAAAAAGGGAGCTTTAATGCAACTCATGGGTAGTAAGGGAAATTTTCTTTGACCTTGGAACAGTTTTGTTTATTGGATTTAATAATGATATACATCCCATTATTCTAAACAACCAAACAACATTCCCTGCATAGCTGAAATGATGTTGTTTCATATGGGTTATTTTATTTTATTTTATTTTTTGACAAGTGAGAGCCATGTTTATTTGTTCATTTTTTGCATTTGAAATATTCTTCAATGACATCTTTGGCCTGAGATTCTTTGCCATAATCCTTAACAACGACACAACTGCAACCAACCACTTTATGTGGTTTCCCCGCTCTGTCGATTTTGTAGAGGCCTACCCATTCCCCTAGTTTCTTGTTATCATCAGCCTTAATTAGGTTGATTTGGTGTTCTGCGCAAAGGGCCTCCACCAACTTGACATACATAGGTTCATCACAGTTGGATGCAAGTACACAAAGATGGGCTTGGCGCTTGTCTAAGGCTTTGGCAGCTTCACGGATGCCACGTGCTAAACCATCATGGATGAGGGCGGTCTTCAGCACCTCTTGTAAAGCAGTGTTAACGTCCATTACACCTCCAGCAACAATGCCTTCCTCGGCCATGGCGGTGGATTACGGGTGGAGCCGAATCTTGAAAGCACCCGAGCCTCCGCCTCCGCGCAAACCGGCGGCGGCAGGGAAAGCTCATATGGGTTATTAACCAGTAGATTCCCCTAGGGTGTGTTGTCTTGGCACAAGTGGTAATAGGAAGGAAAAATCCCTTCTTTCTAATTATTTGCTTTTGTTTAATTTCCTCAGTATTAATAGTAACAATTCAATATGGCATTATGACAGCTCTAGCACTGTGTGATTCTATTGAGATAAACTATGATGGATAGGCTTTTTATTCCTTAAGCAGACATTTGAGTCCTCCGTATAAGGTGCTGTACTGGGTACTGGGGTTTACAAGTTCCCAGTTGTTGCCTCTTTGAATTCATGGTGGATAATTATCATGGAATCCTCTTCTCCTTTGTGTAGAATTAAAGGTAGTTAAGCTCTTACTTATTCATGGATTTGCCCTTTTGGGAAACATGCTTTTAAAAATTGAAATTCCTGTTTGCCTTCTCAGTCCCATTTTTTAGTCATCTTTGTCCTATGATTCACTGTGTATTAGACCAATTTAATTCAGTTGATGTTAATAACATAATAGTGAAAATTTTGATTCTATTGAAGTATGCCATAAGGGCAGGGATTTGTATCTGTTTTGTTCACTGTTTTATCTAATAGTGCCTAGAATTATGCCTGATATAGAGCAAGTTCTTCCTAAAAATTTGATGAAAGAACAAATGACTGTCAGTGATTCTGTTACCTAGCTCTCTGAGCATATGCTTTTTTTAACTCTTAAAAATACTGTACCATACTACTATACTCACGTATGAAAAAATGGTTTGATTATTTTTATATACATGCCAATATTGGAAACCGAGTTCAATAAGAAATCACATCTAAATTTTATGAAGAACACACAATGATTAAAACACTGATTTGTTATAGTTATCAAAGTGGGGTAAAACCCATTAGTTACAATTTACATTTTAGGTAAAAAGCAGATTCTTCTCTGAGAAGAATCAAATAATTAGTAATACTTGCCTATTCTGTGAAATAATGTATACATAGGAAAGGTTGTGATTGTAACTGATTTTATTACTTTTGCTAAACCATTTTTTCTTCCTTACATTCAATGCAAAGAAATTAAACAATATGAAGAAAAAAAAATCAGTTGGTCATAGATGTGAGGGTCCATATCTGAACTCTCAATTCAATTCCATTGATTAATATGTCTATCCTGTGCCAGTACCATGTTGTTTTGACAACTTTGGCTTTATAATATGCTTTAAAGTCAGGAAATGTGATTCCTCCAAGTTTGTTCTTTCTCAAGATGTTTTTGGCTATTTAGGGTCCCTTACCCTTCCAAATAAATTTGATCATTTTGCTTTCAATTTCTGCAAAGAAAGGTGTTGGGATTTTGATTGGCACTTGAATCTTCACATCAATTGGGTAGAATTGCCATCTTGCTGTATATTCTTCCAATCCATGAACACTGAATGCCTTTCCAATTACTTAGGTATTCTTTGATGTCTTTTAGCAGTATTCTGTTGTGTATTGGGTACTGGTCTGTTTGCATTGGTTAAAGTGTTCCTTGATAGTTGATTCTTTTGCTTGCTATTGTAAATGGGATATTTTCTTGATTACCACCTCAGATTGCTTATTACACTAGTATAGACACAGTACTAATTTTTGTGTGTTGATATTGTATTCTGCCACTTTGCAGAACTTGTTTATCTCTAATAGCTTTATTGTAGATTTTTTGGGGAATTTCTGAATATAGGATCATGTTATCTGCAAATAGTGAAAGTTTTACTTCTTCCTTTCAAATTTGGAGGATTTATTTCTTTTTCTTGCCTAACTGCTCTAAGCTAGAAATTCTCATGCAATGTTGAATAATGGTGGTGACACTGGACATCCTTGTTTTCTTCCCTATCTTAGAGGAAAATATTTCAATCTTTGAACTTTGAGTATGATGATAGCTATGGGTTTTTCATATATTCCCTCTATCCTGTTGAGGAAATTTCCCTGTATTCCTATATTTCTAAGAGTTTTTATAAGGAAAGGATGTGGTTTTTGTCAAACGGCTTTTCTTCATCATTCAAGATGAACATGTGGTTCTCCCCCTTTGATTTGTTAATGTGTTTTACAGTAATTGACTTTGTGTTGAACCACTCTTGCATAAAACCCATTTGATCATGGTTATAATTCTTTTAATGTGCTGTTGGATTTAATTTGAGATATTTTATTTGAGGATTTTTGCTTCTATATTCATTAGAGAGATTTATCTGTTGTTTTCTTTTCTTGTGCTATCATTATCTGGCATTGGTATTAGGGTGATGTTGAATTCATAGAATGAGTTAGGTAGTATTCCATCCTCTTCAAGTCTTTGGAAGACTTTGAGCAGGATTCATATAAATTCTTCTTGGAATGATCAGTAGAGTATTGTATCTCTTGCAATTTTATTGAGATATAGTCATATACAACACAATAATCCAAAGTGTACAATCAGTTGTTCACAGTGTCATCATATAGTTGTGCATTCATCACCCCAATCAGTTTTTGAACATTTTTTTTTGAGAGTTTAATGACCATTTTATTCCAGTCTAGTCCTCTTAAATTTCCTTGATGTGTATTTATATTTTCACAAGTAAAAGCCAAAATCACTAGCTGTTTAACTGAAAGAGGCAACTACAAATGAAAATTTACAGAATTTTATCATTAGGTCAGGGTAAAAAACAAAAAATATCGATAAAGAATTTGCTTAGAAATCTTTTATCATTAGGATATTACACTTCTCTCAGAACAAGTATTATTTACACGAATCATACAAGGCAACTTTTTTTTTTTTTACCAAATATCAAAAATTTAGCAATGTGGTTGAGCAGAAATGTTATTTCAGTTGCAAAAACCATCTCTAGTTACAAAAAATAATCAGAAAATTACTGGATTTAATGTGCTTTTACAAATGTCCTAAGAAAGTCTTAAGCCAAATAATATTTTAAGTAGAAAAAACACTAATTAAAAAAATAGTTTGATATACTATTTCTGTGGTTTATGTACATACATTAACTTGTCTCTTTTATAGGAAACCTGACTGGATGTTTATCACTTGTAATGTAAAGCACTGGAAAATAAAGGCTAGAGCTAATCACTTTTAATAAAAATACTTGGTATGCAACAAATAAGTATTAAAGATATCATTTAGTGGTTAATAATTACCTGATACAAAATATAAAACAAAATACATTTACTAGATTGTTTTTCAGTTGCAGCTGCCCACTGGCATCCCAAATAAGGATTTCCCATAAACAAAAGCTGCAGTGAAATTCACTCAGTGATTAGTTTAGGTCAATCCTTTTTTTTTTTTTTCCTTACCCACCACCCCCCATGCCCTGCAGTGGCACCATATTATTAAAAACATTAAGTACCGGGGATTTATACTTCAGATCAAGACATCATTTGAGTAATTTCAAATGACGTACAGCTCTTCATGTAAAAAAGATGTTTTGTGGTCACAATTACTTCAAAAAGTAATTATAATCAAATAACCTGACATATCATGCTTTAGCAATTACAGAGCCATGATTTTGACACATGGCAATTTATGTTAGGCAAATGTTAAATGCTAAAAGATGTGAACAGCTGTTCTTCTGTTTAATGCTGCAAAATTCAGGTAATAACTTTATTTTTTCAGTTAACCAGCCCATAGTACAGCATACTAAATCATAAAGACTTTTAGAAGTACAAATCCAAGGAAGGTAATATCTTTACTAAGTTACAAAAATTTGGCAAATCAATACAGTACTCTTTTAATACAATAAAATCGTATTTTTGCTGGAGTCATATATTACTTTAGTGATAATTTTCATTCCAAAAATATCACTTACGTACCAAATCAAAATACTGTGGTTTTTAATGGTGGTTTAGAGCAGAGCAAGTTTTTTTTTTTTTTTTTTTTTTTAAACAAATTAACATGCTTTTGGAAGTTACAATTTCTCCTTTTAAAGTGAGTTCTCAACAGTTAAACAACTGTTGAAGTTTAATGCAGTAAGGCAATCATGGTTGTATATGAAAAGGTGGCTCTGCTTTGCTCTGGGGTTGGTCCAAAGCCAGGTAGAGTTCCAATGCATGAAAAGCTTCAAAATTCTACCTTAAGGAGATTCATCACTATGCCAATATCAATTTCGAAGTACTTTTTCAAAAATTGTAAAATTTTAACATAAATACTGGAATCCTTACAATTGGATGGTCATTTCAAATAACACAAATTTCTTCTGGTCTCTTTTACTTAGAAGCCCTGCATCTCTTTGTTTTCAACAAAAATCACATACTTGTTCTCCAGCTTATTACAAAAAAGTCCACCTAAAATATAGTTGGTTTTTTTTTTTAAATAACAAATAAATATAGCCAGCTTGGAAAGACCCAGGGGATCTGATGTTATACACCGATTTTCACTGTCATTTCTCTACAAATGCTGCTGCTGCCATCGGTGTCCTTATGCTTCCTCTTGCTGAAGCCATCAATTCTTCAATCTCGGCATTTAATTTATGTATTACCCATTCCATTGCTTCTCGGCCTTTATTAGCATTTGAAGAAATTGTACTTGCCATCAGCCCTTCCAGGTAACTGCTGAGGCTGACTTCTTTCACAGTGATTATGGCTTCTTGAGTCAAAACAGTTTTTTCCGGGTCTTGAGAATGTGGTTTGTATATAAGTCTCTCATCTACTGAAACCATATTTGTAAATGAAATATTAGTAGATTTAAGTTCCATTGTTCTCTCTACAGGATCAACTACCGAATGTTCCTGAACATATGTTTTGGTTCTTGCTGCACCAATAATAGATTTCACAATGGAAGGCAGTCCTCACTCTGTGCTGAGAAGTCTGTGGCTGTGCAACTTTCCAGAGGGATCTATATGTCTGTCCAATACATCAACTCCAACCACACTTGGGTTCATAGGATTTGGGTATTTCTGCATTGCAGCTGTTGTAACAGTTTCCCATGGGTGGTCAAAGACGTGCTCTGAAGTCCATATCTTCATGGTGCTGGTGACGGGCGCGATGTCCGGGCAGCGCTAGGGGACAGCGAGGTAAGAGGCAGCACCTGCCCCGACCCCACCCCCCAGCCACCCCAATCACCCCAACCCTTGAACATTTTTATTACTCCAAAAAAGTAATAAAAAGGAAAGTAAAAAAGTACACCAGAAACAACCCATCCTCCCATTCCTCCATTATTGATTTACTTTTCTGTCCCTATTTTTCTACTCATCTGTCCATACACTGGATAAAGGGAATGTGAACCACAAGGTTTTCACAATCACACAGCCACACCATATAAGTGATACAGTTATACACTCATCATGAATCAAGGCTACTGGGTTGCAGTTCAACCATTTCAGGTATTTCCATCTAGCTATTTTAACATACTAAAAACTAAACAGGGATATCTATATAATGCATAAGAATAACTTCCAGAATGACCTCTTGACTCCATTTGAAATCTCTCAACCTCTGAAACTTTACTTTGTTTCATTTCTCTTCCCCTTTTGGTCAAGAAGGCTTTCAATCCTGTGATGCTGGGTGCAGACTCATCCCTGGGAGTCATGTCCCATGTTGCCATGGAGATTTACACCCCTGGGAGTCATGTCCCACATAATGGGGAGGGTGGCAACTTCAACTGTGTTGGCAAGTTTTTAAAGATTGATTCAATCTCATTACTTCTGTTTGATTTATTGAGGTATTCTATTTCTTTTAGTGTCAGTTTACATTGTTCATGTGTTTCTAGGAAATTGTCCATTTTATCTGAGGTGTCTAGTTAGCATATAGTTGTTCATAGTGTCCTCTGATTTTTTTTTTCTTATTTCTTTGGGGTCCATGGTGATGACACCTCTCTCATTTCTGATTTTATTTGCCTCTTCTTTCTTTTTTTGTAAGTTTTGCTAAGGGTTTGTCAATTTTATTGTTCTTTTCAAAGAACCAACTTGTGGTTTTGTCGACTCTATTGTTCTTGATTTCATTTATTTCTGCTCTACTCTGTTATTTCTTTCTTTCTCCTTGCTTTAGGGTTAGTTTTCTGTTCTTTTTCTGGCTCCTCCAGGTGTGCAGTCAGGTCTTTGAATTTAGCTCTTTCTCTTTTTTTAATATAAACATTTAGGGCTATAAATTTCCTTTGTAGCACTATCTTCACTGCACCCCATAAGTTTAGATATGTTGTGTTCTCATTTTCATTCTTCTCATGATACTTACTGATTTCCATTTGTTTCTTGTTTGTGCTACTGATTAAGAAAGTGTTATCTTCCATATACTTGCAGATTTTCCAGTTCTTTGCCTGTTACTGATCTCACACTTCATTGCATTAAAGTCAAAGTAGATGCTTTGTATAATTTCAATCTTTCTATATTTATTGAGATGATTTGTAAGACATGTGGTCTGCCCTGGAGAATGATGGTCCATGTGCACTTGAGAAGAATGTATATCCTACTGTTTTCTGTTGCAATGTTTGAATATGTATGTTAGGTCTATTCATTTATCTTACTAATCATGTTCTCTGTTTCCTTGTTGATCTTCTGTCTAGATGTTCTATTGATGATGAGAGTGGTCTATTGAATTTGCCAACCATTTTTGTAGTGGTGTCTATTTCTCCCTTCAGTTTTGCCAGTGTTTGCCTTATGTATTTTGGGGCACAATGGTTAGTTGAATAAATCTTTATGATTATTCATTCTTCTTAGTGGATTGCCCCTTTTATTAATGTATAGTGTCCTTCATTAGATCTTGTACAGATGTTGACTTACAGTCTACTTTGTCTGATATTAGTATATCTCTTTTATGGTTACTAATTGCATGGAATATATTTTTCCATCACTTCCCTTTCTACCTATGTATTCCTTTTGGTCTAAGATGAGTCTCTTATAAACAACATTTAGTTGGATCATGCCTTTTTATCCATTCTACCAACCACTATCTTTTGGTTTGGGAGTTTCATCCATGAATATTTAGTGTCTTTACTGTAAAGACAGTGCTTACACCAGCCATTTTTTTTTCCTTTGGTTTTTATATGTCTTATCTTTTTTTGTCTCTCTTTTTATAACTTTAGTTACCCTTCATGATAATTATTCCTGCACTCTACTCCAAGCATCCTTCTGTCTTTTCCTTTCATCCTACAGAACTCCCTGTAGTATTTCTTATAGGGCAGATCACTTGCTGAAGTACTCTTGGTTTCTGTTTGTCTGTGGATATTTTCAACTCTCCCTTACTTTGTAGGAAAGTTTTGCCATATAAAGAATTCTTGGCAGGCACTTTTTCTCTTTCAGTACATTAAATATATCATACCACTGCCTTTTCACCTCCATGGTATCATACGAGAAATTGACACTTAATCTATTTTGATTCCATTGTTTGCAGTGAATTGCTTTTCTCTTGCTGCTTTCTGAATTCTTCTTTATATTTGGCATTTGACATTCTGATTACAATGTGTCTCAGAGTCAGTCTATTAGGATTTATTCTGTTTGGATTAAATTGTGCTTCTTGGACATGTATATTTATGTCTTTGTTTTCTATATTTTTCTGTCTGTAAGATTTTTATGTCCTGTCTTCTAGTTTGCTATTCTTTCTACTGTCCATTCAAATCTGCTCTTGTATGCTTCTAGTGTATTTTTTAAATTCAGTTTTATTGAGATGTATTCACACATCATACAATCATCCATAGTGTACAATCAATTGTTCATGGTACCATCATATAGTTGTGCATTCATCACCCCAATTTATTTTTTGAACATTTTCTTTATAACAGAAAAAGTAAAAATAAGAATAAAATATAAAAGTAACAAAGAACACCCAAATCATCCCACCACCCCATTTCCCATTTAGGTTTTGTCCCCATTTTTCTACTCATCCATCCATACACTGGATAAAGGGAGTGTGATCCACAAGTCTTTCACAATCACACTGTCACCATTTGTATGTTACATTGTTATACAAACATCTTCAAGAGTCAACACTACTGGGTTGCAGTTTGATAGTTTTAAAGAATTTACTTACAGATATTTCAATACATTAAAACCTAAAAAGGGTTATCTGTGTAGTGCAAAAGAGTGCCCACCCAAGTGACCTCTCAACTCCATTTGGAATCTCTCAGCCACTGAAACTTTATTTTATTTCATTTCACATCCTCCTTTTGGTCAAGATGTTCTCTATCTCATGATGTTGGGTCTGTATTCAACTTTGGGAGTCATAGTCTGCATTGCTGGGGAGATTTACACCCCTGGGGGTCAGGTTCCATGTATGGCAGAGGGCAGTGAGTTCACCTTCTGAGTTGGGTTAGCTGGAGATAGAGGGCCACATCTGAGCAACAAAGAGGTACTCAGGAGGAGATTCTTAGGCATAATTATAAGCAGGTTTAGCCTCTCCTTTGCAGTAATGAGCTCTATGAGGGCAAGCCCCAAGAAAGAGGGTCCAGTATACCAAACCGTCAGTCCTCAATATTTGTGAGAACATCAGAAACAATCCAGGTGAGGAAGTCCAACACTTCCACATTTTCACCTGGCTCCTCAGGGGGCCCTGTATATATATTTTTTCTAGTGTATTTTTAATATCATCTAGTTTGCTTTTCCTTCCCATAAGTTCTGTTATGGTTCTTTTAAAACATTCAACTTTTTTAAATGCTCATTCAGTGTCTCCTTTGTATCCTCTATCTCTTTAGTCATATTTTTCTTCATCTCCTTTAATTGATTTAGGACATTTGTTGGAACCTCACTGATTAGTGTTTTCAAATTCTATGTCTCCTCTGAAGCTTTAATTTGTTTCTTTGACTCAGCTATATCATCCTGTTTTTTAGTATGGCTTTAATTTTTCACTGATGTCTAGACATCTCATTGTCTTGATGAGTTTATTCTGACAAATGTTTCCTTGCCTAGGGTTTTATTTTTTATTCAATTTCTATTAAGGCTCTTCTTTGACACATGGTTCAACCTATTCTAGACCTTTAGAATAATCTAGGATTAACATCAGATTTTCCTGCTCTTCTTGATCTGATTCTTGCCCAGGATATGTGGTACAGTTTTTAAGATTGCATGATTTTTGCAGTTGTTTCACTCTCAGGAGAAAGTTTCTTTTCCTCTATTCCTTCTCCAGGACCTGTATCTTTTCCATTGTTTGTTTCTAATTTTTAAAAAAAATTTCTATTTTGAAATATAACATATATACAGAAAAGTGATACCTTTCAAAATATGATTTAACAAGTAATTGTAGAACAAATATCAAAGAATGTTATGGGTTACAGTTCCACCATTTCAGTTATTTCCTTCTAGTTGTTCTAATAGCCTAAAGACTAAAACAAAAAAATTATATAAAGATTCAGTATTCATAATTATTTGCTAAATCCTATCTTGTCTTCTGCTACTCCTGATTCTCATTTGATCACTTGGTCAATCTTCAGGGATATCTGGTCAGTGACCAACCTAACTTGTTCATATTGAAAAAGGTTGTTGACATGAGGAAGGGGGATGCATCTGGTTGATGCTCTTGAAGAGACTGTTACCTCTGGGTTTGGGGACTTATCTGGCATAGGAACACTATGGAAGATTTAACTTTCTGAAAAATAAACTTAGTGAGTGAAAATTTCATAGAGTGTCAGATAAGGACCTGCATATTATTTAGGATTCTTGGGACTACTGTTGATTTGGGCTTGACATACTGTGGCCATTTGGAATATCTAGCTGAGGCTTGCATAAGAGTAACCTCCAGGATAGCCTCTCCAAAGTTATCAATTTTTTAAAATGCAATTTTATTGAGGTATATTCATGTAACATAAAATCTTTCAAAATGTGCAAGCAGTTCCCAGTATCATCATACAGTTCTACATTCATCACTACAATCTTTGAACATTTTTGTTACTCCAAAAGAGAAAATAAAAATTAAAATAAAGAAAATCCAAAACATTCTTTTCCCCTTCTCCCCCATTGTTGAATTACTTTTCCTTAATTAAATTCAGTTTTATTGAGATATATTCATATACTATAGAATCATCTATGTCATACAATCAACTGTTCACAGTACCATCATATAGTTTTACCTTCATCACCCCAATCTATTTTGTCCACTTTCCTTTCACGAGAAAGGATCAGAATAAGAATAAGAAATAAAAGTAAAAAGGTACACCCAAATAATCCCCCATCCCACCCCATTTTCATTCAATCTTTGTCCCCATTCTTCTCATCCATCCATACACTGGATAAAGGGAGTGTGATCCACAAGGTTTTCACAATCACACTGTCACCTCTTGTAAGCTACACTATTATACAATCATCTTCAATAGTTAAGGCTACTGGGTTGGAGTTTGATAATTTCAGGTATTTATTTCTAGCTATTCCAATACATAAAATACTAAAAAGTGTTGTCTATATAGTGCATAAAAATATCCACCACAGTGACCTCTTGACACCATTTGAAATCTCTCAGCCACTGAAGCTTTATTTTGTTTCATTTCACATCCCCTTTTTGGTCAAGAAGATATTCTTAATCCCAGGATGCTGGGTCCAGATTCATCCCTGGGCATCATATCCCATATTGCCAGGGAGATTTACACCCCTGGGAAACAGTCCTACCTAGGGGACAGGGCAGTGAGATCACCCACTGAGGTAGCTTATTTAGAAAGGGCCACATCTGAGCAACAAAGGCATGCAGGGAGAGATGCTTAGGCACAATTATAAGCAGGTTTAGCCTCTCTTTTGCAGTAAGAAGCTTCAAAGGGCAAGCCCCAAGACAGAGGGCTCAGTATACCAAGCTGTCAGTCCTCAATGTTGTGACAACATTAGCAACAATGATGTGAGGAAGTCCAACAGTTCTGCATTTTACCCCAGGTCCTCAGGGGGTCCATGCATATATATTTTTATTCTTTGCTCAAATTACTTTGAGATGTTTTGCTATTTCACTCTAACCTATATAAACCTACCAAATTTCACTTCCTAGTCAAAGTTCCATGTAATTGTGATGTCTGAACAAACTGTAAAGGTTATATTATTTAAAAAATATAGATCCTACACCAAATAAACATTTCTTCCCTAGGTCTCAAATGGAAGTTGAAGCTTTAACACATAGTCAGATTCAACCTTTACCCTTTGGCCTGATTTGCCTTAGTCTTAGGCAGATCTGCTTCATTCATATCTCTAATTGAAGTCTGGGCTCTTTTTCAGCTTTTTTTTTTTTAACAGTTACTGTAAGTGTTAATACTGAACTTCATATCTGCTGAGCTCTAGCTCTGGGTTTCAGGTGTCACACAGATGCCTCATTTTCCATTGACCAATCAGATCATACACCAAGGGATCAGCATTGCAGAGTTTGGGATAGCCATTGCAATTCAGGAATAGATGTGCCTGCTGTAAGAGCTTACAATCTAGGGACCATTGCAATAATCATTTCCTTGTTAGGCTGTGCTCTAAGATTCAATTCTGAATTTACACATAGTAGTTAGCTCATGTTGGTGAGACATTACTGAGTTTGCCTTGATTTCTGGCATACTTCACTCAGAATGATGTCTACAGGATCCATTCACCTCGGGGAGTGTCTCACAGCTTCACTTCTTGTAGTTGCTCAATATTCCATTGTATGCATACACCACAGTTCACCATTGTTCCTCAGTCAGTGTACCCTTAGGCAACCTCCACCCATTGCAAATCATGAATGCTGCATCCATAAGCCCCAGTGTGTAAATGTCCATTCATGTCTGTGCTCTCAGTTCTTCCAAGTGCATACACCATACTGAGGTTGCAGGAGCTTATGGTCCCCACATACTTCACTTCTTGTGGAACAGCCATTCTGCCTCCTCATCAACAGTAAATGGGTACATCCTTCTCCCCATGTTTTCTCCAGCACTTTTACCCATATTTATGTATTTTCGTACAATTTTATAGAGACATATTCACATACTATACCATTATCCACAGTGTACAGCAGTTGTTCATGGTATCATTGTATAGTATATTTATGACAACAGTCAGCACTTGAATGTATTGATTACTATGAAAATGATTTTTTAGGCAAATAATAAAAAAATACAATAAAAAGAAAAATAAAATGTCATACAATAAAATAAAATAGTAAGGACAGAAAACAGTACCACTACCAAGAATCCCATATTCCTCCCTTATATCCCCCTCTCATACAAATTTAACTTTGGTATATTGCCTTTGATACATTTAATGAAAGCATATTACAATGTTACTGTTGACTGTAGACTCCCATTTTCTTTGATTATGTTTTTTCCCAAATACCATCCCTTTTTCAACACTCTGCTTCATTGACATTCATTTATTCTCCCACATGTAAAAACATATTTATATTTGTACATTTAGCAACAGTCATTGGCCACTCAAGGTTTTTACCAAGTGATACAGTTTCAGTTTATATCATCTATCTTTATGTCTGGTGTCATACATTCCCCTGTCCCACCTCTTTCAGCTTTACCCCAGACATCTTTGTTCAGTATACTTACAATATTGTGCTACCTTCACACAGTATTATGCTATCTATTTCTGGATCAATACAGTCAGTCCTGCTGACCATTCTTAGACCTTCAGCATCAAATGCCTGATCTTTACCCTCTTTCTATCTCCTGAGAGCCTTTGTTATCAGCTTTTAACTCTAAAAGTTTGCTCATTAATGTTAGTTCATATTAGGGAGACCATACAGTATTTGTCTTTTGTTTCTGGCTAACTTCACTCAACATAATTTCCTCAAGGTTTAGCCAGGTTATTATAGTTCTGTGACTTTGTTCTGTCTTACAGCTGCATAATATTTCATCATTTGTATATACCACAGTTAGTTTACCAACTCCTCCATTGGTGGACTTTTGGGCTGTTTGCATCTCTTGGCAATTATGAATAATGCCACAATAAACATCAGTTTACAAATGCCCATTTGTGTCTTAACTTTCAGTTCCTTTGATTATATACCTAGCACTGGAAAAGCTGGGTCATGTGGCAAATCTATATTTAGCTTCATGAGGAACCTCCACACTGTCTTCCAGAGTGGTTGCACCATTCTACATTCCCACTAACAGTGAATAAGTGAGCCTCTGTCTCCACATCCCATTCATCTATTTGTGTTTGGTTGCTTGTGCTTTGGGTGTAAGGTCTAGAAAACCACCTCCTATCACAAGATCTTTAAGATATAGGCCTATGATTTCTTCTTAGAGTCTTATGGTCTTAGCCCTTATGTTTATGTCTTTGTTCTATTTAGAGTTAATTTTTGTATAAGGTGTGAGGTAGGAGTCCTCTTTCATTCTTTTGGAAATGGATATCCAGTTCTCCAAACACCATCTATTGAAGAGGCTGCTCTGTCCCAGTTGCTTTGGCTTGACTGCCTTATCAAAGATCAGTTGTCCATAGATGCAAGATTATATTTCTGAACACTCAGTTGGATTCCATTGATTGGTATCTCTGTCCTTAAGCCAGTACCATGCTGCTTTCAGCACTGTAGCTTTGTAATATGCTTCAAAGTCAGGTAGTGTGAGACCTCCCACTTCATTCCTTTTTTTCAAGGTATTTTTGGCTATTCAGGGCACCTTTACCTTCCAAATAAATTTGGTTATTGGTTTTTCTATTTCTGTAAAGTAAGTTGTTGGGATTTTAATTGGCATTGCATTGAATGTATACATCAGTTTAGGTAGAGTTAATATCTTAATTATATTTAGTCCTCCAATCCATGAATGTGGTATGTTCTCCATTTTTTTAGGTCCTGTTTGATTGATTTCTTTTAGCAGTTTCTTGTAGTTTTCTTTAAATAGGTCTTTTGTGACCTTCATTAAGTTATTCCTAGCTTTTCTAGGAAGTTGTCCATTTTGTCTAAATTTTCTAGTTTATTAGCATATAATTTTTCATAGTATATTCTCATTATCTCCTTTATTTCTACAGGATCAGTTGTTATGTATCCTTTCCTGTTTCTGATTGTGTATATTTGGATCCACCCCCCTTTTCTTATCCTAGCTAGGTGTGCCAGTTTGAATGTATTATGTCCCCCAAAATCCCATCATCTTTGATGCAGTCTTGTGTGGGTAGAGATATTTATTTTGATTAGATTGTAATTCTTTGAGTATTTCCATGGAGATGTGACCCACCCAACTATAGGCTATAACTTTGGATAATTTACATGGAGGTGTGGCCCTGCCCATTTGGTGTGGGCCTTGATTAGCTTACTAGAGCCCTATATAAACTCAGACAGAAGAAGCAATCTTGCTATTTCCAAGAGGGACACTGTGAAGGATGCACATGAGCTGAGAGAGTAACTGCAGTTGAGAGACACATTTTGAAGATGGCTGTTGGAAGCTGACAATGACATTTTGGAGAATGCCACTTTCAAATGCCACCTGGGAGAAAGTGGTCACCAGCCATGTGCCTTTTGAGCTAACAGAGATTTTCCAGACACCACTGGCCATCTTTCAGTTAAATTTCCCAATTGTTGCATTACCTTGGACACCTTATGGCCTTAAGACTGTAACTGTGTAACCAAAGAAATATCCTTTATAATAGCCAATCCATCTCTGGTATTTTGCATTCTGGCAGCATTAGAAAACTAAAACACTAAGGTTCCATCAACTTTATTGATTTTTCTCAAAGAAGCAACCTCTGGTTTTGTTGATTCTCTCAACTGTTTTTCTGTTCTCAGATTCATTTATTTCTGCTCTAATTGTTGTTATTTCTTTCCTTCTGCTTGTTTTAGAGTTAGTTTGCTGTTTTCCTATAGGTCCTCAAGGGGATCATTTAATTCCCATATTTTTGCTCTCTATTCTCTTTTGATATGAGCACTCAGGGCAATAAATTTCCCTATCAGCACTGCCTTTGCTGTGTCCCATAAGTTTTGATTGTGATTTCATCATCATTTGCCTTGAGGAATTTAATACTTTCTCTTGTAATTTCTTCCTGTTCCCACTGGTTTTCTATGAGTGTGTCAATTAGTTTCCACACAGATATATTGGTTCATATATATATTACATCCCCCAGTAAAAGCCATGTTCTTTGTTGTAATCTTGTTTGGGCAGACATATTAGTGTGGATTGATTTGGCATGTTTGGATTAGGTTGTTTCCATAGAGATGCACCCCACCCAACAGTGGGTGATAACCCTTATTGGATAATTTCCATGGAGGTGTGGTCCCACACATTCAGTGTGGACCTTAATTAGTTTACTAGAGCACTATATAAGCTCAGACAGAAGTAAGCTTACTACAGCCAAGAGGGACCCTTTGAAGAAAGCACAGGAGCTGCAGATGAGGGACAGTTTGAAGAGAGCCATTGAAAGCAGAGTCTTTCTCCAAAGAAGCTAAGAGAGGACAAATGCCCAGGAGCAACTGAGAGTGACATTTTGAAGAGGAGATGTGGCCCAGGGAGGAATGTCCTGGAAGAAAACCATTTTGAAACCAGAAATTGGACAGACACCAACCACATGACTTCCAGGCTAACAGAGGTTTTCCAGATGCCAGTGGCCATCCTCCAGTGAAGGTACCCAATTGTCAGTGTGTTAACTTGGACACTTTATGGCCTTAAGACTAACTGTGTAACCAAATAAACCTCATTTTATAAAAGCCAGTCCATTTCTGATGTTTTGCATTCCAGCAGCATCAGCATACTAGAACAGATTTTGGTACCAGAGAAGTGGGGAGCTGCTGCTGCTGAGTTTGCAAATACCAAACATGTTGGAATGGTTTTTTTTTTTTTTAATTCAGTTTTATTGAAATATATTCATAAACCATACAGTCATCCATTGTATACAATCAACTGTTCACAGTATGATCATATAGTTATGCGTTCATCACCACAATCTATTTCTGAACATTTTCCTTACATCAGAAAGAATCAGAATAAGAATAAAAAATAAAAGTGAAAAGAGAATACCCAAACCATCCCCCCATCCCACCCTATTTGTCATTTAGTTTTTACTCCCATTTTTCTACTGATTTTTTTTCAATTTTTTAACTTTGTTTATCAAAAAATTAAAAACAAACAGGCAAACAACAACCAAAAAAACCCCACAACATTTCAAACAAAGCAATGGATTAAGGAAAACAAATAACCTAAAATAACTACTTTACTTCCAATATGTTCCTACCATACCCCAAGAAAATTAATAAACCATGTCCAAACAGAGGAGTAAGAAAAACAAATAATCTAAAATAACTACATTGCTTCCAACATGTTCCTACCATACCCCAAGAAAATTAACAACCCCTAAGAAAACAATGGAATAAGAGAAAAAAAAAACCTAAAATAACTCTATTGCTTCCAACATGATCTTACTATATCCAAGAAAGTTTACAAACCATAATCATTCCTGAGCATTCCCATAACCTTGAGATTACCCTCCATAGTTTATCTGTTCTTATTAGATTATCATTCCCCCTCCACTAATTGGTATCTCTAGGTCCCCTACATTCTACAGTATAAAACATTGTACATTTTTCACAGAATTCACATTAGTGGTAACATATAATATCTCTCTTTTTGTGCGTGGCTTATTTTGCTCAGCATTATGTCTTTTTTTTTTTTTTTTTTTAATCTTCATTTTATTGAGATATATTCATATACCATGCAGTCATACAAAACTAATCGTACTTTCGATTGTTCACAGTACCATTACATAGTTGTACATTCATCACCTAAATCAATCCCTGACACCTTCATTAGCACACACACAAGAATAACAAGAATAATAATTAGAGTGAAAAAGAGCAATTGAAGTAAAAAAGAACACTGGGTACCTTTGTCTGTTTGTTTCCTTCCCCTATTTTTCTACTCATCCATCCATAAACTAGACGAAGTGGAGTGTGGTCCTTATGGCTTTCCCAATCCCCTTGTCACCCCTCATAAGCTACATTTTTATACAACTGTCTTCGAGATTCATGGGTTCTGGGTTGTAGTTTGATAGTTTCAGGTATCCACCACCAGCTACCCCATTTCTTTAGAACCTAAAAAGGGTTGTCTAAAGTGTGCATAAGAGTGCCCAACAGAGTGACCTCTCGGCTCCTTTTGGATTCTCTCTGCCACTGAAGCTTATTTCATTTCCTTTCACATCCCCCTTTTGGTCAAGAAGATGTTCTCCGTCCCACGATGCCGGGTCTACATTCCTCCCCGGGAGTCGTATTCCACGTTGCCAGGGAGATTCACTACCCTGGGTGTCTGATCCCACGTAGGGGGGAGGGCAGTGATTTCACCTTTCAAGTTGGCTTAGCTAGAGAGACAGGGCCACATCTGAGCAACAAAGAGGCATTCGGGAGGAGGCTCTTAGGCACAACCATAGGGAGGCCTAGCCTCTCCTTTGCAGCAACTGTCTTCCCAAGGGTAAAACCTGTGGTAGAGGGCCCAACCTATCAAACCACCAGTCCCCTATGTCTGTGGTCATGTTAGCAACCATGGAGGTGGGGTAGGCGAATACCCCTGCATTCTCCACAGGCTCCTCAAGGGGGCACTACATCTTTTTTTTTTTCCTTGTTTTTTTTTTTTTTAACTTTCCCTTCTTTTTTAAATCAACTGTATGAAAAAAAAGTTAAAAAGAAAACAAACATACAATAAAAGAACATTTCAAAGAGACCATAACAAGGGAGTAAGAAAAAGACAACTAACCTAAGATAACTGCTTAACTTCCAACATGTTCCTACTTTACCCCAAGAAAGTTACCTAATATAGCAACATTTCTGTGAACTTGCTCCTACTATATCCATCAGAAATTAACAGACCATAGTCATTCCTGGGCATCCCCAGAACGTTAAATAGCTTATCTGTTCTTCTTGGATTATTGTTTCCCCTTCCTTAATTGCTCTCTATTGCTAGTTCCCCTACATGGAATGGTTTTTTAAATGGATAAGGGGAAAATTCTGCAAGAATTGTGATGAGCTTGATAGAAAAGGCCTAAAATACTTTGAAAAGACTGTGGAAATTTAGACTGTAAAGATGCTTCTGATGAGGCCTTGAGCAGAAATGATGAATGTGTTTTTGCAAACTGGAAGAAAGATGATCCTAGTTTTAAAGTGGCAGAGAATTTGGCAAAATTGAATCCTGGTGTTGAATGGAAGGCAAAATTTGCAAGCAATGACCTGGAATATTTAGCTGATGAGATCTCCAAGCGAAATAAAGAAGCAACCTGGCTTTTACTTGCACCTTATAGCAAAATGCAAGAGGACAGAAATAAGCTGAGAAATGAATTCTTGGTCACAAAGAAACCAGAAATTTATGGCCGGAAAAACTCTGGGCTTCCAGGAGGTAAAACCCTAGAAGCTACTGCCCAATGTGAGGATGTAACCAAACATGGAACCCAGCTGCCATTTCAGTCAAACCCAGATTGGAGATGGAGTTATCAAGAAAGGATTTGTGGAAAGTCCTATTTTCTGATGGCTTTGACACCTGTGTGCTTCATGTGAAGCCAACAGAATTTTTGTGATATCTTTATAGATGGAACTGCTGCCAGTCTGGACTGGAGGTGACAGACAAGGAATAAATTGAAGGAAAAATTTCTTCAAAGACAGTGCCGTGGAAGTTGAGGTCTGGAGTTAGGAGTTGTCAGGCTGGGAGAGTGGAGTGGTCCACATGCATGGAAAGGGTGAGCTTGCCCTGGAGGTCGATGGTGGGTCTTCCACCTCAATTCTCAGGAAGAGTTTTGCCACACCAGGCCCCAAAGAGGATGGAACACATTCCCAGGAAATTGGGGAAAACTTAGCCACCACCCCACTGTTCTAAAGGGGTTGAGCATATGTCCCAGAGATGGAAGAGGATCTGGGTGCTTATATCTGTCCTCTTGCATTTTACTATAAGCTGCAAGTAAAAGCCAGGCTACTTCTATATTTTGCTTGGAGATCTCATCAGCTAAATATTCCAGGTCATTGCTTGCAAATTCTGCCTTCCATCCAACACCAGGATTCAAATTTTCCAAATTCTCTGCCACTTTAAAACAAGGATCATCTTTCTTCCAGTTTGCAAAAACACATTCATCATCTGATATTTGAGGAAGGTGGGGGCAAGAAGGTGGTCTCCCCAGTTTGTGGATATGTTAGAGCACTTAACCCAGCATTTGGAGAGAAAAGGACTGCCAGGAAAGCATTTGGGAAGGGTTGGACTCCTGCTCTCTCAAACCCCAAGGACACAACATCATTCTGCAACTGACTCTCAGACTTTAAAATCTAATGGGGTTTGCCCTGCAGGTTTTAAGAACTGTTTTGGTCCCTTAAATCCTGCTTTCCTTACCATTTCTCCTTATGGGAATGGGAATGTCTATCTTATGACTGTTCCTCCTTTGTATATTGGAAGGATATAACTTGTTCTAAGTTTCACAAGTACAGAGCCTGAGGGGAATTTTGCCTTTGGACAGACCACACCTGTAACTGATTTTGATGGGATCTTGTACTTAACTATTTATACTGAAATTATTTAAGATTCTATGATATTGTGATAGGATGAATGCATTTTGTATATGGAAATATCAGGTTTTTCTGGGACCCAGGGCTGGAATGTACCAGTTTGTATATATTATGTCCCCCAGGAAAAGCCATGTTCTTTGATGTAATCTTGTGATGGCAGACATATTAGTGTGGATTAAGTTGGAACATTTGGGTTAGGTTGTTTCCATAGAGATGTGTCCCATCCAACTGCAGATGATAACTCTGATTGGATAATTTCCATGGAGGTGTGGCTACACCCATTCAGTGTGGGCCTTGATTAGATTACTAGAGCACTATATAAGCTCAGACAGAAGGAGTGAGCTTACTACACCAAAGAGAGACACTTTGAAGAAAGCACAGGGGCTGCAGATGAGAGACAATTTGAAGAGAGCTGTTGAAAACAGACTCTTGCTCCAGAGAAGCTATAAGAGGAAAAATGCCCAAGAGCAACTGAGAGTAACATTTTAAAGAAGAGCTGTGGCCTAGAGAGGAACATCCTGGGAGAAAGCCATTTTGAAACCAGAACTTTGAGCAGACTCTACAATGTGCCTTCCCAGCTAACAGAGGTTTTCTGGATGCCATTGGCCATCGTCCAGTGAAAGTACCCAATTGTCAATATGTTATCTTGCACACTTTATGGTCTTAAGACTGTAACTGTGTAGCCAAATAAACACCCTTTTATAAAAGCCATTCCATTTCTTTTGTTTTGCATTCCAGCAGCATTAGCAAACTAGAACAATATATTTGTGTTTTCCTCAATGACAGTTTTTTATTAATTTCCTCTGCAAGTGCACTTGTTTCTTCACATGTTTCATTTTTTTTTCTATTGAAAAGTGGATATTTTGAACACTACATTGTGGGAACTCTGGAAATCTGATACCCCCCACTGGATTTGTTTTTGCTATGTAGCATTTCAGCTTTCTAAATCTGCTAAAATGCCATATACCAGAAATTAGTTGACTTTTAACAATGGAAATTTATTAAGTTACATGCTACAAAACCAAGGCTGTGAAAATGTCCAAATTAAAGCATCAACAAGAGGATACCTTCTCTGATGAAAGTTGGTGGCATCTGGGGTTCCTCTGTCAGATGGCAAGGCACATGGTCAGCATCTGCTGAAATTTTGCTACTCAGTTCCTCTGTCAGATAGCAAGGCACATGACTGGCATCTGACATCTGCTGGTCCTTTGCTTATGTGTTTCATTGTTTTCACACTGTGAAGTTAGTAAGTTTATCTCTGAGCATCTGTGGTTCTCTCTTAGCATCTACAGGGCATTTCTCTCTAAGCTCTCTCCAAATATCTCTTCCTTTTATTGTTTCATAAAGGACTGCAGTAAAGGATTAAGACAAACCTTGAATGGGTGGGTCAGATCTCAATTAAAACAACCCACCCACAATAGATCTGCCCCTATGGGGATGGATTAAAAGAACATGGCATTTTCTGGAGTACAAAAGATTCAGACCCGGACACCTATTATAGGTTTTTAATGATTGTGTAGTGACTTTCTAATTTTTTTAAATAAATTCTGTATTATTTGTCATATGTGGTCTCAAGTTTCTCTTGCTTTAACTTGTGTTCAGCTATCACTTTAACTGACATATTCTTGAATGCCATGAGAGAAAGAGAGACAGAGATGGAGAGAGGGGCAAAGAGAGGAGAGAGGAGGGAAAGAGAGAGAGAGTGAGAGAGAGAGTGAGAGAAGATGAGAGAAGAATTAATAACTTCTTCTAACCTTTGAAAACTGGAACTGTACCAGTGTAATATTTTAATGATTAGGCAGATTACTTAAAACTCTGCTACACATCCATTTCCTTACTCTGAGACTAGGGATCAATAGAAGTGAATATCTTCTCACATATTTCTTTGAGCATGTGTCCTGCCCTGGGATTGGAATTCCAAATTCCCCAGTGTACATGAATGCTTTTGAATGCATTATTTTTCCAATGATACTCTCTCCCTAGCTTCTCCTTGTAGGTGTTCCATGCTCTGTTGTATGCTTCAACAATTATTTTTGCCCAGGTAGATGTTATTCATTTTTCTTACAATACTTGTGAGGAATACCCACCACTTTCTGCATTGAGTTCTGAGTTAGATGAAACAAAGACCAGTCCTTGTGACAGTCCTTCAGGTAAGTCTTAGTTTAGTACAAAAAGAATTTGATTCAGATAAGGGCTCCTCTGCTCCCTCCAGAGTCATGGGCCAGGTTCGGGTTACCACACTGGGTTTCCATCTTCAATACCATTATAGAGCATCAGGGAAGTGTAGGATAAGGGAAAACACAAATACCACAAACTTTTCCTACCATGTTTACGTTGCCTTTATTTTGATTCAATCTCTGCTTGCTCCCTGTAAACTTTTTACTCTTTCCCATATTTCTGGCAAAGTTTATTCATGACTCCTTTTTTGTTGTTGCTTTTTATGACTCTGTGGAGGAGTGAATCTTTGGGGATACCTACTCTGACATTTTCACCAACATTTTGTCAATTTTGTATCAGCTGTGAGGTTTAGGTTGTTGTTCTTTTTGCCTATGGATAGCGAAATACTCCAGAATAATTTATTCTTACATGAATGCTTATTTTATGGCTAATTCAAGTAAGACTCTTCTAAGTTTTAAATCACTATTATTAAAATTTATAGAATGCCTCTGTTATCATGGAGTGGACATTCCATTTTTAAGACAAACATTATTGTAATAGAGATATAAAACACAATTTCAACTGTAAGAAGATATTATTGGGTAATATAGATATTTTGGGAAAATATCAGTCTGAGGACTTAATCAGTTGGGTGATCAGAGGAATCCTCTTTAAGGAAGTGATATTTTAACTTTACATCATTTATGTCATTTAAAGAACCCCAGGTAGTTTTCCATCATTTGTACAAGAATCTGCATCTAAATCCCTCCCTTCTCCTCTTCTCCTTGTCCTCAGCCAATATAAAGTGAATTCACACATGACATTTAGGGTTTATCCAGCAACCTAGCTTCACCCTCCTTGTCCTCTACGACTTCAGAGATTTTCTCTTCCCCACAACAGGAGCCACAAGCACTCTCCACAGCTGCAATCATGTAACACCCATGATTTGTCCTTCTATTTGACTCCAGGCTCCTACTCCTATGACTCTTTATCTTCTCTCTCATCACTCTTTCCCTTTATGCTTTCCTACACTCATTCTCATTTTGCTTAAACCCACTCCCCCCATTAGCTTAACTTTGTTTTTCTCCATTCTTACCAAAAATATAAAAACATGTGTAAATTAAACATAGTCTTAAACAACTAATGGTCACAGGGAAATATCACAAGGGAAATAAAAAAATAATTAGAGAAGTATGAAAATGAAACCAAGGACAGAGGAAGGTACAAGGGCAAAGAAATATGTCCAACAGCTTTCCTATAATTTATGGCTCCTTTTCCTGATTCTGAGTTGGTTTCACTGCTCTTTACTTTTTATTTGATGGGATTATAAGTAATTTTTATTTTGTGTAAACCTTTTCAAAATTCCTAAAATAATATATGCTATGCCTGAGTCACCCTCAGTGAACCTATTTTGTTGCTTAAATGGGTCTTCTCTCTCAGCAAACCTGCAAATAAACTCACTACCCTCCCACCTCTATGGGATATGACTCCTTTGGGTGTGTCTTGCTGGCAGAGTGGGACATGACTCCCAGTGATGACCCTAGCCTTGGCATCATGTGACTGAAGATGACTTCTAGACCAATATGGGGAAAATAAATGAAACAATATAAGGTTTCAGTGATTAAGAGATTTCAAGTAGAGTTGAGAGATTGTTCTGAAGTTTATTCTTAAGCATTGTTTAGACATTCCCTTTTAGTTTCTAGTATATTAGAATAGCTAGGAGTAAATACCTGAATCTGTTGAACTGTAATCCAGTAGACTTGATTCTTGATGATGATTGTGTAACTATAAATCTTTATTGTGTAACCAAAATGTGATTGTGAAAACCTCATGACCGACATGCTCTTTTTCCAATGTGAACACCTTGTGACTGTCAAGCTCTTTTTCCAATGTATTGGCAGATGAGTCATAAAATAAAGACAAAAAAGACAAAAATAAGATTGTAAATGAATACAAACAATATGCATGGAGACAAAGAGTACATTAAATTAAAAGTTTTCAAGTCTATAAATTATATCTGAAATTAAATTTAAATAAATACAATGCAAAATGTGTTCATGGAAAACCAAATTTGTGAGTTTCCAATGTAAGATATGTGGTCATTTAAAGATGCATATTTGCCAGAAAAACATTTTCTTAAATTTAATCAATTCCTGTGGCTGTGAGCCCATTGTAATTAGGACATTTTGATGAGGTTACTTCAGTTAGGGTGAGGCCAACCTCAAACAGTGGAGTCTTAATCCTATTATTGGGGTCCTTTATAAGACAAAGACATTCTGAAAGAAAAAGAAAAATCCACAGGAAGCAAGAAGCTCAAACAGAACCCAGAAGAGATGTGAGAGACCAGCAGATGCCATCATCTTCCTTGCCATATGGCAGAGGAGCCAAGGATTGCCAGCAGCTTGTCAAAAAGAAAGCATTGAGTTGATGATGACTTGGTTTAGATATTTTCCATGCCTCAAAGCTGTAAGCCAATAAATTCCCATTGTTTAAGTGAAACATTTCATAACATTTGGTTTGAGCATCCTAGGACATTAAACAAGATAAAAATAAATTAAAAATATTTATAATAAAGTATTGGGCACAGAAATCTCAAGTAAATAGTAGCATAATAAGCATGCATTCCCACTAATGTAAATAATTGTATTTTAATGTACACAAAATTTAATATCAAATATTAACACTCTGACATATGTTTGTCAATCTGTGAGAAAAAGTGTGTATTTTCACTGTTTGGATTGAAATTAATGAGAAGTTTTGCCATTTTGCATAATTAAGAAGATCTCAGAATATAATTTTCACATTCTTTTGGTTTTTTTTGTTTCTTAAAAGTTTTCAGAATACAGTTATTTGTTGCATTGAATTTTCATTTATATATATTTCTATAAAACTATTTCCAATTATTTGATTAATATTTGTGAAATGGTTTTTCTTTCTGTAGTTATTTCTTAAAGATATTATCCTTATAATTATAGGGATTTAGTAGCATTCTTCTAACTGTTATTCTTCAAATTTCTTTTCAAAATCATATTTCTAGTATCTGCTGACAGACATAATGAGTCACTGACAAAAGAATTCAACAAAATTAGACAAAAAATACTAAATGATCAATATCATATGATGTTAATCCCAGAAAGAAGGCAAACAATTTGAATTCTACAATTACCATTATATTCCCTCAGGTATTCTTATGACCATAGTAAAAGAGTTATTGCTAACAAACATGGTTTGTTTGCTGAGTTAAGGTGACACAGATAAATGTTTGGGAAGGCAGATGCATATAGAATTTGTGGACTAGGATACCAGAGATGAGGAAGCTCTGCACAGATAAAAGCCCCCAAATTGCATAGATGTTGACCTGAGTGTTTGCTGAATACTAATCAGCTAATCATAGTGTGAAATTCCAAAAAGCATAGGCAAAGTATATATATAACATATACTTAGGCAGTATATATAGATAGATAGATAGATAGATAGATAGATAGATAGATAGATAGGTAGATATGCACATACACACACACTATATTTAGGCAAAGTATATATATGTGTATGTACCATATACTCAGACAAAGTGTATGTATATATATATATGCACACACCATATATTTAGGTAAAGTGTGTGTGTGTGTGTGTATATATATATATATATATATATATATATATATATATATACGTACACACACCATATACTTCTATTGTCTTTTGACAGTTACTCTCATAAGATCACTATTTTTTTTAATCATCATTTTATTGAGATATATTCACATACCACGCAGTCATACAAAACAAATTGTACTTTCGATTGTTTACAGTACCATTACATAGTTGTACATTCATCACCTAAATCAATCCCTGACACCTTCATTAGCACACACACAAAAATAACAAGAATAATAATTAGAGTGAAAAAGAGCAATTGAAGTAAAAAAGAACACTGGGTACTTTTGTCTGTTTGTTTCCTTCCCCTACTTTTCTACACATCCATCCATAAACTAGACAAAGTGGAGTTTGGTCCTTATGGCTTTCCCAATCCCATTGTCACCCCTCATAAGCTACATTTTTATACAACTGTCTTCGAGATTCATGGGTTCTGGGTTGTAGTTTGATAGTTTCAGGTATCCACCACCAGCTACCCCAATTCTTTAGAACCTAAAAAGGGTTGTCTAAAGTGTGCGTAAGAGTGCCCACCAGAGTGAGATAAGATCACTATTAATGTGGGCTGGTACTGGGTAACTCTAGATGATAAGCATGCCTGATATGGTACCCAATGTCAACTAATACCATTAATATCTCATATTTATGAAAACAAACTGCCTCCACAGTTAAACAAATATCTCTTGGTGAATTTGACTTCCTTATTGATAACCACCAGTTTAAAATTTCTTCTATTAATGCATAAGTGTTTGATCCATTTGGCATTTATGCATAAGGACTGAACATTTATTTTATGTATTGATTAACTATATTTCACAAAATAATACATTGAATGAAACAGTTTTTCCCTCAAGCAATTTGAACAAGCTTAAACTAGCTTCCTCTATCAGTGTGCATATGTGGTTATCATCTGGATTTATTTCAATAAATCTTCTGTATGTAATTCATTCTTTCTTTTGATTGAAAAGATTATCACTCTTCCATGCCATCTACATATTTTCACTGTGTTCCTGAATGTGAACCCTTGGTTAAAGGCTCAACAATGGCATACACCATAGAAGCTTTGCTCTCTGCACAAAAAAGGAACTTATTTATTTGTTTTAAAGAGATACAAAAACAGCAAAAATATTCTTGTAGCTTTTCAGTGCAGGCATAGTTTATACTTCATATGCTAATGAATACAACTATTTGATCATCTCTGGGGTGGCTGACATATGGAAATATAATGCTTAAGTTCATATGTCAACTTGGCCAGGTTATTGTGCCCAGGTTTTTTTGTCAAACAAGCACTGCCCTAATTGTTACTGTGAGGATTTAGATCACCAGTATGTTGATTGCACCTGTGGCTCTACATGAATTGATGAGATTGGCTTCAACAATGAGAGATATCTCACCCAATCAGCTGATTTTAAAAGGAGAACTGATAAATTAAGAAGTCATAATGGAGAATTTCCTTTGCTGGAGACACAGCTCTGAGGGTGTGTAATTTTCCAAACCACCATAGACAAAAAGACAGTTAAAGAGAATTAAAGACTGTATGCCAACTCAGGGCAGGAGGAGACATGTTCAAGGGCTGCATTAACTGAGCAAGTCAAAAAAGCTCAGCATTAGGAAAGCATGGAATAAGCTCCTGGTGCCCATCCTGATCTCTCCCCAGGACACTTTGGAGCTGCTTTTGGGGCTTTTGCTGTCCCTGGTGCTGCTTCATCTGGGAAGAACTAGTTTAAGAAACTCTGCTGTGACACTCCCCCTTCCCAGAATTTGCCCTCCAGGCAAAAGTAGCTTGACGCAGTAAAAAGACTCTAAGAAAATATAGAAGCAGTTAACCTTGTTAAAACAACCAGGACAGGGAGGTCTATCTCCTAGGAGACCCAGGGGTCATTCAATCTTCTCCAAAAGGGGAACTCTAAAACAAAGAATACAAGCCCAGGACAAGGTATAGGCAGAGTGAATACACAAAGGACACAGCTTTTATCTTGGTCTGACCTTAATGATAGGAAGACTTCAGCTGAAGCTTACCTCTCTCTAATCACAAACTGGTTACAAAATCAAGAAACAGACACATTAAGGAATAAATATCAGAGATAATATTTTAAAATATTAAAATGTATAATGTGTAATGAAAGAATGAATGGCAAACAAAGAAACAGAGAATGATGGCCCTTCCAAAGCAATAGGATAAACACTCTGAAAACATCAAAAAAGAATACCAGAATGTGGACATACTGAACTAAGAATTTAACAAAACAATCTTAAAATTACTCAGTGAGGTGCAGGAAAATACAGATAATGAACTAAAGGTTATCAGGGAAACAATGAGCAATATTAGTAAATAGAAATATTGAAACAGAATCAAACAGAAATACTAGAGTTGAAAAACACAATAGCTGAAATGTAATATCCCCAGGAGGTTTGCAAAAGAATCCATGAACTTGAATATAAGACAACTGAAATGAAGCACAGTAAGAAGCACAAAGAGGAAAGAATTAAAAGAAGATAAAATAAGACACCTCTGGGACACCAACAAGCATACCAATATATGCATGAACGGTGTGATGGTTAGGTTCCTGTGTCAACTTGGCCAGGTGACCCAGCTGTCTGGTCAAGCAAACACTGGCCTAACAATTGCTGTCAGGATGTTTGAGGCTGATTAATAAACCAGCCAGCTGGTTTATTAAATCATCAGTCAATTGACTGCAGCTGTGACTGATGACTCACCAAAAGGTGTGCCTTCCGCAATGAGAGAATGCAATTGGCTGGATTTGATCCAATTAATCAGTTGAAGACTTATAAGCAAGACAGATAGAGGACCTTCACTTCTTTGGCTGCCCAGTGAAGCATTTCCTAAGGAGTTCGTTGAAGTTGCCAGTTTGTTTCCTGAGGAGTTCATCGAACACGTTCGTCGAAGATCCCAGTTCATTTCCTGAGGAGTTCGTCAAAGTGGCCGGTTTGTTTCCTGAGGAGTTCATCGGACATCTTCCTTGGAGTTGACAGTTTGTTGACGGCTCTACAGAATTTGGACTCATGCACACCCACAGTTGTGTGAGTCACTTTTACAATTTGATAATCAGAGACACCTCTCATTGATTCTGTTTCCCTAGAGAACCCTAACTAGTACAACTTGGTAGTGGGAGTGGTTCTTGAGAAACAGAATCTTAAAATAGGCTTTTACAATTTGTTTTCTACTCAAAGGCACTAATAACTCTATTTCCAATAATCAAGAGGGCACTGACAGTCCATGGCATGAGTTGGCAAAAGAAATATGCAAAATAGCACCATTTGATTCTCCTAATCATACTCTAGTACGAAGCAGGGCTCTGGGTGACAGTGTTTTTGACACCTTCACGGAGTTTTGCAGTATTAAGAGGTATAATGATGTTGGCTGGCTGCTCTTAGATACTTTGGATAAGGTTGTAAGAGAAAGGGATGAGCTAAAGGCTTCAAATTCAAAACTTAAACACCGTATGACAGATGTAAAGGTTTCCACGTGTGCCCTGAAAGAAAATCTTATTTCCTGTGCCCGCAGACTGGAAGTTTCTGAAAACCAGATGCAGTCTCTCATTGTGTGAGTAGCAAATTTACAACATAAACTAAAATCTCAACCTCTCAGGGTGTCTGCTGTTAAAGTAAAGGCATTGATTGGAAAAGAATGGGATCCGGAAACTTGGGATGGGGACATATGGATTGATAATAATGGCAGTGAGGACATTGGAACCCTGGATTCTGCTGAGTTATTGTTAGATTTACCTGTAGAGGTCTGTCCTGAGGAAACAGCTTCCCTACCTCCAGTCTGCCCTAAGGAGCTTGCCATCCAACCCTCACCTAAGGAGATTAACCCTTCAGTGCCTGCTAATCCTGTAATCACCTTCCCTGAGGAAGCAGCCCTCACTCCTTTGTCTGGAGAGATTAATCTTGTTTTAAGAGATGAAAATGCAACAGAATGTCCTGAGGTGAATGGCTTGAGAGATAATTCTAACTCTTTTCATGACCCACCCCCATCACCAGTTTTTGCTTCAAGACCTATAACTAGGCTCAAGTCCCAACAAGCCCCAAAGGGTGAGATACAAAGTGTGACCCATGAAGAGGTACACTATACTCCAAAGGAAATGTATGAGTTTTCCAACTTATACAGACAGAAACCAGGGGAATATGTGTGGGAATGGATAGTAAAAGGGTGGGATAATGGTGGAAGGAATATAAGGTTGGATCAGGCTGAATTTACTGATATGGGCCCACTAAGCAGAGATTCTGCATTCAACGTTGTAGCTTGAGGGGTTAGAAAGGGTGTTAACAGTTTGTTTGGGTGGCTGGCTGAAACATGGATAAAAGGTGGCCAGCATTACCAGAGGTTGAAATGCCAGAACTACCCTGGTACAATGTGGAAGAGGGGATTCAAAGGCTTAGAGAGATTGGAATGTTAGAGCGGATTTATCATAGAAGACCTGCTCACACAGCCCTGGAATGTCCAGAGGACACACCTTTTACCAGGACTGTAAGGAATAAATTTGTGAGACTAGCTCCACCATCCCTGAAGAGCTCTGTAGTCGCCCTTCTTTGTAGGTCAGATATTACTGTAGGAACTGCTGTCACTGAGCTGGAATCCTTAAACACAATGGGTATAATCGGATCCCGAGTTGGTAGAAGCCAAGTGGCTGCAGTTAATCACCACAGACAAGGTGGACAGGGCTACCATAATGGAAAACAGGCTCAAAGCAGCAATCAAAATAATATGACTCGCAGAGACTTATGGCGTTGGCTAGTGGATCATGGAGTACCAAGTAGTAAAATAGATGGGCAATTAACTAAATTCTTGTTTGAACTATATAGGCAGAAGAATTCTAGGTCATGTGAACAAAAGTCTCCCTCAAATTACAAAAACAGAGAGTCATGGCCCTTTAATCAATTCCCAGACTTGAGACAGTTTACAGATCCAGAGCCCCTTGAATGAAGGGAAGTCCAGGTACCCTTGGGGAAGGATCCTGTTACACTGCCAAAAATGTATACTGTTAATCTTCTTCCCAGCCTTCCCCAGGAAGACCTACAGCCTTTTACCAGGGTGACTGTGCATTGGGGAAAAGGAAATGATCAGATATTTCATGGATTATTAGACACTGGTTCAGAAGTGACATTAATTCCTGGAGACCCAAAATGTCACTCTGGTCCACCAGTCAGGGTTGGAGCTTATGGAGGTCAGCTGATTGATGGAGTTTTAGCTCAAGTCCATCTCACAGTGGGTCCAGTGGGTCCCCAGACCCATTCTGTGGTTATTTCCCCAGTGTCGGAATGCATAATTGGAATAGACATACTCAGCAACTGGCAGAATCCTCACATTGGTTCCCTGACTCCTGGAGTGAGGGCTATTATGGTGGGAAAGGCCAAGTGGAAGCCACTAGAACTGCCCCTGCCTAGCAAAATAGTGAACCAGAAGCAATACTGGGTTCCTGGATGGATTGCAGAGATTAATGCCACTCTTAAGGACTTGAAGGATGCAGGGGTGGTAATTCCCACCACATCCCCATTCAACTCTCCTGTTTGGCCTGTGCAGAAAATAGATGGGTCTTGGAGGATGACTGCAGATTATCATAAGCTTAACCAGGTGGTGACTCCAATTGCAGCTGCTGTTCCAGATGTGGTATCATTGCTTGAGCAAATCAACACATCCCCTGGTACCTGGTATGCAGCTATTGATCTGGCAAATGCTTTTTTCTCAATTGCTGTCAGCAAGGACCACAAGAAACAGTTTGCATTCACCTGGCAAGGCCAGCAGTTTACATTCACTGTGCTACCTCAGGGTTATATCAACTCTCCAGCCCTATGTCATAATATTGTCCTCAGGGATCTTGATCATTTCTCCCTCCCACAAGACATCACACTGGTTCATTATATTGATGATATCATGTTGATTGGACATAGTGAGCAAGAAGTAGCAACTACTCTAGATTTGTTGGTAAGGTATTTGCATGGCAGAGGATGGGAGATAAATCCAACAAAAATACAGGGGCCTTCCACCTCAGTAAAATTTCTAGGTGCACAGTAGTGTGGGGCCTGTCAAGATATTCCTTCTAAGATGAAGGATAAGCTGTTGCATCTGGCCCCTCCTATAACCAAAAAAGAGGCACAATGCTTAGTTGGCCTCTTTGGGTTTTGGAGACAACATATTCCTCATTTAGATGTGCTACTCTGGCCCATTTACTGAGTGACTAGAAAATCTTCTACTTTTGAGTGGGGACCAGAACAAGATGAGGCTCTGCAACAGGTCCAGGCTGCTGTGCAAGCTGCTTTGCTGCTTGGACCATATGATCCAGCTGACCAAATGGTGCTGGAAGTGTCAGTGGCAAACACAGATGCTGTTTGGAGCTTTTGGCAGGCTCCTATAGGAGAATCACAATGCAGGCCCTTAGGATTTTGGAGTAAAGCTTTACCGTCCTCTGCGGATAACTACTCTCCATTTGAGAAACAGCTGTTGGCCTGCTACTGGGCCTTAGTAGAGACAGAATGCTTAACCATGGGCCACCAAGTTACCATGAGACCTGAGTTACCTATCATGAGCTGGGTGTTGTCTGACCCACCAAGCCATGAATTTGGGCATGCACAGCAGCACTCCATCATAAAATGGAAATGGTATATACAAGATAGAGCTCGAGCACATCCTGAAGGTACAAGTAGGTTACATGAGGAAGTGGCCCAAATGCCCATGGCCCCCACTCCTTCCACCTTACCTTCTCTTTCCCAGCCCATAGCTATGGCATCTTGGGGAGCTCCTTACAGTCAGTTGACTGAGAGGAAGAGAAGACTCAGGCCTGGTTTACAGATGGTTCTGCATGATAAGCAGGCACCACCCAAAAGTGGACAGCTGCAGCACTGCAGCCCCTTTCTGGGATGTCCTTGAAGGACAGTGGTGAGGAGAAATCCTCCCAGTGGGCAGAACTCCGAGCAGTGCACCTAGTTGTTCACTTTGCTTGGAAGGAGAACTGGCCAGAGGTGTGTCTGTATACTGATTCCTGGGCTGTTGCTAATGGTTTGGCTGGATGGTCAGGGACTTGGAAGGAACATGATTGGAAGATTGGTGACAAAGAAGTCTGGGGAAGGGGTATGTGGATAAACCTTTCTGAGTGGGCAAAGAACATGAAGATATTTGTGTCCCATGTGAATGCTCATCAGAGGGTGACTTCAGCAGAAGGTTTTAATAACCAAGTGGATAAAATGACCCATTTGGTGGATACCAATGAGCCTCTTTCCCCAGCAACTCCTGTCATTGCCCAATGGGCTCATGAGCAAAGTGGTCATGGTGGTAGGGATGGAGGTTATGCATGGGCTCAGCAACATGGACTTCCACTCACCAAAGCTGACTTGGCCAAAGCCACTGCTGAGTGCCCAATCTGCCAGCAGCAGAGACCCACACTCAATCCCTGATATGGCACCATTCCTCGAGGTGATCAGCCTGCTACCTGGTGTCAGGTTGATTACATTGGACCACTTCCATCAGGGAAGGGGCAGCAATTTGTTCTTACTGGAATAGACACATACTCTGGATATAGGTTTGCCTTCCCTGCATGACATGCTTCTGCCAAAACTATGATCTGTGGACTTACAGAATGCCTTATCCACCATCATGGTATTCCACACAGCATTGCTTTGGACCAAGGAACCCACTTCACAGCAAATGAAGTAAGGGAATGGGCACATGCTCATGGAATTCTGTGGTCTTACCATGTTCCCCATCATCCAGAGGCACCTGGGTTGATAGAATGGTGGAATGGCCTGTTGAAGACTCAATTACAGTGCCAACTAGGTGGCAATACTTTGCAGGGTTGGGGCAGTGTTCTCCAGGAGGCTGTGTATGCTCTGAATCAGCATTCACTCTATGGTGCTGTTTCTCCCATAGCCAGGATTCATGGGTCCAGGAATCAAGGGGTGGAAACAGGAGTGGCACCACTCACTATCACTCCTAGTGATCCACTAGGTAAAATTTTTACTTCCTGTCCCTGCAAGCTTAAGCTCTGCTGGTCTACAGGTCTTGGTTCCAAAAAGAGGAGTGCTTCCACCAGGAAACACAACAATAATCCCATTGAACTGGAAGTTAAGACTGCCACCTGGCCACTTTGGGCTTCTTATGCCTCTGAATCAACAGGCAAGGAAGGGGATTATGTACTGGCTGGGGTGATTGATCCTGACTATCAAGGGGAAATAGCACTGCAACTACACAATGGAAGTAAAGAAGAGTTTTACTGGAATACAGGAGATCCCCTAGGGCATCTCTTAGTACTACCATGCCCTGTGATCCAAGTCAATGGAAAACTGCAACAACCCCATCCAGGCAGGACTACCAATGACCAAGAAACTTCAGGAATGAAGGTTTGGGTCACCCCACCAGGCAAAGAACCATGGCCAGCTGAAGTGCTTGCTGAGGGTAAAGGGAACATGAAATGGGTAGTGGAAGAAGGTTGTGATAAATATGAACTACAGCCACATGACCAGTTACAGAAATGAGGAATATGATGACATGTGTATTTGCTCCTCATTTTGTTATGTTTATGTTTGTATTTGTCTGTAAAGCAAATATCTTTGCTTTCTTCTCTGTCATATCCCCTTATCATATGGCATAAGCTGTAATGTTCATTTTGAAGGTACGGTTTTAGGTGATGTGTATAACTGCCAAGTTGACAAGGGGTGGACTGTGATGGTTAGGTTCCTGTGTCAACTTGGCCAGGTGACCCAGCTGTCTGGTCAAGCAAACACTGGCCTAACAATTGCTGTGAGGACATTTGAGGTGGTTAATAAACCAGCTGGCTGATTTGTTAAATCATCAGTCAGTTGACTGCAGCTGTGACTGATGACTCACCAAAGGGCCTGCCTTCCACAATGAGAGAATGCAATTGGCTGGATTTGATCCAATTAATCAGTTGAAGACTTATAAGCAAGACAAATACCGGACCTTCACTTCTTTGGCTGCCCAGTGAAGCATTTCCTGAGGAGTTTGTCAAAGTTGCCAGTTCATTTCCTGAGGAGTTCATCAAAGTGGCCAGTTCATTTCCTGAGTTCATCAGAAATCTTCCTTGGAGTTGACAGTTTGTTGATGGCTCTACAGAATTTGGAATCGTTCATACCCACAGTTGCATGAGTCACTTTTACAATTTGATAATCAGAGACACCTCTCATTGATTCTGTTTCCCTAGAGAACCCTAACTAATACAAACGGTGTCCAAGAAGAAAGAGAGAAAATTGCAGAAGGAATATTTAAAGAAATAATGAATGAGAACTCCTCAAACAGCCAAAGACATGAATATGCACATCGAAGAAGTTGAGACAATACCAAAAGTAAAAATATGAAGAAAAATGTACCCCATCTTATATTATTCACACTATTGAATGAAAAGAACAGAGTTCTGAAAGCTGCAAGAGAAAAGCAACATATTATGAAGATATAAGTCCCACTTAGATTGAGTGAAGATTCTGTATAAGAAACCTTGGAGGCAAGAAGGCAATGGGTTGAAATACTTGAAGTGCTGATAGAAAATATCTGCCAACCAAGAATTTTATATCTAATGAAACTTTTTGAAAAATGTTGGATATATTAAGACATTCCAAGATTAACAAAAGCTGGAGTACATCACCACTCAATCTGCCTTATAAGCAATGCTAAAGGGAGTAGTTCAGGCTTAAAAGAAAAGAAACATGGCTGTCATTCAAAGCAGCATAAAGGAATGAAGACTTCCAGCCAACATAAACATTTGGATAATTTAAAATATGAAAATTATTGTATTTTATTTAGTTGTTTGCTATATAGATCCACTTCTAACCTCCAACAGGTGGAAATCAATAAAAAGTAAAGATAAATCCATGGTTTTGGACATATCATGTAAAAGATATAAATGGTAACATGTACCAAAAATGGAGGGACCAAGGAGTATAGTAAAAATGAATGTACATACTATTGAAGTCAGGTTGGAACCAAACTAAATATTACTGTTATACATTTAGGATGATATATTTTATCCCCACAATAGCTACAAGGAAAATATATGAAAAAATATATATATCCAAATGGAATAGAGAAAGCCTCAATTTGTTACTACACAAAAAGGTAACATATATAATGGAAGATTGAGGGGCAAAATATGCATAAGACTTATAAACACACTGTATCATAATGGCAGAAGAAAGCCCTGCATTATCTGTAGTGGCTTTAAATATAAATGAATTAAACTCTCCAGTCAAAGGCAAAGATTGAAGAATGGATAAAAATTCATGATACAACTAGATGCTTCTGCAAGAGTCTCACCTTAAATTCAAGACACAAGTAGGTTCAAAATGAGAAGGTGGGAAAAGTATACTATGCAAGATGTTACCAAAGGAGAGCTTGGGTAGCTATGCTAACATCTGATAAAATAGACAAAAACAGTTTTGAGGCACAAAGACAGTAATTCTATACTGATAAAGGGGTTAGTTCAGCAAGAAGATGTAACAAATTTACATACATAAGCACCTAAGAACAAAGTCCCCAAATATATGGAACATATACTGACAGATTTAAAGGGAGAAAATGGTGGTTCTACATTAATAGCAGCAGACTTTAATACATTACTTTCAAGGATGATAAAACATTTAGTCAGATGATCAAAAAGGAAATACAGGACTTCAATGATACCCTAAAGCATCTAGACCTAGAAGAGATATATAGAACACTTCTCCCAACTACAAAGAATACACATTCTTTTTGAGTGCGTAGGTATCATTCTCCAGAATAGAGCATATCTTAAGTAACAAAAAAGTCTCAATAACTTCAAAGGCATTAAAATCATACAATGTGTCTTTTCCAAACACAATGAATAAAGCTAGACATAATTAGCAGAGGCATAAGTAGAAAATTCCCAAATATGTAGCAATTAAGCAAAATGTTCTTAAACAACCAATTGTATAAGGGGAAATTACAAGGGAATTGAGGAGATATCTTGAGAAAAATAAAAACCAAAATACAACAAATGAAACCTAATGGGATGTATCAAAAGCAGGGCTGTGAGGAAACTTTACAGCTAAAAATGCTTACATTAAGAAAAGAAGAAAAAGAAGAAACACTTCAAGTCAGAGACCTAATCTCAAAACCAGAAGAACTAGAAAAAGAAGAGTAAAATAAACCCACAGCAAACAGAAGAAATGACATAGCAAATATTAGAACAGAGATAAATGAAATAGAGGACAAAAAATCAATAGGGAGTCAACAAAATCAAAAGTTGGTTCCAAAAATATTAATAAAAGTGATAAAAATTTAGCTAGACTGATTACAAAATGAGAGGTTAGAAATAACAAAAATCAGATGTGAAAAATGGAATAGTACTACCAAATGCTCTGAAATAAAAAAGGACAATTTTGAGATACTATGAACAACTTTACACTCATAAACTAGAGAAACTATAAGAAATGGAAAAATTCTTAGAAAAACACAAGGTACCTACACTAATTATTTTCACTTTTTCTGGTACAAGGAAAATGTTCAAAAAACAAAGTGGGGTGATGAATGCACAACTATATGATGGTACTGTGAATAACTGTACATTTTGGATGATTGTATGGTATGTGAATATATCTCAAAAAATTGAATAAAAAATAACAAAAAACCAAATCAGTAACAACATTGTGAATGCAATTAACAGGACTAAAATACATATCTGAATGTGATTGAAAGGGGTAATGTCAGATTGTATATAGTAACAGATTAAAATTTTTTTAAAAAATCAATGGGACTAAACTTTGCAGACAGTGGACCCTAAGTTAAACCATGGACTTTAGTTAATAGTACAATTATAAAAAAGTGCTATCATCAGTTGTAACAAATGTTTCACCCCAATGCAATATGTCAATAATAGGTTGGTGTATGGGAGTTTTATATTTTATGTATGATTTTTCTATAAACCTACAACTTCTCCAATAAAGAAAAAAATCAGTAAAAAATTTTAAAAAGAAGAAATAGAAGCCCTCAGCAAACCAATAACAAGTAGAGATTGAATCTGTCATCAAAAAACTCCCGACAACAAAAAATCAAGGACCAGATGGCTTCACAGGGAAATTTTAACAAACATTCCAGTAAGACAACAATAATTCTGCTCAAACTCATTCAATAAATAGAAGTGGGAACACACTCTAATGTTTAATGTAAAATAATCAAATAACATAATACCCCACATCAACACAATCACAGAAAAATAAAACATGATCATTTCAACTGATAGAGAAAAGGCACTTGACAAAACTCAATGCCCCTTTTGATTAAGAATACTTAGAATGATGGGAATTGAAAGAAACTTCCACAACACAATAAAAGGCATATATGAGAAACCCACAGCTAATTATTTCATGGTGAAAAACTAAAAACATTTCCTCTAAGATACGTAAGAAAACAAAGATGCATATCTTCCCCACTGTTATTCAACATTGTACAGGAAGTTTTGCCAGAGAAATTAGTCAAGAAAAAGAGATATAAGGCATCCAAATTGGAAAGGAAGTAATAAAACTTTCCCTGTTTACTGATGACATGTTCCCACATACAGAAAATCCTGAAAAATAGGCAATAAGGATCCTAGAGCTAACAAATCAGCAAAGTGGAAGAGTAAAAGATCAACACCCCAAAATCAATAGTTTTTCAATAAACAGGGAATGCACAATTAGAAGAAGAAATCAAGAAAATATTACTTTTAAAATAGCAACTAAAAGAATGAAATATCCAGGAATTAAACTAAACAAGGATGAAAGGAATTGTATACAGAAAACCACAAAATGATACCAACAGAAATCATAGAAGACCCATATAAATATAAGGATATTCTGTTTTCATGGATTAGAAGACTAAATATTAAGGTGCCAATGCTGCCTAAAGCAATTTATATATTAAATACAATCTCAATAAAAGTTCCAACAAGTTTGCAGAAATGGTAAAGCCAATCATCAACTTTAAATGGAAGATTAAAGGGCCCTGAATAGTCAAAGCCATTTTAAAACAGAAGAATGAAGTAGAACTCACACTTCCCAATGTTAAAACTTATTACAAAGTCACAGTAATCATGACAGCATGTTATTGGCATTAGGGTAGATATATAGACAAATGGAATTGAATTGAGAGCTCAGAAATTAACTCTCACCTTTATGGCCAACTGGTTTTGGACTATAGGACCACTCAATTGGGGTAGATTAGTCTTTTTAACAAATGATGCTAGGAAAATTTGATCTCCATTTTTAAAAAAAGGAGAACACCCTACTTCAAACTTTATACAACAATCAACACAAAATGATCAGAAACCTAAATAAAATAGCCAGAACTACCAGACTTCTGGGAGAAAATACACAGAAGCATATTCAGAAACTTGTGTTAGGTGATGTCTCCTTCAAATTTTCACTGAAAGCACAAAGAGCAAAAGAAAAAATAGTGAAATTGTGCTTCACCAAGGTTAAAAATAAACAAAAACCTTTTGTGTGTCAAAAGACTTTATCATGGAAGTAAATGGAAGTAAAGCACAAATTTGCACAACAGGAGAAACTATTTGGAAACTGCATCTCTCATAAATGTTAAATACCTGGAATATGTAAAGAATTCCTTCAACTTAACAAAAAAGACTAACAACCCAATTAAAAATTGGCAAAAAACCTTTGAATAGATAGCACTCCAAAGAAGACCTACAAATGGCAAAAAACACATGAAAAAATGCTGATTAATATGAGCTATCAGGGAAATGCAAATCAAAACCACAAGACACCATTTCATACCCATTAAAATGGCTATTACTTTAAAAAAAGGAAAATTACAGGTGTTGGAGAGGGTACAGAGTAATAGAAGCACTCATTCATTGCTGGTTGCAATGTAAAGTGGTGCTGCTGCTGTGGAAGACAGTTTTGTAGTTCCTCAGAAAGTTAAATATAGAATTACCATATATTCTGTTAATCCCAGTTACTAGGTATATACCCAAAGGAACTTAAGACAGGAACACAAATATTTGCTTCCTGATATTAATGGTAACATTATTCACAAATGCCAAAAGATGGGAGCACCCAATTGTCCATCTATTAATATAAAGGTAAACAAAATAAGTATATACATACAATAGACTATATCATTGCAAAAAGAAATGAAGTTGAGAAATGTAACAAAATGAATGAACCTTTAAGACATGTGTAATTAAATAAGTCAGACAGAAAGAGACAAATATTGTATAATCTCACTGATATGAAACAGTTAAAATAAGCAAACACATAAAATCAGAATCTATAATATAGGTTACCAGGTGACTATGGTAGGGGATAGGAAATGGGAAGTTAAGGCTTTAAAAAAATAGTAAAATTTAAAATGATAGAAATGGTTTAGGATTAACTGCACTGAAATATATTTCAGAATGAGGTTTATAGGGAAACATCACATAGTATATATTGTAACAGAAACATTTAAAAAAAAGACATGGAATTACACTACCCAACAGTGAACTCTAATGTAAGCCATGGACTATAATTAATAGTAAAATTAGAAAAAGGTACTTTGATCAACATACCACAACAAAAGATGTGTTAATATTAGGGTGGTACAATTGAATCCTGTATTTCATGCATGACTATTCTGAATTCCTCAACTTTTATAATTAAAAAAATTGCACAATCTTAGTGACCTGTGCTGCTTATTCCAAAAACCACTGGATAGAGTTGTAAAAGAAAGGGATGAAATCAAGGCTTCAAATTCCCAATGTAACCAACATATGAAGGACATGAAATATCTAAGTGTTCCATGAATTAAAATCTTATTTCTTGCAGCCACATACCTGAAAAATCGGAAAATTAGTCTCAGTTCCTCCCTGTTTGCCTGCATTACAATGTAAATTGAATTCCCAAATTTGTTTGGTGTCTGATATTTTTTTTTAAAATTCAGTTTTATTGAAATATATTCACAAACCATACAGTCATCCATGGTATACAATCAACTGTTCACAGTATGATCATATAGTTATGCGTTCATCACCACAATCTATTTCTGAACATTTTCCTTACATCAGAAAGAATCAGAATAAGAATAAAAAATAAAAGTGAAAAGAGAATACCCAAACCATCCCCCCATCCCACCCTATTTGTCATTTAGTTTTTACTCCCATTTTTCTACTGATTTTTTTTCAATTTTTTAACTTTGTTTATCAAAACATTAAAAACAAACAGGCAAACCAAAAAAACCCCACAACATTTCAAACAAAGCAATGGATTAAGGAAAACAAATAACCTAAAATAACTACTTTGCTTCCAATATGTTCCTACCATACCCCAAGAAAATTAATAAACCATGTCCAAACAGAGGAGTAAGAAAAACAAATAATCTAAAATAACTACATTGCTTCCAACATGTTCCTACCATACCCCAAGAAAATTAACAACCCCTAAGAAAACAATGGAATAAGAGAAAAAAAAAAACCTAAAATAACTCTATTGCTTCCAACATGATCTCACTATATCCAAGAAAGTTTACAAACCATAATCATTCCTGAGCATTCCCATAACCTTGAGATTACCCTCCATAGTTTATCTGTTCTTATTAGATTATCATTCCCCCTCCACTAATTGGTATCTCTAGGTCCCCTACATTCTACAGTATAAAACATTGTACATTTTTCACAGAATTCACATTAGTGGTAACATACAATATCTCTCTTTTTGTGCCTGGCTTATTTTGCTCAGCATTATGTCTTTTTTTTTTTTTTTTTTTTTTTTAATCTTCATTTTATTGAGATATATTCATATACCACACAGTCATACAAAACAAATCATACTTTCGATTGTTCACAGTACCATTACATAGTTGTACATTCATCACCCAAATCAATCCCTGACACCTTCATTAGCACACACACAAGAATAACAAGAATAATAATTAGAGTGAAAAAGAGCAATTGAAGTAAAAAAGAACACTGGGTACCTTTGTCTGTTTGTTTCCTTCCCCTATTTTTCTACTCATCCATCCATAAACTAGACGAAGTGGAGTGTGGTCCTTATGGCTTTCCCAATCCCCTTGTCACCCCTCATAAGCTACTACATTTTTATACAACTGTCTTCGAGATTCATGGGTTCTGGGTTGTAGTTTGATAGTTTCAGGTATCTACCACCAGCTACCCCATTTCTTTAGAACCTAAAAAGGGTTGTCTAAAGTGTGCGTAAGAGTGCCCACCAGAGTGACCTCTCGGCTCCTTTTGGATTCTCTCTGCCACTGAAGCTTATTTCATTTCCTTTCACATCCCCCTTTTGGTCAAGAAGATGTTCTCCGTCCCACGATGCCAGGTCTACATTCCTCCCCGGGAGTCATATTCCACGTTGCCAGGGAGATTCACTCCCCTGGGTGTCTGATCCCACGTAGGGGGGAGGGCAGTGATTTCACCTTTCAAGTTGGCTTAGCTAGAGAGACAGGGCCACATCTGAGCAACAAAGAGGCATTCGGGAGGAGGCTCTTAGGCACAACCATAGGGAGGCCTAGCCTCTCCTTTGCAGCAACAGTCTTCCCAAGGGTAAATCCTGTGGTAGAGGGCTCAACCCATCAAACCACCAGTCCCCTATGTCTGTGGTCATGTTAGCAACCATGGAGGTGGGGTAGGCGAATACCCCTGCATTCTCCACAGGCTCCTCAAGGGGGCACTGCATTTTTTTTTCCTTGTTTTTTTTTTTTTTTTTTAACTTTCCCTTCTTTTTTAAATCAACTGTATGAAAAAAAAGTTAAAAAGAAAACAAACATACAATAAAAGAACATTTTAAAGAGACCATAACAAGGGAGTAAGAAAAAGACAACTAACCTAAGATAACTGCTTAACTTCCAACATGTTCCTACTTTACCCCAAGAAAGTTACCTAATATAGCAACATTTCTGTGAACTTGCTCCTACTATATCCATCAGAAATTAACAGACCATAGTCATTCCTGGGCATCCCCAGAACGTTAAATAGCTTATCTGTTCTTCTTGGATTATTGTTCCCCCTTCCTTAATTGCTCTCTACTGCTAGTTCCCCTACATTCTACATTATAAACCATTTGTTTTACATTTTTCAAAGTTCACATTAGTGGTAGCATATAATATTTCTCTTTTTGTGCCTGGCTTATTTTGCTCAGCATTATGTCTTCAAGGTTCATCCATGTTGTCATATGTTTCACGAGATTGTTCCTTCTTACTGCCGCGTAGTATTCCATCATGTGTATATACCACATTTTATTTATCCACTCATCTGTTGAAGGACATTTGGGTTGTTTCCATCTTTTGGCAGTTGTGAATAATGCTGCTATGAACATTGGCGTGCAGATATCTGTTCGTGTCACTGCTTTCCGATCTTCCAGGTATATACCGAGAAGTGCAATCGCTGGGTCGAATGGTAACTCTATATCTAGTTTTCTAAGGAACTGCCAGACTGACTTCCAGAGTGGCTGAACCATTATACAGTCCCACCAACAATGAATAAGAGTTCCAATTTCTCCACATCCCCTCCAGCATTTGTAGTTTCCTGTTTGTTTAATGGCAGCCATTCTAATCGGTATGAGATGGTATCTCATTGTGGTCTTAATTTGCATCTCTATAACAGCTAGTTATGCCAGTTTGAATGTATTGTGTCCCCCAAATGCCATTATCTTTGATGTAGTCTTGTGGGGCAGACGTTTGGTGCTGATTAGATTTGCTTGGAATGTGCCCCACCCAGCTGTGGGTGATGACTCTGATGAGATATTCCCATGGAGGTCTGGCCCCACCCATTCAGGATGGGACTTGAATAGTGGAGCCATATAAATGAGCTGACTCAAAGAGAAGGAACTTAGTGCAGCTGTGAGTCATGTTTTGAAGAGGAGCTACAGACAAAAGGGACACTTTGAAAAAGCACAGGAGCTGCAGATGAAAGAAAGTTTGAAGACGGCTGTTGAAAGCACTCTTGCTCTGGAGAAGGTGAGAGAGGACAAATACCCCAAGTGCAACTAAGAGTGACATTTTTGAGGAACTGCAGCCTAGAGAGGAACATCCTGGGAGAAAGCCATTTTGAAACCAGAACTTGGAGCAGACGCCAGCCACGTGCCTTCCCAGCTAACAGAGGTTTTCTAGCCACCATTGGTCATCCTGCAGTGAAGGTACCCGATTGTTGATGTGTTACCGTGGACACTTTATGGCCTTAAGACTGTAACTGTGTAGCCAAAGAAACCCCCTTTTTATAAAAGCCAATCCATCTCTGGTGTTTTGCATTCTGCAGCATTAGCAAACTAGAACACTGGTGAAGCTGAACATTTTTTCATGTGTTTCTTGGCCACTTGTATTTCCTCTTCAGAGAACTGTCTTTTCATAACTTTTGCCCATTTTATAATTGGCCTGTCTGTACTATCATCATTGAGTTGTAGGATTTCTTTATATATGCAAGATATCAGTCTTTTGTCAAATACATGGTTTCCAAAAATTTTTTCCCACTGAGTTGGCTGCCTCTTTACCTTTTTGAGAAATTCCTTTGAGGTACAGAAACTTCTAAGCTTGAGGAGTTCCCATTTATCTATTTTTTCTTTTGTTGCTTGTGCTCTGGGTGTAAAGTCTAGGAAATGGCCACCTAATACAAGGCCTTGAAGATGTTTTCCTACATTATCTTCTAGGAGATTACGATGCTTTCTTTTATATTGAGATATTTGGTCCATTTTGAGTTAATTTTTGTGTAGGGTGTGAGTTAGGGGTCCTCTTTCATTCTTTTGGATATGGATAGCCAACTCTCCCAGCCCCATTTATTGAAAAGCTCATTAAGACCCAGTTTAGTGACTTTGGGGGCCTTATCAAAGATCAGTCGGCCATAGATCTGGGGGTCTATCTCTGAATTCTTGATTTGATTCCGTTGATCTATATGTCTATCTTTGTGCCAGTACCATGCTGTTTTGACAACTGTGGCTTTATAATAAGCTTCAGAGTCAGGGACTGTAAGTCCTCCCACCTTGTTTTTCTTTTTTAGAGTGTCTTTAGCCATTCGAGGCATCTTCCCTTTCCAAATAAATTTGATAACTAGCTTTTCCAAGTCTGCAAAGTAGGTTGGTGGAATTTTGATTGGGTTTGCATTGAATCTGTAGATGAGTTTGGGTAGAATTGACATCTTAATGACATTTAGCCTTCCTATCCATGAACATGGAATATTTTTCCATCTTTTAAGGTCCTCTTCTATTTCTTCTAATAGAGTTATGTAGTTTTCTTTATATAGGTCTTTTACATCTTTGGTTAAGTTTATTCCTAGGTCCTTGATTTTTTTAGTTGCTATTGAAAATGGTATCTTTTTCTTGACTGTCTCTTCAGTTTGTTCATTTCTAGCCTATAGAAACATTACTGAATTATGTGCATTAATCTTGTATCCTGCTACTTTGCTAAATTTGTTTATTAGATCTAGAAGCTGTATCATTGATTTCTCAGGGTTTTCCAGATATAAGATCATATCATCTGCAAACAATGACAGTTTTACTTCTTTTCCAATTTGTATGCCTTTTATTTCTTTGTCTTGCCAGATTGCCCTGGCTAGCACTTCTAGCACAATGTTGAATAACAGTGGTGATAGTGGGGATCCTTGTCTTGTTCCTGATCTTAGGGGGAAGGCTTTCATTCTCTCACCATTGAGTACTATGCTGGCTGTGGGTTTTTCATATATGCTCTTTATCATATTGAGGAAGTTTCCTTCAATTCCTACCTTTTGAAGTGTTTTTATCAAAAAGGGATGTTGGATTTTGTCAAATGCTTTTTCAGCATCTATTGAGATGATCATTTGATTTTTCCCTTTTGACTTGTTAATGTGTTGTAATACATTGATTGATTTTCTTATGTTGAACCATCCTTGCATGCCTGGAATGAACCCCACTTGGTCATTGTGTATCATATTTTTAATGTGTCTTTGGATTCGATTTGCAAGTATTTTGTTGAGGATTTTTGCATCTATATTCATTAGGGACATTGGCTGGTAGTTTTCCTTTTTTGTAGCATCTTTGCCTGGTTTTGGTATTAGATTGATGTTAGCTTCATAAAATGATTTAGGTAGCGTTCCAATTTCTTCAATATTTTGAAACAGATTAAGTAAGATTGGTGTCAATTCTTTTTGGAAAGTTTGGCAGAATTCTCCTGTGAAGCCATCTGGCCTGGGCATTTATTTGTGGGAAGTTTTTGATGACTGATTGGATCTCTTTGATTGTGATAGGTTGGTTGAGGTCTTCTATTTCTTCTCTGGTCAGTCCAGGTTATTCAAATGCTTCCAGGAAATTGTCCATTTCCTCTACATTATCCAGTTTGTTGCCATGCAGTTGTTCATAGTACCCTCTTATGATTTTTTTAATTTCCTCAGAATCTGCAGTAATGTCACCTTTCTCATTCATTATTTTGTTTATATGGGTCTTCTCTCTTTTTGATTTTGCCAGTCTAGCTAGGGGCTTGTCAATCTTGTTGATCTTCTCAAAGAACCAACTTTTGGTGTTATTTATCCTCTCAATTGTTTTTTTGTTCTCTATGTCATTTATTTCTGCTTTAATCCTTGTTATTTCTTTTCTTCTACTTGGTTTATTATTAGTTTGCTGTTGATTTTCTAGCTTTTCCAGTTGATCCATTAGTTCTTTGATTTTGGCTCTTTCTTCCTTTTTAATATATGCATTTAGTGCTATAAATTTCCCGCTCAGTACCGCTTTTGCTACATCCCATAGGTTTTGGTATGTTGTGTTCTCATTTTCATTCATCTCTATAGATTTAGCAATTTCTCTTGCTATTTCTTCTTTAACCCACTGATTGTTTAGGAGTGTGTTGTTTAACCTCCAGGTATTTGTGAATTTTCAAAGTCTCTTAGGGTTATTGACTTCTAATTGTATTCCATTGTGGTCAGAGAATGTGCTTTGAATAATTTCAATCTTTTTAAATTTATTGAGCCTTGTTTTATGTCCCAGCATATGATCTATTCTGGAGAAAGTACCGTGAGCACTAGAGAAGTATGTGTATCCCAGTGATTTGGGATGTAATATTCTATATATGTCTGTGAAATCTAATTCATTTATCAGATTGTTTATGTTTTCAATTTCCTTATTGGTCTTCTGTCTGGTTGATCTATCTATAGGAGAGAGTGATGTGTTGAAGTCTCCCACAATTGTGGAAACATCAATTGTTTCCTTTAGTTTCACCAGTGCTTCTCTCATGTATTTTGTGGCACCTTGATTGGTTGCATAAACATTTGTGATTGTTATTTCTTATTGTTGAATTGTCCCTTTTATTAGTATGTAGTGACCTTCTTTGTCTCTCAAAACATCCCTGCATTTAAAGTCTATTTTATCTGAGATTAATATTGCTACACCTGCTTTCTTTTGGCTGTAGCTGGCATGAAATATTTTTTTCCCATCCTTTCACTTTGAATTTCTTTGTGTACTTATGTCTAAGTCTCTTGTATGCAGCATATTGATGGTTCATTTTTTTTATCCATTCTGCAAATCTATACCTTTTAATTGGTGAGTTTAATCCATTTACATTCAACATTATGACCATGAAGGCATTTCTTGAATCAGCCATCTTATCCTTTGGTTTATGTTTGTCATATATATTTTTCCCTCTCTCTATTAATATCCTTTAATGTATCCATATTGAATCTCTTTAGTACTGAACGTTTCTCCATGTCTGTCTCTCCTTTCTTTGTTTCTCTGACTGTAAGTCTCCCTTTAGTACCTCTAGTATGGCAGGTCTCTTGTTAGCAAATTCTCTCAGCATTTGTTTGTTTGTGAAAAATTTAAGCTCTCCCTCAAGTTTGAAGGAGAGCTTTGCTGCATAAAGTATTCTTGGTTGGAAATTTTTCTCATTCAGAATTTTAAATATGTCATGCCACTGCCTCCTTGCCTCCATGGTGGCTGCTGAGTAGTCACTACATAGTCTTATGCTGTTTCCTTTGTATGTGGTGAATTGTTTTTCTCTTGCTGCTTTCAGAACTTGCTCCTTCTCTTCTGTATTTGACAGTGTGATCAGAATATGTCTCAGAGTGGGTTTATTTGGATGTATTGTATTTGGAGTTCACTGGGCCTTTATGATTTGTGTATTTATGGTGTTTCCAATATTTGGGAAGTTTTCCCCAACAATTTCTTTGAATACTTTTCCTAGACCTTTACCCTTTTCTTCTCCTTCTGGAACACCAATGAGTCTTATATTTGGACGTTTTATATTATCTATCATATCCTTGAGGTCCATTTCAATTTTTTTTTATTTTTTTCCCCATTCTTTCTTTTGTGCTTTCATTTTCCATTCTGTCATCTTCCAGGTCACTGATTCATTGTTCAACTTCCTCTAATCTTGTACTATGAGTATCCAGAATCTTTTAATTTGGTCAACAGTTTCTTTAATTTTCATAAGATCATCTATTTTTTTATTTAGTCTTGCAATGTCTTCTTTATGCTCTTCTAGGGTCTTCTTGATGTCATTTATATCCTGTTCCATGCTCTTCTTGATGTCCTTTATATCCCATGCCATGGTCTCATCATTCATCTTTAGTTCTTTAATTAGTTGCTCTAAGTACTGTATTTCTCCTGATCTTTTGATTTGGGTGCTTGGGCTTGGGTTATCCATATCATCTGTTTTTTTCATATGCTTCAAAATTTTCTGTTGTTTTTGGCCTCTTGGCATTTGCTTAATTTGGTAGGGTTCTTTTAGGATTTGTAGACCAATTGAAATCCTTATCTCTAATTTGTCTACAGCTTCGTGAAGTACACTTTCTGTGACTAACCAGCAGGTGGCATCCACGAGCCACCTGTTCTCCTCAAGCCAGTTCTTCCCTGCTTTGCCTCTGTGGTGAGTGGGGGAGTAAGTCTTGTGGGGTCCTGTTGGTGTACAAAGCTTGTGCATGTAGTTGGTGTTCCATGCCCTGTATAAGGGGCGTGTGTCTGGGCAGTCAGGGAGGGAGGCGGCTCTAACAACCAAATCTCCCTGGTGTTCCTGGAGTTTTAAAGCTGATGCAATACTCTAATCCTTCAGTTCAGTCCTGCCACAGTTTGTCTCTGCCACTGACCCACCAGTCCTTGGTATTGGCGTGTGGCCCCTGAGACTTGTGAATGGGTCCCTCTTCCAGGCCTTGCACTCCCTGGTCCTCTGTTGAGGGATGACTGTGCTATGTCACAGGTGAGTGCCATCCCCCCAGGGTGGTTCTGGGCTGCCAGTCTGTGTAGGGAGGCTCCCAGTCTGCTGAAATGATGTCTGAATGGGGCTTGTTAATTCCCACTGCTCCACCTTCCCAAGTCTGGGACAACCAGCTGAGGGTGCAGGGAAGGCTAATGTCCATGCCCAATTTTGTGGTTTATGCATGTTATTGTAAGCACTTCTGTCACATTCAGTTGTCTGGGGCAGCTCTGGGCTATGTGGCCAGTGATGGGCAGGAGTGTTTCCTGTCCACCAGAATGATGGCTGTGAGAGGATGCCCCCCTTTTCTTGGTAAGTTGTGGTGTTTAGTGAATTTTCTCAGCCACTGGATTATTGCCTTTTGTCTTAGAGCTCTCAGTTCTGCTCTTGTCTTGACCTGCCCAAATTGCAAGTCTTTGAGGCTTTCTGTATTGGGCTTCTTAGAGTAATTGTTTTAGAAAATGAAAAAAGATTAAATAAAAAAAAAAAAAAAAAAGAAAAAAAGGGCCCTCCCAGCAGATCTAATGCATTATTGAAATGCTAAGAGACAAAGCAATTAGGGCTATTAAGGAAAGATTCAGGGGGCAGAGAGATCAGTTTTTATTCAGGTTTTGCAAATGAGCCTGCAGGCCTGAGCTCTGCCCTTCCCCTTTCTATGTTCACCAGAACTCCAAAAAGCATCTGCATTTATTTTTGAGTTTGTCTTGCTGTTTTTTGCTATGCCTATCTCCTCTTTGCTGGGCTGGCTGCTCTCAGATTCTCTGGTGTCTGGTCTCAGTCTATCTATGGTTGGAATTTGGATCAGTAGAATGAGTTTTCAATAAGAGCTGCCACTGCAGTTCTTCCTTCTCCTTCCCAGTTCTGACAGCCCCTCCTCACATGGGACTGAGCCTAGCAGGGAGGGGCATGGGTCCCCTGGCCACAAAAACTTACAGATTTCACTGATCTCAGCAGTTCCATGTTCTCATGAGTGTTGTATGAAGTATGCCGAAAGTCAGATAGCTCTGCAGTGTCCAGTCCATGCAGTTCCTGGCTTCCTACCTACCCCCTGGAGGAGTAACTAAAACATCTAGGAAGTAGTATTTTAAGCAACCAAGGTTTTAAACAACAGATTTCTAATGATAAGAAAATAAAATGCAAACAAGCACTTGTGGCAAATGCAAATATTTGAAACTTTTCTCATATTAATTTTAGGCATATGAACATATAGAATATATTAAAATTATAATTAATTTTTTTCTGAGATCCTAGTCAGTTTTCATTTTAGAGAGGTAAAAATTCACAGATCTTATTTTCAAAATTACCTCTACATATAAATTTGAAATTTTGCCACACATCTTTCTTAAACTTTCTGTTTCCATCAGAATATTAAAAGTTTTACACACAATAACATAATAACGAAATAATAGGGAAACATTCTGAATCAGAAAACAGCAATTTCTGTATGTACTCCTAACTGAAGGGAGATTTACTTACCTTGTCAATAGTAATAATCTTTCCAAAATCTGTGTTCTCAGGATAAAGTATTTTAATGTCTACATATTTTATTCAGTATTCTCCTTACCACTTAAGCTTTCCTAAAATGCTGTTTTCTACTTTTGCTATGGCAAAACTGGAACTGTGTGTGGGCAGCCTACACAAAACTCAGACCTTAAGGGCCACAAAATCAATTCCAATTTGAAGATTTGCAAAAGATAATTGGTTTTCCCATTCATTCATTTCATGCTGATATTTTATTTTTGTAAATTCTTAAAATTTAATTTTAAAAAATGTAAATGCAATAAGGGTGATTTCACTGGAAGTGGGGATTGGACAATACTTCTAGTTATTACATTTACTTTAGAAAGGATGCATTAAAGCTGATGATGCTGAATCATGGAATGAATAAAATAAAATAAAATCACATGTTTGTTTGTTTGTTTCCTTCCCCTATTTTTCTATTCATCCATCCATAAACTAGACAAAGTGGAGTGTGGTCCTTTTGGCTTTCCCAATCCCATTGTCACCCCTCATAAGCTACATTTTTATACAATTGTCTTTGAGATTCATGGGTTCTGGGTTGTAGTTTGATAGTTTCAGGTATCCACCACCAACTACGCCAAATCTTTAGAACCTAAAAAGGGTTGTCTAAAGTGTGTGTAAGAGTACCCACCAGAGTGACCTCTCGGCTCCTTTTGGACTCTCTCTGCTACTGAAGCTTATTTCATTTCCTTTCACATCCCCCTTTTGGTCAAGAAGATGTTCTCTGTCCCACGATGCCAGGTCTACATTCCTCCCTGGGAGTCATATTCCACGTTGCCAGGGAGATTCACTCCCCTGGGTGTCTGATCCCATGTAGTGGGGAGGGCAGTGATTTCACCTTTCAAACTGGCTTAGCTAGAGAGACAGGGCCACATCTGAGCAACAAAGAGGCATTTGGGAGGAGGCTCTTAGGCACAATTATAGGGAGGCCTAGCCTCTCCTTTCAAATTTGCTTCATTTCTTTCTTCCTTCTTCATCTTTCCTTGATTTCTCTTCCTCTTGTCTTCCTGTCTAACTATGCCTACCTTCCACTTCCAAAACTGCTCTCTTTTCTGTTTCACCCTTGCTCTTATATTTTGTCCACTCCCTCACTTTTCTGTTATTTTGGTTATGCTTCAGGACCCATTGATGTTTTTGCAGGGATGCTATTCTTCCCAGAGCTACATGGGATGGTTAATTTTTCTAAATTATCAGAACATCCTGGAACAGAGATATTTCAGTTTATTTGTAAATGTGCTTCTAAAGTGTATTGACTATGTTATGATAGGGAAAGTAGATTTAACTAAAGTAGAGAGAATTGTAGTAGAAACTTATCCTAAGAAGATTTGCTTTTGTCTTGGACAGAAATACACATTTACTCCCTATTCAGGTTCTGGCCCCATGAAGGTTTTGAATAAAGTAGGGAAATCTATATCTCCTTCCTAGTTACTATGCTTAACAGAAAACTTTGTTTCTAATATGTTGATATAAAAATGTTTAAATATGAAATAGCTTGGTATACCCCAACATTGAGATTCCAAATGCTCCATGAAGAATGAGAAAAGTGGGGAAATTTTGGCTATTTGTGGCAGACAATTTCTCAATTCATGACAGTATTCTCTGTTTTAGATATCTAATCACTTCACATGTACTCTGGGTAGGCAAAATCTTCCATTTATGCCTGCTACTTTTCTGTTTACATTAACATCATTTGTTTTAAATATAGATTCTTAGTTTAGTGATTCCCAGTCTTTGTGGTATCCCAGGGCTCCTTAATAATCTCAAGAGAAGTGATATAAACACAATTTCCTTCACTTGGTTTTGAAATTAATAAATATGTTAAGTCAACATTAGTAATAGTGGTAAGATGCCTGCATGCTGATCATAATAAACATAAGAATTAACACAACAAACATCATTTAAATTCAGCATCATAAAATGTTGCAGCTTGAAGAAAACTCAGAGACAATTGTGTGAAACCTAATTTAACACATGGAAAACTAGCCACTAAAAATGGAATTTCATACCCAAGGATGCACAATAAATGACTCTCTGTTGTTGCAGCAGAGTGTCATCATCCCAAATTCAGTTAATCTCTTAGCATTTTCCTAACAAGGATTGACCTTGTTAATAATTCTTCAAAGTAGATGATTTGATTATATGATTTCAGAGGTATCTTCTTCATCCAGTATTCTTTCAGCTATGATATTATTGTCCCTTTCTAGTTTTCTCACAGCCTTCTACACTATTATGCTAACTCTGCTTCTCCAGCTGGGGATCCACTGTTATGTGTCTCTTCCATGGATGTGAGAAATGAGCTAAATTTTTTAGGAATTTGAAAAGCAGTTTCTCATAACAAATTATCATATCTTAAGATGATAAATAACAAGCTTTCCAAATGAGGATTATTTAATCTTAATGTCAGGAAGCTCATTGGATTTCAGATGGAAGACAGAATTATTTAAAATGAAAACAAATTAGTTGAAATCAATACAAAGACTGGTATTCCAGCATCACATGTATGGGAATCACCATTTTAGATTTTATGAATAATGTCTGTTTCTACCTTTATATTAGAAACATAATTGGAATAGGGCTCAAGGAGCTGAAGGTAAGGAAGGAGGAGGAGAAGAAAACAAAAAGGAATGAGAACCATGGAAAGGCAGATTGAGGAGTTACACAATACATAAATATTATAAATAATTTGGACTCCCATTTCTTTCAAATCATGAAGTTCAACACTGGAAGAAAAATAGTAATACATGTGTCAGGAACATGGACTGATCCATACAATCTTTATATTTGAGCTATGTTCCTTAACAGACTCATAATAATGATAGAAGCCTGATCTAATTTTTATGGAAGTATATCCCAATAATTGTCATGACATGGAAATCAAAGTCAATGGTTGTCATATGGCAAACTGGTGTAAACTGAGGTGGCTGCTGACAGTTAAATCAACTCCTTGTTGCCTTTAGCCAGCTCAATCCTATTCTGAATTGGACTGAAAAGACTTAGATCTGGTTATAACACCTGTGTACCTCTGTAGTGAGCCATTTCACACTGGATAGAAACATGTTTAGATTAATTCAATATCTATTTTAAGAACTTTTGAATTTATTGATGCCTCATAAGTATTCTTTAGGAAGAATTAGTCATTGAGTAACATTCTAAATAGTTGGAAATGTGTACTTTTTTCATTTGTAGTATTAGAGGTATATGGTCTATATCTAATGGTTTTGTGATGATTAGAAATCATATAAGTAATGTGCACATTACAATGACTACTGTGCAATAAGCATTCAACAGTGATTATTATTATTGTTCTTACATAAGTTGCTTTCCTCCACATATGTGACCTTTGACTATATATGGTTCTTCTTTATTTTCATCTTTAGAGAAATAAAATAATTTAAGTGTTAGAAAATTCATTTTCCCTCATATTTCAATCTCTTAAAATACCTATGCAAAAGAACTTTTGGAAAAGGTATGACTTCTTCCTGTTTTACTTCATCACCTCTTTCTTTTTCCTTTTCCCTTTGCACTCCATCGTTCCTCCCTTTCATTCATCTCTCCTTCCCTTTCTCATCTCTTCTGTTTTTCATACTGATTTTGAATTCCTTCTCTGCTACCCATTTGATGAATAATTTTGAAAATACCTGGCCTCTAACTTTGATTCTCAAATACACATACTTTAATATATTTATCCCCAAACAATACAGGTCAATGACATGAAAGGAAAAGGTTTCTCAGTTTGGCATACTTTTATCTCATTGCCACAGTGTCTATTAGAAATTTTCAATATTTTCCTGTTTGTCCCTCATCCCCAAATCATGTTTTTTTTAAATTAATCTGGAGTGACATCAGAACTAGGTGAATAGATATATGATGAAATATCAAGAAATGATTACAACCTTTCAATTGGGCAAAGAATGTAACCTCTGACAAGTTGTGAAGGGCTTTGGCTGATCATCTAATGCATAAGGCAAACCCAGAAAAGTTGGATAAATTGTAGACTGGGATTTCTTCCTGGGAGATGTGGAAATACCAATCTTTGCCAAAGTCCAACCACCATACACAAGTATTTAAGGAGTCTGTAGTTTTACTGACTAAAACTTGGACTCAACTACTCTGAGGTAAGATCTTAGATTTTCATGGAAACCAGATTGTCCATCTCCCCAAATGGGGAGGTTTTCTTTAGGCAGCACTCTTTTAAAAGTTAACCATGCTCTGGCTGTATCTGCTAAAGACTGAGGCAATGGTCTCTTCACGGTTAGGAAGGATAAATAAATGTATTTACTCTCTGGCAATACAACTATTTGAAAAGGAATAATTTTGCTTGAAACATGGGGAGTTATGCGGAGTCATCTAATTATTTAAAAGGGCATGGTTAGAGTTATTCAACAAGAAAAAGGAAATGTAAGTGTCATTATTTGGAAAAGTACACAGTATTCATTATGAGTTTTTCACACATTAATGTGTAGTGGTAATTGTATGAACTATTAAGAAGAAGTATGGATTGCCCCCTGAATATTTTTAAAGCAAGAATTTCCTTCTTTGTATGTGGTCTGATGTAAGTAAAGATTTTCTGCATGCTTTGAAGCAGACCAAAATATACTGAAAATTTTCTTTTATGCTTCTGGTTTTTCAAATACCTTCTCTTTTCCTTATCCCATAAACCATTCATATGCGCTCTCAGAACTTCAAAAACCAAACCTTTTTTTATATAGACAGGTAATATTACTTAAAGAAATCCCATGAACATATTTCTATCATGGGTATTTGAAAGCTTGCTGGACTCAATGATTGAAGCAACATAGGTTTATCTGTGTCAGATATGTAGATTGTATGTTGAAATAGAGAATATACTATTTTAGAACTGTAGGTCTTGTCTTCTCAACACCCACTCTGCTTCTGCAGGTCTCCTGTAGTTTCCCAGTGTTTCTTGTCTCCATTTCCTCTTATTTAGCATTAGGCATATGACATAAATGGTTCCAATATGCCATTCTTTTACTTCCATTTTTCACCATGCACACTGACTGACAGGACTGCTCAGAAAAATATTTCTGGGGTCAAAATAGAAATTATGTTTCTGGCTTCTGGGGGCTTGGAATTTAGAACATTTATCTAATACTATTGGTAGTATATCTAACACAACCTCTGTTTTATTTTCCATGTGTAAAAAATCAAAATTAAGCAATACTAACTGAGCATATACATGGGGCTAAATTATCAATAAATTTAATAATAATATATTAAATTATTAAGAAGAAAGGCATGAAGGAGAATGGTCTCTTCTAATGAGAAGGGAGGGGAGTGCTATTGGGAAGGGACATGAGGTGAGGCTTCTGGGATGCCAGCAAAGAGTGATATTTACATTTGTATTTGCTTTTTTGATTATTAATTGGCTTATATAATTTTGTTTACTGAACTTTTCTGAAAGTGTGTCATTTTTTCAAAATAACTAAACTTGACTTGGCTAATTGGTTTGGCAACGAGGACTAGTTTTGTGAACAAGGCTAATTGGTGGATATTTTCCTTAAATAAAAAAAAAAAAACTGAAGCTTCAGTTCCAAAGCTCAGATGGAAAATTATTTAAAGCTTGGGCTGAGACCAAAGGATTTCATCAAAATTATTGTGTTGATAAGGGTAAATTTAAATGTATGTTTGGTGTTTTTCCCCCAAATCTTTTTGTGAATATCAGTTTAAAAGCAAGGTGCCATTCAAAGATTGTGGTGATGAATGGAAAAAAAATTAAAATTAAATAAAAGCAAGGTGACTCTTTGTAAATGAAAGAGAGGTGTAATGAACAGTCATTTGATAACTATTGGTATATAGGTTTTATATATACTTCCTAGAAATTGAGAACGCAAACTACCCTAAGGGTTGGATTCCAAATCCTTTTGCAAGTCAATGGTTTCCAATTCTCCACCTGCTGAGTTGGGATAGCTAGAGAAAGAGGGCCAATTCTGAGCAACTAAGAGATACCCAGGGGAAGACAGGCTCAATTATAAGCAGGTTTAGCTTCTCCTTTGCAGTAATGAGCTTCATAAGGGCAAGCCCCAAAATAGAGAGCTCAGCATACCACATAACCAGTCCTCAATGTTTGTGAGAACATCAACAACAATCCAGGTGAGGAAGTCCAACACTTGCATATTTCTCCCAGCTCCTCAGGGGACTCTACATATATATCTTTATTCTCTGTCCAAATTACTTTGGGATGTGTCACTATTTCACACTAACCTATGCAAACCTACTAGTTCTCACTTCCTATTAAAGTTCCATGTAATTATGGTATTTGAACAAACTGTATAAGCTAAATCATTTAGGAATTATAGATCTGCACCAAATAAATATATCTTCCCTTGGTCTCTCATGGAAGTTGAAGTTTTAAAACACACTCAGTATTGTCCTTTACCTTTTGGCCTGATTGCCCTAGTCCTAAACAGATCTACTTCATTCATATCTCTAATTGAAGTCTGGACTCTTCTTTCAGCTTTTTCAGCAGTTGCTGTATGTGCTAATACTGACATTCATATCTGCCAAAATCTAGCTCAGTTTCAGTTGTTGCACAGATCCAATGTTCCAGGGATCAATCAGGTTATACACAAAAGGATCAGAATCACATAATCTGGAGATAACCACTACAATTCAGGAATATATGTGACTGCTATAAGAGCTTACAATCTAGGGAAAATTACAGTAAGCATTCCCCTAATAAGCTGTGCTCTAATATTCAATTCTGAATTTACACAATGTAGTTACTCCATATTGGTGAGGCATTATAGTTTTTGCCTTTGTTTCTTGCACAGTTCACTCAAAATGCTGTCTACAGGATCAATTCACCTCATTGCATGTCTCACAGCTTCACTCCTCCTGGGTCCTCAATATTCCATGGTATGCACACACCACAGTTGACTATTCTGTTCCTCAGTTGATGTACCCTTAGGCCACCTCTGCCCATTGAAATTCATGTATACTGACTCCATAAACACCAATGTGCAAATATCCATTCATGTCCCTGCTCTCAGATCTTCCACATATATGCCAACTAATATGGTGGTGGGACCTTATGGCACCCACATAGCTCCTTGGGGAACAATATTGTCCTCCAGACAGTTACACCATTCTGCCTCCTAACCCACAGTAAATATGTCCATCCCTCTCTCCATGTTTTCTCCAGTATTTTTATTCCTATTTATATTTTTCCTGCAATTTTATACAGCTATATTCATATACCATGCAATTATCCACTATGTACAATCACTTGTTCATGGTATCATCATATAGATGTGTATTTATCACCACAGTCAGCATTTGAACATATTGATTACCACAAAAAAATTTTGAGTAATAGAAGGTTATGAAAAGAAAAATAAAATATACCATACAATAAAATAGTAACATCAGACAACAAGACTACTACAAAGAATCCCATATCCCTCCCTTATACCACCTCTCATGCACATTTAGCTTTGGTATATTGCATTTGTTACATTTAATGGAAGTGTATTAGAATGTTATTGTTGACCATAGACTCCAGTTTACTTTGATTATATTTTCCCCAATACAATCCCCTTTTCAACACTCTGCATTGTTGACATTCATTTGTTCTCCCACATGCAAGAATATTTTTATATTTGTACATTTAGTCACAATCATTGATCACTCCAGTTTTTGCTAAGTTAGAGAGTACCAGTCTTTATCTTCTATCTTTACCTCAGGTGTCATATATGCTCTTCGCCTACCATTTTCAGCTTTAATCATGGACATCATTATTCAGTGTACTCAGAATATTGTGCTACCATCACACAGTATTATGTTATCTAATTCTGGATCTATAGAGTAAATCCTGCTGAACATTCTGTACTCCTTCAGTGTCAAATGCCTGATCTCTACCCTCTTCCTATCTCCTGATAGCCTGTGTTATCAGCTTTTAACACTCAAAGTTTGTGCATAAATGTTAGTGCATATTAGTGAGACCATACACTATTTGTCCTTTTGTTTCTGGCTAACTTTCCTCAACAAAATGTACTTAAAGTTCATTCATGTTATTATATGTTCTGTGTCTTTGTTCTGTCTTTCAGATGCATAATATTCCATCATGTTTATTTTCCACAGTTTTTTATCCATTTATCTGCTAACAGACATTTGGGATGTTTCCATATGTTGGCTATGGTGAATCATAATGCAATAAACATTGGTTTGCAAAAGTCCATTTGTGTCTTAAATTTCAGTTCCTCTGAGTATATACCTAGTAATGGAATAGCTGGGTCATATGGCAAATGAATATTTAGCTTCCTGAGGAATTAACACACTGTCTTCCAGAGCAGTTGCACCATTCTACATTCCCTCCAACAGTAAATAATATGCCTCTTTCTCCATATCATATCCAGTATTGGAATTTTCTGTTTTTTGGATTATGGCCATTCTGGTAGGTGTGAGATGATATCTCATTGTGGTTTTGATTCACATTTCCCTAATAGCCAGTGAAGTTGAGCATTTTTTCATATGTTTTTGAGCTATTGGTGTTTCCTCTTCAGAAAAGTGTCTGCCCGTGTCTTTTCCCCATTTTTTAATTGGGTTGCTTGTCTTTCTGTTGTTGAGTTGCAGGGTTGCTTTATGTATTCAGGATATTAAACCATTATCTGATTTGTGGTTTCCAAATATTGTCTCCCTTTGCATAGTCTGCCTTTTAACATTTCTGACTGTACCAGTCTGTATATATTATGTCCCCCAGAAAAAGTCATGTTCTTTGATGCTATCTTCTGGGGGCAGACATGTTAGTGATGATTAAGTTGGAATGTTTGGATGAGGTTGTTTCCATGGAGATGTGCCCCACCCAACTGTGGGTGATAATTTGGATTGGAAAATGTCCATGGATGTGTGGACCCACCCATTCAGCATAGGCCTTGATTAGTTTACTAGAGCACTATATATGCTCAGACAGAAGGAGCAAGCTTGCTACAGCCAAGAGGGATACTTTGAAGAACTCACAGGAGCTGAGAGGAGATTCAGCTTAGAGACATTTTGGAGATGGCCTTTGAAAGCAGACTTTTGCTCTGGAGAATCTAAGAGAGGACAAATGCCTGAAGAGCAGCTAAGAGTGACATTTTTGAGGAGCTGAAGCCTAGGGAGGAATTTCATGGGAGGAAGCTGTTTTGATACCAGAACTCTGAAGCAGACACTGGCCATTTGCCTTCCCAGCTAACAGAGGTTTTCCAGATGCCACTGGCCATCCTCCAGTGAAGGTACCCAGTTGTTGATGTTTTACCTTGGACACTTTATGACCTTAAGACTAACTGTGTAACAAAATAAACTCCCTTTTATAAATGCCAATCCATTTCTGGTGATTTGTGTTCCAGCAGCATGGTCAAACCAGAGAACTGACAAAGTCATTTGATGTACAAAATTGTGCCAGTTTGGATGTATTATGTCCACCAAAATACCATGTTCTTTTAAGCAATCTTGTGGGGGCAAATGTATTAATGTTAATTAGGTTGGAATCCTTTGAATTAACGTTTCATGGAGATGTGACTCAATCAACTGTGAGAAAGAACTTTGGTTAGATAATTTCCATGGAGCTGTTACCCCACCCATTCAGGGTGGATCTCAATTGAACCACTGGAGTCCTATAAAAGTGCTCTTAGACAGAGGAAGGTACTCCAGCCAAGAGAGACACTTTGAAGAATGCAGAGGAGCTAAGAGTGGAGCTGGAACACAACCTGGGATAAGCAGATGCCAGGCATGTGACTTCCCAGCTAACAGAAGTTTTCTGGATGCCATTGGCCTTCCTTCAGTGAAGGTACTCTTGTGTTGATGCCTTCATTTGGCCATTTTCATGCCTTTCATATGGTAACTTTGTAACCAAATAAACCCCCTTTATAAAAGCCAATCCATTTCTGGTGTTTTGCATAATGGCAGGATTAGCAAACTGGAACAGTGTTTAATTTTGAGGAGATCCCATTTGTCTATTAGTTCTTTGGTTGTTTCTGCTTTGGATGTAAGGTCTAGGAAACCACCCTCTATCACAAGATATTTATGATATTGCCCTATATTTTCTTCCAAGTATTTTTTGGTCTTAGCATTAATGTTTATGTCTTTGATCCATTTTGAGTTAATTTTTGTATAAACTGTGAGACAGGAGTCCTTTTCATTCTGATATCCAGTTCTCCAAACACCACTGATTGAAGAGGCTGCTGTGTCCCAGTTGCTTTGGCTTGATGGCCTTATCAAAGATCAATTTTCTATAGATGTGAGGGTCTATTTCTGAACACTCAATTCACTTCCATTGGTCAGCATATCTACCCTTTTGCCATTACCATGCTGTTTTGAGCACTGTAGCTTTGGATTATGCTTCAAAGTCAGGTAAGGTGAGTCCTCTCACTTTGTTACTCTTTCTAAATGTATTTTGACAATTTGGGGCACTTTGCCCTTCCAAATAGATTTGGCTATTGGTTTTTTATTTCTGTACAGTAAGTTGTTGGGGTTTTAATTGGTATTGCATTGAATATATAAATCAGTTTAGGTAGAATTGACATCTTAATTATGCTTAGACTTTAACCCATTAACACAGTATGTTCTGTCATTTTTTTAGGTCCTGTTCAATTTCTTTTAGCAGTTTCTTGTAGTTTCCCTGTATAGGTCTTTGGTGGCATTCATCAAGTTTATTCCTAAATATTCAATTCTTTTAGTTGCTATTGTAAGTGGAATTTTTCCTTATTTCTTCCTCTTGTTGCACACTATTTTGAATTGTTTTCATCAAGAAAATATATTGAATTTTGTCTAACATTGTTTCTGCATCAATCAAGATGATCATGTGGTTCTTCCATTTTGATATATTGATGTGGTGTATTACATTAATTTATTTGCTTATGGTGAACCAGCCTTGCATACCTAGAGTAAACTCCAAATGGTCATGGTGCATTATTTTTTTAATATGCTGCTGGATTCAATTTGCAAGTATTTTGTTGAGGATTTTTGCATATACTTTCCTTAAAGAGATTGGTCTATAGTTTTCTTTTTTGGTAGTATCTTTGTCTGATTTTGGTATTAGGGTTATATTGGCTTCATACATTGAGTTGGGTAACTTTCCATACTCTAATTTTTTGAAGAGTTTGAGCAGATTGAATGCTTGGTAGAATTGACATGTGAAGACATCTGGTCCTGGGATGTTTTTTGGGGGGAGTTTTTGATGACTGACTCTATCAATGGTGATTGGTTTGTTGAGGTTGTCTATTACTTCTTGAGTCAATCTTAGTTGTTTATGTTTTTCTAGGAAGTTCTCCATTTCATCAAAGTTTTCTTCTCATTATCTCCTTTATTTTTGCAGGGTCAGTAGTTATGTCTCCTTTCCCATTTCTCCATTTCTGAGTGCATTTGTTTGCATCTTCTCTTTTTTATTTTTTGTTATCCAAGCTAGGGTTCCATCAATTTTGCTGATTTTCTCAAAGAACCAGCTACTAGTTTTGTTGATTCTCTCTATTGTTTTCCTGTTCTCAATTTCATCAACTTCTGTTCTAATCTTTATTATTTCTTTCCTTCTGTTTGCTTTGCTGTTAGGTTACTCTTCTTTCTCTAGTTACTCCAGATGGACAGTTAAATCCTCAATTTTTATTCTGTCTTCTTTTTTAATATAGGAATTTAGGGCAATAAATTTCCCTCTCAGCACCATGTTTGCTGCATCCCATAAGCTTTTGTATGTTGTGTTTCATTGTCATTTGCCTCAAGGTATTTACAAATTTCTCTTGTAACTTCTTCCTTTCCCCACTGGTTTTCTAAGAGTTGTTTAGACTCCATATGTCTGTGAATTTTACAATCTTCTGCCTGTTATTTATTTCCAACTTCATTCCATTATGATCTGAGAAAGCTTTTTATATAATGTCAATATTCAATTTTTTGAAGTTTCTTTGTGACACTTGTGTTCTACCCTAGAGAATGTTCCATAAGCATTTAAGAAAAATGTGTATACTGATGTTGTGTGGTGGAGTTTTCTATACATGTTGGTCAAATATAATTCATTTATCATACAATTCATCATCTTCATTTCCTTATTCATCTTCCATCTAGATATTCTATTCATTGATGACAGCAGTTTATTCATGTCTTCCACTAATATTGTAGAAGAACCTGTCTCTCATCTTAATGTTTGCCTCATAAATTTTGTGGCACTCTGGCTTGGTATATAAAGACTTATGATTTCTATGTTTTCTTGATGAAATGACACTTTTATTAATATATATTGTCCTTATTTTTCTCTTTGAATTGTTTCACTTTTGATGTGTAATTTGCCTGATATTAATATAGCTACTTCTGCTTTTTTCTGGTTGCTGTCTGCATGAAATATCTTTTTCCAACCTTTCATTTTCAGCCTACTTTTGTAATGGTGTCTAAAGTGAGTTTCTTGTAGACAGCATATACATGGGTCCTGTTTTTTAATCCATTCTGCCAGTCTGTGTCTTTTTATAGGAGAGTTTAATCTATTAACATTTAGTGTTATTATTGTTGGGCATTAATTTCTTCTACCATTTTGTCTTTTGGATTTTATATGTCATATCTTATTTTTTCTCTCTGTCTCCTTTTACCATTCTTGATAATCTTAATTTCTACATTCTTCTTCAAACCTCTTTTGCCTTTTCCAGTCATCTCATAGCACTCCCTTTAGTATTTCTTGTAGTGCTGTTCTCTTATCAACAAACTCTCTCAGTGTCTGTTTGCCTGAAAATATTTTAATCTCTCCCTCATTTTTGAAGGACAGTTTTGCTGGATATAGAATTTTTCATTGGTGGTTCTTCTCTTTCATTATCTTAAATATGTAATATGACTGTCTTCTAGCCTCCGTGGTTTCTGCAGAGAAATCTGTACACAGTCTTATTGAGCTTCTCTTGTATGTGCTGGATTGCTTTTTTCTTGCTGCTTTCAGAATTATCTCTTTGTCTTTGACCTTGGACAATATTATCAGTAAGGATCTTGAAGTAGGTCTCTTGGAATGTATTCTGTTTTCAGTAAACTGTATTTTTGTATCTGTAATTTTCTGTCTTTCATAAGAGTTGGAAATCTTTCAGTGACTATTTCTTCTATTATTCTTTATGCCCCATTTACCTTTTCTTCTCCTTCTGGGATACTCATACCACATATATTCCTGTGCTTCATGTAGTTCCTCAGCTCTCTAATACCCTGTTCATATTTTTCCATTCCTTTCACCAGCTGTTCTTTTGTGTGTATGAATCAAATGTTTTCTCTTCCAAGTCACTGATTCTTTCATCTGCCTGTTCATATACACTGTTGTATCCCTCCACTGTGTTTTTCATCTCCTCCATTATGCCCTTCATTCCCACAAGTTCTGCCATTGGTTTTGTCAACTTTACAAATTCTCCTTTCTGATCATCCAGTGCTTTCTTTATGTCCTTCAACTCTTTTGCTATATCTTCCCTCAGTTCATTGAACCAATTTTTCATTAGTTTTCTCAACATCTGTATCTTGGTTGAGCTATTAGTTTGTTCCATTGTCTGTTCCATAGTTTCGTGTTTCCTTGTATGGCTCATTATCTTAAGTTTTCTAGGTATCTGATTTTCTTGATTGGTTTATTCTGTAGCTCATTTTAACTCTCTTACCTAGGGTTTTCTTGTTGGTTGGTTTTGTTCTCTAACCTTCATTGCTCAGTTCAACTTATTCTAGGACTTTAACTTAGATTCTATTTATATGATCATAGCTTTTCATCTCTTGTTTTTCTGTTTATTGCCCTGCCTCTTTGTAGCCTTTTTGCAAGACAGTCTCTTCAGATATGATCAATCCCAGTCAGGTTTTCCCAGTCCAGAGAGACCCAGGCCTCAGAAGGAGATTATGGAGTTAACCTGAGAATGACACTCTCCTGTGAAGCCTTTAGTCTCTACTTTTCATTTCCTTTCCAGAAGGTGGAACTTGTCAGTCCACAGCTTCCCCACCAATGTAAGGAGTTGTGAAGACTTTACTTCTCTCAGTGACTCTGACCTTGTTGAGGGCACGGCTGACTGAATTTTGTTTCTGAATTCCATACCTTGTGGTCTGGGTTCCATGACAGAGGACTGCCAATCGATCTGGAACACAACTTTTTCTTGGGGGAGGTAAGGTATTTATGGAGTTGTCTGCCCCACTAGACATTACTTTGCCTTTGAGAGCTATCTTAGCTCTGCTTTTGCCTGGGTTCAGAGACCAATTGCACGCCTTTGAGGGTTTCTATAATGAGCTACATAGCATAGTTATTTTTTAAAGGAGAAAAGGATAAAAGAAGAAAAAAGAAAAAAAGAAAGTTCCAGTATAGACTATGTAAAGAAAATCCTTAAGTCTTATTATCTCTTCCTACTGGATAGTTACTCTGAGAAAACTTTAATTCCACCCTTGCAGGGGGCAGGTTGACACAGGATTTCTGATGGACTATTGAAATACAAAAAATATGGATTTAAAGAGAAGTTGAAAAGGAAACAAGGAACCAGAAAAAAATGGCTTTTCAGAAAAGAGCCCTGGCTTTCAGGGTTTGCATATGTGCCTGATTCTTTGGAGCCCAGCATTTCTCTGTATTATGCTCACCCACAGTTCTGAAAGTCTCTGGTTTTTTGTTCATTTTTTGTTTGTTTGTTTTTACCTATCCCATTCTCCTCTCTGCTGCTGTGACTGCTCCCAGATTCTCCAGTGTCTGGTCTTAGTTTATCTATGGTGGATATTTTTGTTCAGCAGTCAGTTTTTAAATCAGTCCATCAACTGGGGCTGGGTTGAGCCTCCCTTCTCATTACCAGCACTGACAGCCCTCTCATCCCATGGGAAATCAGCCATAAAACAGTCCACCTTGCTGGCAGGGTATCACATGAGTACTGGCCATGGGAAATTACAGGTTTCACTGATCTCAGCTGTTCCACATGTTCCAGACTGTTGTATGATGCATGAATGATCATAGCTTTCCCTGCAGTGTCTGTTGCATATTGTTCCTGGATATCTACCAGCTGCCTCAGAGTAGTAACTAAAATGCACACCTCACCACTCCACCATCTTGCACCCCCCTTTTTTAAATCAATGATTGTTTCTTTGACAATATTTTTCAGATAAATTGATCCCTGGAATTTGAATCAAAAATCAGTGATTCTTGACACAGTTGGTTTGTCAGATATGTTACCTGAATTCCAATATAAAGCTCCCTTTATTTTTTAAAGTGAGGGAAGCCTATTTTATTTTTGCAGTTTTCTGTTTGACATTCCACCTTAAAAATTCCTAAATTGGCAGTGAATTGGTGGAAGGAAATAGTGAATGTATTCATTACCATTGCACTAATTAAATAGGGTATCATTTGGATGAATACAGCAGGTAAACAGACAACTAGAGATATGTTTTAATGAATATTTGAGATATGATGAAGGAAAAGAGATAAATTGAAGATTTGAGATAGGGTGAGGGTAAAGAGATAAATTGAATAAAGTTTGCTATAGGAAGAAAGGACAACCAAAGCCCAAACATTTTCCTGATTTATAAGAGCAGACAGAAGATTGCAGGTGTGGGTATAACCAAAGAACGAAAAAAAAAAGTTCAGTGGTTACAGATCAGTGTATCTTCAAGAAAAAAAAAAAATCCTCATTTTGCTTTCATACTATCTTGAATAAAACTGCCAAACTTTATCTTTAGCTATATCATCATGTAACTTTCCTACTCAAACATTTGACAGTTACACCCTATTTCCTATTTCCAGATATTTTTAGTCAAAAATATCTCTGTCTTTATTTTTCAGACCCAGTATAATCCTTTCCCAACCTACTCATCACATAATAGTTCTCCAAGGTGCCCTTCAGCTGTAGTTGGACTAGAATCCCCCACCTCACTTCCTTCATACCATGTGCCCTGTTAATGTCTACCTGAGGACCCTTCTGTATATTACTTAAACCATCCATAATTCTGCACTTCCTTTTCTTTTTAAATCTTAAATTTTAAAATAAGACCAATTTTCACCTCTGCTGTCATACTCTTTGTTCTAACCCCTCTTCTCTTCATTTTTATTGAATCACTGCTATTTCCAAAGTGGTTATTAATTGAGTGTTCTGTGCTTTCAGTTTCTGTCAGTCTCTTGGCATAGTGTGAACTCATTGTGGTAAAGAATCTGATATAAATTACTTGGTCCAATGCACAGAGTCTTCTTGGAAATGACTGTTTACTGTAACTCATTATATGCAAAATATTTAAAATCTCCCTGGCACATGCCAAACTTTATTTGCATTGTCTTGTTTTGGGGACATTGCAACCTCTTGTTTCTCCTCCTCCCTCTCTTGTTGCTTTCCACATATTTAGTTGTTTTATTACAAACTTTCCCAAAGTAGATGTGTTCCAATATGTTATCCTCAATCACTTTTTCCTGAGTAGAAATAAAATAATCTGTTGATCTTTGAGCTATATGTTTTTTTTTAATTTGTGATAAAATCCTATCTTTATACCTTAAGAAAACAGAAGTCCAGAGAAATAATTTGGCATGTATAAGGTAGCAGTTTCTGTAGGGCCTTTACAAGAGATTGCTTTAACACCTCATTGCATGGCATTCCCTGGTCTATTTAGATGAGTCTACAAAATGTAGTTGTATGAACTGCTACTGTACATGTTATTTCTGCTAAAAGACTTCCGGTCTTCTCAGTGTAAAGTGTTTGTCTTCCCTAGTAATCCCAATTTTAGATACAACATTTCTTTTTGGTAATTGTTTTGATGCATGTTTTATTTCTTAATCCCTATTGTACATTCTTTGGAAACTGGAGATGTTAAACTTAACACTTGACACAGTGCCTTGAACGTAGATTGCATTTGCACTTGAGAGATTTTATCTCTAAGAAGTGAATGGAAATCTCTGCCTTTTGAAGGCATTATAAGCTTTTGAAGTAAGTGTCAGATGGAGGAAGTAATTTCTGGTTAACAACATTATTTCTACATAAAACAAAATAACAGTTCCCTTCCCATGGTTTGGTCATGATGGATTCCTGGGAAAATGGTCTCACAAAAGATTGGTCTGAAAACTCTAAATCTTGGGGAGACCATTTTCTTCTTATAGAATATTACTTCATCTCACTAAAAGGTATCTTCTTACAAGCTTCTGTGAGGCTCAAACACTGTGCTTTGATATGTGGTTTACCCTAGAAATTTCTGGGGTCCTGAAAACATGCAACTTCAACCAACTGACATTCCAGCACACAGATCCCCCTTGGTTTCTTATTTTTTTGTACTGTGTAACTCACCCTGGGTGAGATCAATGTCACTCCCCAAGCTCACCCATCCATTCCAATCACAGCGCATAGATATTAAGACATCATTGATCCTAAGCCCATATTAACAGTGTCCTGTTCATCTTGGATAGATTCTTCCTCACCTCCCATAACTATCAGGTGTTTATGCAACATTACTCTGTGATGTTATCACTTGCCAAGGTGTCTTCTACTTTGAACAACAGAAGAGCCTGGAGCTGACACTATATGGATAAAAAGGTTTTTCTTTTTCTAGAAGACTCCAATTAGATAGAAAAGTGGGAAAAAATCTGATGGCTTTGAGCAATGGAAAATGGTGCTGATGAAAGAAAGTTTACCAGTGGTAATGGAATCTAGGACTTTTGAAAGTGTGAATAAACCAAACTACACATATGTTAAGCAATAATTAAACATGGTTTCTGAAATTTGTTGCTGTGAACCTGACCTAAAGAGGAATAGCTCATAACATTATCTTATTCACACTGTAGATATTAATTAAACTGTTTATTTGTGATGTCACCTATCACATGCTACAACACTTATTACATATCTCAAATATGTGTCAAGTTTTATATATTTGATTCATTGAGAAGGATAAAATATGCTCCTTTTTGCTGAGTCTCTTTCATATGCTTCTAATCCTCTAGTAAGGTCTGTTACTGTCACATGCACACACATAAACACACACACACAAACACACATGAGTTCATGCACCTGTGAACTAGAACCAATTTGTAGTTCTTTTACTCTCCACATCTGTTATTTTAAAAATGTTGACTTAAGTTATAATTTTCAGGTTTTATTTTCCAGTATTTTAGAGTCTACTCTAAAATAGAATCTAGGAATTGGAAAAGATTTCATTCCTTTATCAAAAAGACTTAAGTTGATGCAAGTGATCCCCCCCCCCTTTTGAATGCTTTGTGGGGTCCAATTAGAATGGTTATGTGAAACAAAATTTTGTGGCCCATTTTGATGTGAAATAATTTGTTTTCATAAGTGATTTTCATCTTTGATTTATTTGTCACTTTTTTGTCCATTTCAGTTCCTCAAAGTATGCTTTTAAAGGGATGATCAGAACTTGATCTAAAAATTTCAGGAGATATATTAATTTCATATACATGTCTAAGTGAAAACAAAATTAAGTAAGTTTGGTCAAAATAAGGATACTGCTAGCTTGCATAAATATTTTACTTTTCAAGAAGGTATTGCAGAAGTGCTTGTAAACAGTTTTAGTTGTAATATCTTTACATTCTGTCTCCTTGACTATGATTCAGAGGTGTGATTTGTACAAGGAAATGTTTTATATATTAAAGAAATCAGATGTTGCTGATTTTCATCAAGTTTGTCATAAGTCAAGCTTTGGTGGGATCTAATATGGCATTATAGAGAGGAGTGGAAACTAGTTAGTCCCCCTGGAAAAACTAATAAACAACCAAGAACAACTAGTAAATAATCCAGAAAAACTGCCAGGGGACAAACATGACCATCCACTCATCACACACCAAACTGAATTGGGAGGAATGCCCAAGACTGCAGCATAAAATCTATAAGTAAAACCATGGATCAATCCAGGAGACCCCTCTCACATGGCTCAAGCTGCAAAGCCTCATGGTGCTAGAGAGCAGCTCTCTCCAAGCAAGTGAATGCAGCTCAGCTAAGCTCCAACTGGGGTTTTAATTAACAAGCATGAACTGTTTGATACAAGCTAAAAATCTCCAACAAGCAGACAGAGGCTTTGGGTGAAGACTGACCTTGGAGAGCCAGAGGGTGACATGGACTGGCCCTGAAGGGGGCTTTCTGTCCCTGTATGGGCTCAGTAAAGAAAGACAGCAATTTTCAGTTCCCAGTGTTGTGACCCAGACAAGGGTGGAGATAGCAGAGGCAGAGAGAGACCATTCAAATGCTAATGACCTCTCCCTATGGTTCTATGTTCCCTAAGAGGAAAGGGGTGGGGCCAAGCTCTACTACCTGCCTTCCATTCAGAACAACACCCTGAGCCTGGGGGAAAACAGCCATGGGCCACACTTCCTTACACCAGTCTGGAGTTACAGGCTGACAGGTGTCACCTGCTGGGCAGGAAGCCACAGTGACCTGAGGCCTCACAGAGTGCACTAATCTTCTAAGACACATCCTCAGGGAAAGCAGGTATGGTGTAGTTCTTTCTTCTGGTAACAGAGCCTTTTTTGGTCTGGGAAAACCTGATTGAGATAACCAAGGAAACCATGAGTAGACAACAGAAAACTACAATCTACACTAAGAGAAATGAAGTTATGGCCCAGCCAAAGGAACAAACTTACATTTCAACTGAGATACAGGAACTTAAACAACAAATACTAGGTCAATTCAAAAAGTTTAGGGAGGATATGACAAAAGAGATGGACCATATAATGATAATACAGGATTTACATAAGGTAGAAATTGAAAGTTTGAGAAACCAACTGGCAGAATCTATGGAAATAAAAGGCAAAACAAAAGAGATGATAGACACAGTGGAAATATACAACAGCAGATCTCAAGAGACAGAAGAAAACACTCAGGAACTGGAGAACAAGGCACCTGAACAAAAGAGCAGATAGAGAAAAGAATGAAAAAATATAAACAACATCTCCAGGAACTTAAGGACAAAACAAAAATCAGGAATGTACATGTCATTGGTGTCCCCAGAGGAGAAGACAAGGGAAAAGGAGCAAAAGAAATAACAGAGGAAGCAATCAATGAAAATTTCCCATTTCTTATGAAAGAAATAAAATTATGGATCCAAAAGTGCAGCAAACCCCAAAAAGAATAAACTTGAATAGGCCCATGCCAAGACACTTAATTCTCAGATTATCAAACATCTAAGATAAAGAGAGAATCCTGAAAACAGCAAGAGAAAAGCAATCATCACATACAAAGGAAGTTTCATAAGACTATGTGTGGATTTCTCAATAGAAACCATAGAAGCAAGAAGTGGGGTGATATATTTAAGATACTGAAAGAGAAAAAACACCAATGAAGAATCCTATATCTGGCAAAACTGTCCTTCAAATATGAGGGAGAGATTAAAATATTTTCAAACAGAAAATGACAGAGTTTGTGAACAAGATACCTGCTCTACAGGAAACACTAAAGGAAGCACTGCAGACTGAAAGGAAAAGCAGGAGAGAGGGGTTTGGAACACAATTTTAGGAGATAGTAGCATAGCAATGTAATTACACTGAAAAAAGATGACTGTAAGTATGGTTGAAAGAAGAAGGTTAGGACCATGTGGGACACCAGAACAAAAGACAAAAGTTAAAGACTGGGACTGTGTAACTCAGGGAAACCTAGGGTGCTCAATAAAAGGTATAAATATATTTTTTAAAAAAATACTCTCCCACCCACCAAACAAATCCTTAACCACTTTTTAAAATGATTCATTATACCATTTTAATGCAAAGAGAATATTAGAGATATTAGAAGGAAACAAAAAGTGTCTGACTCACATTTTGCTCCCAAACCTTTTCACACTTAACAGTTGTATTTTGAAGGTGTAAGCTAAGAATTTTAAATTTTTTTCAAATATTTTGTCCACATGTATCTAAAGAATTATATTTGAAAACAACAATGCTAAGAACTAAAACACATACTTCAAACTTTTAAAAATAAAATAATTACAAAATTTCACAATTTTAATCTCAAATCCATATATGATAAAAAACCAAATGAGTCACATGTTCAGATACTCTTTCTCAGTTTGCATGACTATGCTGATGTATATCAAGCCACAAATTCAATATTTGGCACTGAAATTTATATGAACACAATTGTATACAAAAGTCCAATTAAATGCAAAATCCATTACTTATTAAATACCATCATGTTTCATTATTCTCATAACATAAAATTTGATTCTTTCAAAGTCATTTGGGGTTTCCAAGAAGGTGACTTTAATTGGTACAAAATGAAGTTATATGAAAACTGTTTAAGGATTCAAAGCACATTAGCTCTGAAATATTAAACAATATGCAGACAAAAATTGGAAGTATGGTTTTCACAAAAATACTTTAAATTATTTTGGTTATTTGCTCTTCATGATTTTTCATGTGTTTAGCTACTAGCAGTGCATGTGTGCATCCTCTTTTCTACGTCATTATCAGGTGATATCTGGTTGCTTTTCTTCTTGATGCACCTATTAACTAACTGCTATAGTTCCTCTGAGTAGTGATCTGAAGGAAGAGGTGTGATAGTCACACTGTTCTATCTTCTTACACAGGGGATATAAGTTAGTTTCTTTCACCACAGAAAGGACTCTGCAATGCAGCCATCTCATAGAGTAGACAGCCAAGTGACCAGATGTCAGATTTGAAGTTGTATCCATTTTGGTGTATACTCTCTAGAGACATAATAAGGTATACCCAGTAAAGAATATGCAGCTGTGATTTTGGAGCTAAAAATCTGGCTAAGCCCAAGATCTCCAACGTTTACCACCTCTGTGGCTGTAACAGACATATTGGCTGGTTATATATATTTATGCATGACTCATTGAGAATTCATATGTTCCAATACACTGCAGAGCTGAACAATGCACTTCCAAACTGTTCTTTCATGAATTAATCTCTTTTGTTTCTTGAAATGCTTTATTATTCTGGATAGATCACCAGCATCTGCTAGTTCCAAAACTATGTTTAGTTCATTATCTTCAATGAATGATGCATAATATTTAATTACATTTGGGTGACTGAGTTGCTTAAGGAGATCTGTTTCTTTGATGAAATTAGAATGTGTTTTGCCATACATTAAATTAAATATTTGTACTTTTTTTTAATGCTACTGCTACTTCATGGAAGAGATTTATGGAGTAAATCACTAAATTGCCTGTGACCAATTTTCTCTTCTTTGAAACTTTGGCTAATGTATTTATAGTCCCATATCTGGTCCTAAAGCCTTCTGTGTTTCGAACTGAGGAACAGGTGACCCTTGCATTCCTTGGGATTTGTTGTTCATTATCTGGTCCTAAAGCCTTCTGTGTTTCGAACTGAGGAACAGGTGACCCTTGCATTCCTTGGGATTTGTTGTTCATTATCTGAAGCAAAAGGAAATTTAAAATCAGGAAGTTGGGAATTTTCCATTCTACCACCAGTGAGAGCCCTGGGGCTGGTGGGGGTGAGACCTAGAACCCATCTTCCACCTTCCACCACACCAAACATGTGAATGCTGCAGGTGCAGGCACCCACACTGTGCACTGCTAGGTGCATCCAGAGTGCAAGCCCAGTGGCTGCCCTTCCTCCAAGGACTCCTGCTTTCTCCTCCCTTTCAATTAGTTTTGATTCTCTGCACTTATGCTAATGCCTTCTCTCCATTCCATCCCCCTCTGCCCAAAAGAAATTTGTTCTACACAATTCTCCCTTACCATGGCACTTTTGTCTTTTTTCCTATTTCCTCAGGATCCTACTTAGGACTGGATTGCAGTATATCTAAAAGAGCTCTCTTTCCTGCATTTCTGAGATAAATTGTTTCCACATTTAACAAGAGCATTTAACACATACAATAATGAAAATTAAAGGTACCTGAAAAACAAGCAAGTGGGTGTATTTAGATGAGTTCCAAGGGATATCATAGGAATTATGTATAGGGAACTCATGGGATGTTGTTAATACAGTATTCCTTACCATCAGTGGTGGTTAAACAGAGCATTCACTTTATGATAATTTATTATGCTTAACATTTAGATGATGTGTTTATGCTATATCTCAATAAAATTTAAAATAAAAAGTCACATCATATATATGGTGGGTGCTAACTCAAACTTATACATAGAACAGGTCAATCTAAAGGAGAATGGTCAGGGATACCCCCAGTCTTCTGACTTCTCATAAATAAAAATTTACAATGACTGTATTTTGCCCTTTATTAAAAATAATATGAAATGGCAATTATAAATTATAATAAAATTAATAAAAAATCAAATTTGTTATATAACTGCAGCATATCAAACATTGTTCAAGATTTGGGGGAAGAGACAAAGATAAAAGTGTCCCTGAATTTTTTGGCATATTTAACTGCAATATCTGGCTTTGATTCTGATCCTTACAAAGCTGTACAAAGTGTTGAGCAATTAGTTACATGGGAGATGGAAAAGCTGATATTCAAAGCAAATTATTGTCTCTCCCAAGCAACAAACAGATGGGAGCCTCAAAACCATATCTTCTGAATCCTCATCCAATAATCTGTTGCCAAATCATGATATTGCTATCAACTGTTAGAAAATTTCCTTAGGCAAGAAGGGTGCTCCACAGTGTTTGCAGCTCTCAGGTTGTTAAGGCCAATAATAAGACCTGGGCAGTGTCCCTCAGGGAGCAAATGTTTAATAAATCTTGTGTTCCTTTTCTGTAGGACACCATCTTCGCTGGTCTACCAAGGACCTAATGACCCATGATTGAGGGGCAGCCAGACCCCTCTGGGGTCTTTTTTCAGGTGAGGGATATGAAACTTATATTAACTGAGCACTTGCTTCTGTGCATTTATTTCATAATAATATGAAAAATTCTTATAAAGGATGGCAAAATATTTATTAAATACACAGGAAAGTTTCAAACAAAAAGGAATAATAGGAAAAGTTGAAAATATTTAGACTTTTATTTAGTGTGGAGAAGTGATTGCAGACCACTACTGACTTTGAATGAAGTCAATTCCTGCTAACAGATCTGTAAACAATGTGAGAACAAAATGTATGAATCATCAGTGCCAGACTCCAGAATGCAGTTAGACAAGGTTGGACAATTGTAACACTGGATTATTTCATGACATGGACAGGTTAGGAAGCTAAAATAGGAGACCAGTTCACAAACACATAACTAACTAAAACCAGAAGAGCTTTGATAATCATTGTAAGTTATTACTGTCTTGAGGTTAAATCTTTTTAAATCTGAACATCTATCTTGATCTTGCCACACATTTACCAGACATTCCTGCATGTGCCTTTTTTCAAAATTCCAGAACTTCAAAGTTGAGAATTCTAAATGTTTATTTCTCCACTATATTCCTTTGATTTGTACAACTTGCTGAGAATATATGTGATACATATATGCCTATAGAATCAACTGTGATTAATCCATATTTATTTTACTTTGCATAGCCTTATATATTTAAATTATTAGATTTTATTCATCATGTAAGCAAAGACAGGGATCTTTATTTTGTTCTGTGTTGCTTTCCAAGAACTAAAAATCTTCCTGATACAAATATATCCTCAATAATTATTAGTTGAATGATTGAATGAGAAATTTTATTTTAGAAGACTTTAACACTAAAGAGTACAAATTTCATTTAAAAATATTCTTTTTTGTTTTTCTTTTTCCTGCACATTCCAGGGTTGAAGAGTTGCAGTGGAATCTGGAGGTCAAAGAAATTGGTTGAATTTTACAAGCTCACACAAAATTGCATGTCAAAGGAGAGCTGGAAACAAAAAAACTACTCAAATTTTTCCAAATTCACCAAGTTTTCTCCAGTTTCTACAAAGTCTGGAAAAATTTTGGCTTCTGAGAAGAAACATCACTGGCTTATGATAGTCTTGCATATTCTTTATCCTTTGCAAGCAGGAGGTAAGTCTTTTATGTAGGCATTTGCTCATGCTAGTGGGGAAAAGAAAGATGATTTCCTCCATATTGACTGAAAACTTAGATGTGAAAGCTGTTAGGTTTAGGCCCTGGCCCTCACCCCAACCCCCACCCTTAGAAATTCTGTGCCTCAACAATAAACCAACACCCTTCCTCCAGGAATTCTGCAAGTTTGCCATAAAGCCACCACCATACATGTCCTAGGAACCCTGCACATCTACAATTAGCCCCCACCCCCACCTTCAGGAATTCTGAGTGCTTGCCATAATGTTTAAGTTATAAACTTTCCCACTCAAATCCCCACTCTCCAGTCCCCACTCCCCAAGCTCCTGCTTTCAAACCAACAAATGGAAACTTGCTGGATACTCCCATACCCCAAAGTGACCACTGAGAAACTGCCAACATATACCTGCCAGCCTTCCTATCCCTGGACAAAGAACTTCCCAACAGTCATCCTTTATAAGCCCTACTGTTGCCCTAGTTTGGGGCTGTCACCATTTTCTTAGGCTTCAGCTCACCTTCACATTGCTGGGCAATAAAACTCCTTTTGATGGGGTTTTCATCTCTTCTTGATTAAAAAGAAAAAGCTGGTATTACTCATATCTGTTGTTGTCATTAAAATTGTTCATTCTCTGAATTTTCAATGTGCTTAACTGAAGTGAGAAGGGATTTTAACATATTATCCAAGAAATTTAGAAAGTTGCCATCAGGAAACCTGTTTGAACATAGTTTAAACCACATCTCTTGACCTCACCTGTCTGGAAACTAATGTAGGCAAAGTAAAATCAGTTAATTGATTGCCTTCCCAGACTACATTTCTAAGGGAGTAGAGTAATATTATTTTGACATAAGGCAAGATTAAACATAAATAATGGTTATTTCTTATTTGAAGGGGCCTTTTTAGAAATCATATACTTTTATTGTAGAATATAACATATATACATAGAAGTGATAACTTTCCCAGTGCAATTTAGCAAACAGAGATCAAATTTCAAAAAATATTATGGGTTACATTTCCACAGATTCATTGATTTCCTTATTGTGAAATATAACATATATACAAAAAGGTAATATCTTTCAAAGTGTGTTTTAACAAGTAGTTATGTAAAAATATTTCCAAAAATGTTATGAGTTACACTAACACAGTTTCAATTTATTCCTTATTGTAAAATATAACATACATACAAAAAGGTGATAACTTTCAAATTGCAATATAAGAAGGAGCTATGGAACAAATTTGAAATGATGCTATAGGTTGCAGTTCCACCATTTCAATTCTTTCCTTCTAGCTATTCTAATACACTAGCAATGAAAAAAAAAAAAAAAAGAAAATTGTATAGAGATTCAGCATTCATAATCCTTTGTTAGATTCCATCTTGTCTGTTGCTAACCCTTCTCTGGTTTAATCAGTTTCCCAACCTTCAAAGATGTCTATGCAGTAACACCCTAACTTGTTCATGTTGAAAATGGGTGTAGACATTATGTGAAAAGGGGACACATCTGCTCTGGTGAAACTTATGGTTTTAAATGGGAGGCTAAGCTCATCTGTAATTATGCATAGAAGTCACCTACAGACAACTACTTTTGTTGCTCAAATGTAGACTTTATCCCTCCAACCATAACTCTGCAAATACATTCATCACCTTCTCCCCAATGTGGGACAGGACCCCCAGGTGAATGATTCTCCCTGGTGATCTGGGACACAGAACCTGGGATTGAGCCAGATCTTGCAATTGAGTGTTTGAGAATTCCTTTTTGACCCAAAAAGGGGAAAAGAAAGGCAACAAAATAAGGTTTCAGCAGCTAAGAGAATTCAAACAGAGTCAAGAGGCTGTTCTGGAGGTTACTCCTATGCAAGCTTTAACTAGATATGCCAAGGGACCACAATATGATAATGTCAAGTCAATAGTATTCCTGAAAACTTTAAAGAATTCTCAGATACCTGTCTGAGACTCTATAAAAGTTTCACTCACTAAGTTTGTTCTTCAGAAATGTAAATCCTTCAGAGAACTACTATGGCAGTCAAGTCCCAAAACCCAGAGGCAATAGCCTCTTCAAGAACATTGAAAGGGACTTTTGAAGATTGTAATCATCTTTATCTTCAAGTATTTTTTAAGAAGATTATGAAATATACTGTGCATGTATTCATAATTTCAGTCTAAATATGGAAAACTGAACCAGTTCTCCAGTTTTATTGTGTGTATATGTTTGAGGCAATGAATGCTTTCATAATCTTGTATATTTTCTATGATATCTATTCTATATACTGGCAAAACTAGATAAGGCCTGAAGATGACTAAAACACACTGTTATATACTGGTCAGTTTTGATTTCAGAAATTAATTCAGTTCTTCCCATTTTGGAGACTGTTCTCTTCCCATTGTTACCAATAGTGGGGAAATACTTTTTGCAAAGGAGAGATCCTAAAAATTATAGCCAACATTTCAATAATATGATGCAGTTCCAGATACTGTTGTAAGAGGCCTTACATATATTATTTCATTTAATATTTGCAGTGATACTGAGGAGGGGATTGTTATGCCCATTGCAAAATGAGGAACTCAAGTAGTGAATTGCGTAGTGTTTTATGACTGGTAAGGGGCAGACTCCAGGCAATTTATGACCAGACTCTGCACACTTAATAGACTGAACTGCCCCAAGAGTGAAAGGTACCATGATATCTTAGAGTATGATATACTGTAGAAAACAGATTTACCCTAGACACCTTGCTTTATTCAAAGAGACAAGTCCCTACCATTTGGGGGCATTCTTTGGTATGCATTTCTCTTCTCTTTGCTGAAGAACTATTCCACATTTCTATTACATTAGTTTGTTTCTATTTTATTTCACACTTCGTGATTTTTTATGAGTGTAGATAAGTGAGTACCTTAAAATATAATCTACTGTGGCCAAAGTCCATATTTAAAAATGGGAACATATATTTCAGGTAAACATTTTGTAGCATGAGGCTTAAAGTTTGGGGAGGAATCAGATGAATTCTTCTCTAGGACACAGGTATAGATATGGGCAATAGTGTGTGTTATCCTGTCACAGAAACTTGACATCCTGCATAGGAATAGCCTTCCTAGAGGAGACCAAAATATACATCTTAGTGTAAATCACTAATGGGACTCCAAGTGTAAATTTTTGCCACATCAGTTAATATCCAGAGGTTGAAATACTGAGATGAAGAAAACTATCTATTTATTGCCCATGTTTTTAATTTATGGTTTATCATTGAATTTTTAATTAAATTATTGTATTTATGTAACCTATGATAATTGTCTAAAAAAGAAAATAAAGTCAGAAAAAATGAATTCTACTGATAGTGAAAACTTTTATTAATGTTATAATTACATGTACATCATATATATTTATATATATATTAAATTAATAATGAGGAGTTTAAAATGTGCTCAAGAGTACAATGAGATTGTCATCACATGCTAATGGATCTAGATCCACCTTATTTTTCAAAGAATTCTTGGAATTCTACTTTCATTAAAAAATTGTTATTTATCTTGTCTCCAATTAGCAGATGCCTAGGATACCTCAGGTTTCTATCCATTACAAGCAATACCAAGAAGTATAATTTTTACAAATTAAAATTGCCCATCCATCTGATTCTTTCCATGCCAAATTTTTCTAGGAAAGGAAGCTTGCACAGATTTTTAAAGGCACTTATATTGTTTTGGTTCTCTCTAAAAGAAAAGTGATACCTATTTCCATTCCCTCCAGTTATTTATGAGAGGCATTCATAAATACTCAATGTTAATACAACCCAGGTATCACCTAGAGGCTCAAGTTGAATAAGATTGGCCCATAACCATTTCTACACTATGTGGTTTTTGCAGAAGAAGAGAAAGTGACTGTTTCTCTCTGGTGTGAAGCCTGTTGAGAAGGCTTTAGTAATGTACTATAGGGAAAATTAAATGTTTAAGTTATATATAAGTTTCAACCCTCTGCTTTTGGCCATACAATGTGCCTAGATGAATACAATCAGACCTTTGTCTTCACATTTCATCTCATCATGAGTACTGGTTGATTTACTATTAGCAACTTGTCTCAATTACTTTTAAAAACTAACATTATTTATTGGAGTGTTAGTCTCTTATTGCTGCCTAACAAATATCCTACATTTTGTGTCTTAAAAAACACAGATTTATAGTGCTAGATTCTGAAAGTCAGTCCAAAATGGGACTCTTGGGTAAACATCAAGATATTTAAAAGGCTGCATTTCTTGTAATGCTTTCTGGGGAGAAGGCATTCTTGCCTCTTCCAGCTTCTAGAGCCTTCCCACACTCCTTGGATCCTGGGTCCCATTCCAGCAATCACATCACTTTAACATTTCCTCCACCATCACATCTCCTTTTCTTGCTCTCTTGCCTCCCTCTTTACCTAATATGGATCATTGTGATTATGTTTGGGTCATGTAGACAACTTGAAAGGACCTCCTCATTTCAAACTCTTTAACTTAGTCACATCTGTCAAAGCATTTGTTCAAGATTATGTTCATTGGTTCCAGGGATTAGAATGCATGAATAAGAGCATGTATATCTTCAAGGGACAATTATTCTGCCTCATAGAGTTCATTTCATTTAACACTAAATTATGCCCATCACAGCATTATTACATTTAATATAATCAAAAATAACAAGCCTATGATCATTATAAGACATTTTTTCCTAATAGGAATACTTGCTGCTAAGTACAATGCTTTTCTTTGCTTTATCTGTTAATGTAAACATTAATTTGTAGATTAATGCATTTACAGTAGAGTCTCTAGATAGATAATATTTAAGCTGTACTTATCTTTTGCAGATAATTGGGACCTAACTGAATGAAGAACTATCATAACAAAGGCATATTCAGAAGACAAAAGAGGTAATGGATACCTTGTTTACTGTAAATTACACTGATTTCTTAGGACCTCTATCCAAGAAATTATATTGAGTTTGTTTCAGTGCATAATTATCTTAAATTTGCAGTTATAAAACCTCTTTGACTTATATGTACAAATTGATTGTTGTTTGATTTTAGAAAACATTTATTTATTTCCGTTACAAAAATTAACTTCATTATTACAAAATTTAAGTGGATCCTGTGCCATGTGCTCTATCCAGGTCACAAATGCTCCCTCACCCCCACAAGCAGTCACTTTACTGACTTTCACAATAACCACTTCCTTGTTTTAGTTTGGTATTACCCATTATTTATTCCTAAACCATACAATGTGTTTTTGCCTGTTTTAAAATTTTATAAAGAGTAGACTCATTCTATATATGGTCAAAAGGTTTCAAAGGATTTTGCATCTTTCATTAAGCATCATTATCCATGTTAAAAAAAATAAGTGGATCCTATTTTATGGCAAATTTGTTTGGATTTAAGATAAACACAAAGATCTGGCTTTTTTCAAAATTTATGTCCTTTTATTGTATCTCACAGAACATATCTTAAAGTATGTTAAAGGGATTCTATCAGTAATGTATCCTTTAAAAACATAAAAATTAAACCATTTGCATTTTAATAACCTGCATTAGTTTAATATTCTTTTATTTACTTATTCAACAGATGCTATGTGCCCAACAGTCATATGGAAGGTGGGAACACACACTGAATACAATAGCTAAAACCCTTACCATGAGCTTACTTGTTATAGGCAGGTGATTATATACATATATATATTATATACATATATAATATATATGTATATACATATATATTTATATACATATATAATATATATGTATATACATATATAATACACATATATAGACACACACATGAGTGTGTTAGATCATGTTCAGAAAATTTGAAGAAATATAAGAACACAAAGTAAATTGTGCTGAGGTTGATTTTATAATGAAATGTACAGAAGGTGACTTTTCAGCAAATGCCTGAAGGATGCAAGGGATGAACATGCACAGATGTGGGGAGGAGACCCCAGACAAAGGAAGAAGCAGCTGCAGAGGCTTGAAGTGCAGAGGACCAGTGAGGAGTCTGCTGGACCTGCAACATGGGAGCAAGTGGGCAAAGGGGGGGAAAGGGATGATTTCATAGGGTAAAGTAGTAAAGGAAGATGGGCCTTACAGTGGAATATGAAGCCATCATTGCAGGAATTTGAACAGAGTTTCCATATCTGACATGAGATATAGTAGACTATTTGAACATTGTGTTAAGACAAGACTAACAGATTATAAGACAGAAGGCAGGGAGATTGTGGGGAAGTTAACCCATGTGAATTATAATAATGGTTTAAACCTGGCTACTATTAACCATGGAGGTGGTGAGAAATATATGAAATTGAAATGATTTTATAATTTTTGAGTAAAGTTTCTGGATAAATTTAATAAGATTAGAGATGGAGAAGCAGAAATGAGGTCAGATCTAGATACCAGGCTGTGAGGCTTGCTGATTATTCTGCATGCAAGAGAAGCAGGGAGATATGAGTTTGAGAAGGAAAATGGGCAGGGCATGTGCATGAGGGTAGCATTCCATGAAACAGGTATGACTAGCAGAGGAGAGAACTTAGTGGAATTGGAATGATATATGTGGGAGTAGTGAGGTTTCAGAAGCCCCAGAGATATCAGGTTAGATGATTCAAATTTTCAGGATTTTATAAGCAACTTGGGCACAGATTGATCACAAGGGACATTAAAAATGTGATGAGTCATCAGTGAGTGAGATGAGTATAACAGAGAAGGATTCTAAGGACTGGACAGAACTAAAGAAGTAAACTCAAGAATCTCCTTGTGGTCAGATCCTTCCTTGGTTTTCCCATCATTGACATCATGAGTAGCCTCACCTGTGAACTATCCAAGACTTATTCTGCAAGTTAAGTTTTCAGGGTAACATAGTCCTCTGTCCAGTCCCTCACTGCACCACTGGGGAGTACAGAATTCAGATGGCCAATATACATTAAATTAAAAATACTAACTGGATTAGAAATTTGAAATTCTGAGTATATCAACTATCTTTGTTTTAAATACCATGTTTTCTTGCATGATTACTGCCAATATTTAACCAAGCTAAACCTTTTCTCATGGTCCACATTCAACACTGCATCCTCAAGGATGTCCAATTTCCATGTCTACCATATCAAACCCAAACTCTAGACAACTCCTTAAACCTGCTTCTCCTTGGTCTCTGCCTTATTCCTTGTACATGGATTCCATCCTGACAGGTGTTTAGGCCAAAGTTTGAGGTCTCCCTGGACTTCTGACTTTTCACTTCACATCTATCTTTCAGAAACCCTCCTCATCTGACCACTTTTTCTTTATGTCCTCCTTACTAATCTTGTCAGAAACAATTTTGTATCTTTCAGGATGGTTATGTTTGGCTCCTGAACACCCTTCTTCTTTCTTATCCCTATAGTTTCTTTAGGGCATGAAAAATAGTTGTTTTTGGTGTTTGCAGTGTTTTACTTATACTCAGTAAGTAATATTATGCATTACACATTCATTAAGTAAACTTTATTATTTATGAAAATCTATTTCTCTCTAGTCTGGTTGATCTTTTTTCTTCTTATCCTATTTCCTGCTAAGAGAGTGGTACCAACATCTCCTATTCAGATTTGGGGTTTCTTTCACATATTTAATTCTGTCAGTTTTCAAAAGCTGTGAACTTTGCATCAAAGTACTTTCATTTAGCATGATTTTAAATTATATTTTTATATAAGAGAATTTGTAGGCTTACAGAAAAGTCATGTAAAATATACAATGTTCCTATAACAAACTATTGTAGACATTCTGTATTAGTTTTATACCATTGTTACAACTGAAGCAAGAATAGTAAAATAGAATTATCAAATATAGTCCATAGTTTACATTAGGTATATTTTCCCATTTACCACCCTAATGTTAACATCTTGTATTAGCGGATTGTGCCTTCTTTATAATTCCTGAAATAACATTCTTATGCTTGTACTATAAACCCCAGTCCACTTTCCACAACAGCATTCACTGTATTATCTGTCCCATGTTTTAACTTCTATCTTTCATTCTAGTTATGTACACCACACAAATTTCTCCATTCAATCACATTCACATACATAATTCAGTGCTGTTAATTCAATGCAGATAAGTATGCTACTATCACTACCATCCATTTCCAAACCTATACAATCATCCTAAATAGAAGTTCTGTACATATTACCACCAGTTCCCCATTCTCTATGCCAGACTAGCTATCTTCTAGTAACCTCTATGCTAGGTTCTAACACTGCAATTGTGGTTATTTTAATAGGTTCATATAAGTGAGGTCATACAATATTTGCCTTTTGTACCAGGCATATTTTACTCATCATTATGTCCTCAGTTACATCCATGTTGCTGCATGCATCTGGACTTCATTCTTTTACACCTGAGTAATATCCCATCCTATGTAGAGACCACATTCTGTTTTTTCATTCATCATTTTGTCCCTTGGGTTGGTGCCATCTTTTGTCAGTTGTTAATGTTGCTGTTTGAATATCAGTGCACAAATATCTGTTCATGTCCCTGCTGTCAATTTTTCTGAGTATATACCTAGTAGCAGGATTTCTGGGTCATATGGTACTTCTATGCATAGTTTCCTGAGGAAGTGACAAACTGGTTTCCACAGGACTATAAAAGTTTATGTTCCCACCAGCAAATAATGAGTGTCCCTATTTCACATCTTCTCCAACACTTCTAACAAACAGTGTTTTATTTTAATAGTAGCCTTTCTGCTGTGTGAAATGATATCTCATTTTGGTTTTGATTTGTATTTCCCCAATTGCAAGTGATGTTGAGCAAATTTTCATGTGCTTTTCTTTCCCATCATATTTCCTCTTTGGAAAAATGTCTATTGAAGTCAGGCCATTTTTATTGCAACTTTTATTGAGATATATTCACATAACATACAATCATCCAAAGTGTGGAATCAATTGTCAACAGTGTCATCATATACTTGTTCATTCATCACCACATTCAATTTTTTGAACATTTTCATTAATCCAAGAAATAAAGATGAAAATAAGAATAAAATTAAAATGAAAAGCAAAAAATTCATCCAGAATAGTTCACACTGTTTCCCCATGTTATTTCTTTACTTTTTGCCCCCCCTTTTTCTACTCATCTGTCCTTAAAATGGATAAAGGGATTGTGAACCACAATGCATTCACAATCACACAGTCACATCATATAAGTTATATAGTTATATAGTCATCTTCATGAATCAAGGATACTGGATTGCAGTTCAACAGTTTCAGGTATTTCCTTATGGCTATTCAAATACACAAGATACTAAAAATGGATATCTATAAAATGCATAGGAATAACCCCCATAATGACCTCTCAATTCCATTTGAAATCACTCATCTACTAAAACTTTATTTTGTTTCATTTTTCTTCCTCCTTTGTGTCAAGATGGCTTTCTCAATCCCACGATGCTGGGTCCAGGCTCATACCTTGGAGTCATGTCCCATGTTGTCAGGGACAGTTACACCCCTAGAAGTCATGTCCTATGTAGGGGGGAAGGCATTGAGTTTACCTGCAATGTAGGCTTAGAGAGAGTGGCCACATTTGAGCAATTAAAGAGGTTCTCTGTGGATGGCTCTAAGGCACAATTATAAGCAGGCTTAGCCTCTCCTTTGCAGTACAAGCTTCATAAGGGCAATTGCCAAGATCACAGACTTTGCATATTAAATTGCTAATCCCAAATGCTTGCAAGAATATCAGGAGTCCCCCAGGTAGGTAAGTTTAATATTTCCATGGATTTCCTAAGTCCCTCAATGGGGCTTTGCAAATAGATTTATATTCTCTGTCCAAATACATCAGGATGGTCAAGGCATCACACTAACCTGTGCAAAGTAAGTTCTTACTGCCTATTTAAGGATCTATGTAATTATGGTGTTTGAATAAACTAACCATACATGTTAAATTATATAGCATGATACAGAAAATATAGATTTTCCACCAAATAAAAGTCTCTCCCTTTGGTCTCACATAGAAGTTGAAGTTTCAGAATATAGTCAATACCATCCCTTTCCCTTTTGTCTGGTTTACCTTAGTTCTAACCAAGTCCATTTTCTGCATTTCTGTAATTAAAATTAGATCTCTTTTTCAGTTTCTTTATTTTTGCTGTATGGAGTAATGCTGCCATCCATAGCTGCTGAACTCTGGCTCCAAGTCTCAGGTGTCACACAGATATCTGAAATTCCTGGGACTAACCAGGTTATACAGAAAGACCTCATCTCAGAATTTAGAAAAAAAAAAAAAAAGTTAGAACTAATGAAGACAAGTGGCTTCTGTGAGAGCTTACAATAGAGGAATTTTTAGCATAAGACTTCCCTGGTAACCTATACTCTCATATTCAGTTCTCAGAGTTTGCACATTATACTTAGTCCATATTGGTGAAGTGTTATAATGTATATCTTTTTGATTCTGGCTTATTTTACTCAACACACTGTCTTCAAGGTCCATTCACCTTCTTGCATACCTCACAACTTCATTTCTTCTTGGCACCACTCAATAATCCATAGAATGTATATACCTAGATTACCATTCCATTTGTCCATTGATATACCCTTAGGTCACCTCTGTCCTTTGCATGTTGTGAATACTGTCATGATAGTCACCAATGTGCAATGTCCATTCATGTCCCTGCTCTCAGATCTTCCAAGTGTATACCCAATAACAGGGTTGCAGGACCATATAGCATCCCATAATTAGCTTTCTGTGGAAGAACCATACTGCCCTCCAGATAGGCTGCATCATTCTACTTCCCTACCAACAGGGAATAGGTATCACCCTCCAAATTTTCTCTGGAAAGTGAACCCCTTTGTTTATTTTTAAATGGTTTTATTAACACATCAACCATCCATTCTAAGTAAACATTCAATGATTCCCACTATAGTCACATAGTTATACATTCAACTCCACAACTTATATGAGAACATTTCTTCTGCAAAGAAAGAGGAAAAGGAGAAAAATGTAGGAAAAAATATAAAAGATGAAAAAACTAAAGTAAAATACAATAAGGTCAGACAACAAAACAACCACCAAATATTCTGTGTCACTCCCTTATAACTCCATGTCATAAGCATTTAGCTTTGGTATATTGCCTTATTTACAATTAATGAGTTTCTTACAATGTTAACATTAACTATAGACTCTAGTCTGCATTGATTGTATTTTTTCTCTTCTATTATCCAATTTTCAATGCCTTGCAATTTTGACATTCATTTGTTCTCCCTCTTTTAAAAACTTTCTTATATTTGTACATTTAATAACTATCATTGACCACTCTAGATTTCATTAAGTTATACAATCCCAGTCTTTATCTTCTATCTTTCCTTCTGGTGCCATACATGCCCTTAAGCCTTCCTCTATCCAACCATACTCACACTCATCTGTGTTCAGAGTACTTACAGTACTTACAATATTATGCCACCTTCACACAGTATTATTCTATCCATTTCTGGATCTATATAAGAAATCCTGTTTACCAATACGTACTCCTTCAGCATCAAATGCACAATCTCTAATCTCTTTCTAAGTCTTGATGGCCTTTATTCTCAACTTTAACTCTCAAATTTCTCTTACCCATTTTAGTTTATAGTAATAAGTCCATAGAGTGCACTTCATTTGTTTCTAGCTAATTTCACTCAAAGTAACGTCTACTGTCTAACATTTTTACTTTTGGAATTTATATGTCATACCTTATTTTATTTTATTTTCCCTCTCTCACTGTTACCCATACTGAGAGCCTTCATTTTTACTCTCTTTTCCAAAGCTCTCACTCCTGTCCTTTCCTATCTGCTTGTTGTATTCCCTTTACTATTTCTTGTAGAGCAGGTCTCTTGTTCAGAAACTCTCTCAGTGATTTGTCTGAAAATATTTTAAACTATCTCTCATTTTGAAGGACAGTTTTTCCAGATATAGAATTCTTGGTTGGCAGATTTTCTCTTTCAGTATCTTAAATATATCTTATCACTGCTTTCTTACCTACATGGCTTCTACTGAGAAATCTGCATGTAGTCTTATAGAGCTTTCTTTGTCTGTGATGGATCACATTTCTCTTGCTGCTTTCAGAATTCTGTCTTCATCTTTGACATTTGAAAATCTGCTTGGAGTAGATCTATTCAGATCTGTTCAGTTTATGGTGTGCTGTGCTTCTTGGGTCTACAATTTTATGTCTTTCATAATAATTTGGAAGTTTTCAGTGATTGTTTCCTCTATCATTGTTTCTGCCTCTTTTCCCTTCTCTTCTCCTTCTGGGACACCCATGATATGTACACTCATGTCCTTCATATTGTCATTGAATTCCCTGAGACACTGCACATATTTTTCCATTCTTTACCCTATCTGTTCTTTTTTGGGTAGTATTTCAGATATTCTGCCCTCTAGTTCCTGAATCCTTTCTTCTGTCTTTTCAAATCTGCTGTTGTATGTCTCCATTGTGTTTTCCATCTCTTCAATATCATAGATTTCATTCCCTTAAGTTCTTCCTATTGTTTTCTCCAACATTTTAAAGCTCTTCCTTATGTTCACCCAGTGTTTTCTTTATGTCCTTCAATTATTTTGCAATATCTTCTCCCTCATTATTGATTTGATTTTTGAATTGATTTAGCATATTCATTTGAAGATCTTTAATTAGTTGTTTCAAATCCTGTATCTCATTTGAAGTGTAAGTTTGTTCCTTTGACTGGGCCATGTCTTCATTTTTTCTAGTGTGTCATAAATTTTTGTTGTCTAAGCATGTGGTTTCCTTGACTACCCCAATCAGATTTTCCCAGACTAGGCAGTCCCAATTCTCAGTCAGCTGGTGTAATCAGTGTTATATTTCCCTGAGGATGAGACCCAGAAAGCTGCCAGACTTTCCTTTGAGGACTCTAGATATGGTGCTTTTTCATATCCTGCCCAGCGTTAGTGCTTGTCAGCCCTCAGCTCCCCACTGACATAAAGAAATGTGTTACTGTTAATTCTCATTAGACCCTCTCCCTGCCAGGGACTGACAAGTTCAGAAGCCAAGCATAAGCTGTTTCTGTTTTTTCCTCAGGCCCTAGGATCTAGTTCTCTGAGGGAGGGCAACCACTTGAGCTGGGACCCACCTACTCCTTTTCCTAGGGAAGATAATCCCTTTAAGAGTTTACATCCAACATTTGACTTTTTCCTTTACCTTTCTATCTTAAATCCACCCTTGCGTAGGTCAGCTCTGACAATTGAAAATGCCTGAGGCTTCCTCTAATTAGCTACTTCAAATGAGAGAAAAAGAGGAAAAATAAAGAAATCCCCATTTCAGGGCCAGTCCCCAGTACCCAGTTACCAGTCAAGAACCAGAATTGGTGCCTCGTTCTCTGTGTGGTTTTCCTTGGCACACAGCTGATTTGAATTTGATTCTTTTATTTGTCATTATAAATGGAAGTTTTTCCTTGAGATTCTCTTCTGTGCACTCTCTACTGATGTATAGAAGCAGTACAGATTCTTTCAGTGCATTTTTGGTGCTCTGCCACTTTGCTGAATTTGTTCATTAGCCCTCAGAATTTTGCAGGATACTTTTTGGGACTACCTGTATCTAGGATCATGTCATCTGCCAAAAGTGAAATTTTCCTTGTCATTTCCATGTTGAATGATTTTCATTTCTATTTTTAACACATTCTTTAATGTTGTACATCCATTATAATTCAGGAAAGAATATATTTATATTTGTATTGTTAACCCCAGCCCATTGTCCAAAAAAGGATTCACTTTGTTATACTCTCCCATTTTTATCTTCCAACTTTCATTCTACTAACATGCATGATCCAACATACCCCCTTTCAAACACACTCCTATACATACTAGAGAATTGTTAATTAAAGTCACGATAATATTTGAACATAACCACTATCCTTATTGAAAACTTTACAATCAACCTATATGTAAACCAAAATCTCAACCTTGCAGGGTGTCTATTGTTAAAGAGAGGGCATTAATTTGAAAGGAATGGGATCCTGAAAATCAGAATGGGGGTATATGGGGTGATAATGATGGCAGTGAGGACATTGAAACTTTAGATTCTGCTGAGTTTTTGAGTCTTTACTAAATGAACTGGTAATGATGTGCCCTGAGGAAACAACTACCTGACCTCCAGACTGCCCTGAGGAGACAGCAACTGGTCCTCCAGCCTGCCTTGATGAATCTCTCATGCAACATCCATTGAAGAGGTTAACCCTACAGTGCTTGATACCACTTCCCCTGATGAAAAAGGAGAGATTAATCCTGTTTCAGCAATTGAATCTTCAACATAATGCCCTGAGTTAATTGGCTTGAAAGGCACTTCTAATTCTTTTCATGAACCACTCCTACTACTCCTCTGCATTAGTGAGGGTCCTCCAGGAAAACAGAACCAACAGGGGATAGCTGTAATTATGTGGTTCTATAAAAGTGTCTCAATTGTGTCCAAATTCCATAGGGCACGTGGCAAGCTGGCTACTCTGATGAAGGTCCTTAGTGAAATCTGCAGGAGAGGTTGACTGGCTGAAGAAGTGAATGTTCTTCTCCCTTAAAATATTCAACTGACTAGATTAAATCCAACTGATTGGAATCTCTCCTTGCAGAAGATACTCCCTTAGTTGATCATTGTAATAAGACACAGATGCAATCAATTGATGATTTAATAAACCACACTTCTGGTTTATTAACCAGTCATGAAATGTCCTTGCAGGAACAAGCCAGTGCATACTTGACCAGACTACTGTCTGTCATCATGTAGCCAAGTTGACACATGGAACTAATTGTCACCACATCTTCCAGACCTATAACTAGAGTAATTCCCAACAAGCCCAAAAAGTGAGATACAAATTGTGACCCATGAAGAGGTACAATATACTCTAAAAGAACTGCATGAGTTTTCCTGTTTATATAAACAGAAATTGGGGGAATATATGTGGGAAGGATATTAAGAATGTGGGATAATGCTGGAATGAATATTTGTAGATATGGGACCAATAAGCAGAGATTCTGGATTCAATATGGTAGCTTGAGAGGTTAGAAAGGGCTTTATCTGGATGGTTGGCTGAAAAATGGATCCAAAGGTGGCTTAAATTACATGAGGTCAATATGCCAGAATTGCCATGGTATACTTTAGATACGGGGATCCAAGGGCCTACAGAGATTGGAATGTTAGGATGGATTTATCATGTAAGACTTACTCACCTGCCCCAGGAATGTGCAGAGGACACATGTTTCACCAGAACTGTGAGGAATAAAATTGTGAGGCTACCTCCATCATCTCTGAAGAGCTCTGTAGTCACTCTTTTCTGAAGGGCAGATATTACTGTGGGAATTTCTGTCACTGAACTGGAATCATTAAACACAATGGGGGTGACCAGATCCCAAGTCGGCAGAAGCCACATGGAAGCCCCTAATTTCCAAAGGCAAGGAGGTCATGACCACCATAATGGACAGAAGTCTCAAAGCAGCAACCAAATAGTCTGACTTGCAGAGACATGTGGTGTTGGCTAGTAGATCATGGGTTACCTAGAAGGAAAATAGATGGATATTCTACTAAATTATTACTTGATCTGTATTAGCAGAAGATATCTAGGTCAAGTGAGTATGTCTAATTTGAATTACAAAGTGAGAGAATCATGGCCCCTTAATCAGTTCTCAGACTTGAGACAGTTTACTCTCAGACTCATACCCTCTTGAATGAGGGGAAAGCTGGCTCTCCTTGGGAAAGGATCCAGTTACAATGTGACTGTTACCCACCTGTCAGAGTAGGGGCTTCTAGAGGTCAGGAGACTCATGGAGTTTTATCTCATGTCCATCTCACATTGGGTCCAGAGGGTCTCCAGACCCACTCTGTGGTTATTTTCCCAGTTCTAGAATATATATTTGATATAGACATACTCAGCCACTGCCAGAATCCCCACACTGGTTCTCTGACTTATGGAGTGAAGGAAATTATGAAAGAAAGGCCAAGGAAAGCCTCTAAAATGGCTCCTACCTAGCAAAATACTAAATCAGAAGCAGTAACAGATACCTGGAGGTAATTCACATATCATTGCAATTCTTTAGGACTTGAAGGATTCAGGGCTATTGATTCTCACCACATCCCCTTTCAATTCTCCTCTTTGGCCTGTGCAGAAAACAGATGGGTCTTGAAGAAAGACAGTGGGTTATAATAAACTTAACCAGGTGGTGACTACAAATGCAGCTCCTGGAACCAGGTATTCAGCTATTGGTCTTGTAAACACTTTTACTTAATTGCTGTTAGTAAGGGCCAGAAGAAACTGTTTACTTTCAGCTGGCAGAGCCAGCAGTATACCTTCACTGTACTACCTCAGGGATATATCAACTCTCCAACCCTATGTCATAATCTTATTGCAGGAAATTTGATCATTCCCCCCTCCCACAGGACATAACCCTGGTCCTTTATATTGATGATATCAGGTTGATTTAACCTAGTGAGCAAGAAGTAGCAACTACTCTAGTCTTATTTGTAAGGCATTTGTGGGTCAGAGGATGGGAGATAGATCCAAGAAAATACAGGGGCCTTCCATCTCAGTGAAATTTCTAGGTATTCATTGGTAGTGGTCATGTCAGTGTGAAGGATAAGTGGCAACAACATCTGTCCTCTCTGGTTACCAAAAGCATGCACAATGCTTAGTTGGCCTCTTTGGATTTGGGAGATAACATATTCCTCATTTAGTTGTTCTACTCTAGCCCATGTACTTATTGACCAGAAATGTTTCTACCTTGAGTGGGAACTGGAAAAAGAGAAGGGATTTACAACTGGTCCAGCATGCTGTAAAAGCTGCTCTGCCACTTCACTCATGTGATCCAGCAGATCCTATGGTATTGGAAGTATCAGTGGCAAGTAAAGACACTGTCTGAAGACTTTGGCAGGCCCTATAGGATAATCACAATGTAAGCCCTTAGGATTTTAGAGCAAAGCCTTGCTATCCTCTACAGATTATTTTTGGCCCATTACTTTGCCTTAATAGAGACTGAATGATTAATTATGGCCTGCCAAGTTACCAGAAGAACAGATTTGACTATCATGAGCTGGGTGTTGTCTGACAACCAAGCTATAATGTTGGGCAGGCACAGAAGTGCTTCACCATAAAATGGAAGTGGTATTCAAGACAGGACTCAAGCAGGTCCTGAAGGCACAAGTAAGTTAAATGAAGAAATTACCTATATGCCCATAACCTCCACTCCCATGTTATCTTTTCTTTCCCACCCCAAAACTATGGCCTCTTGTAGAGTTCATTACAAGCAGTTTACTGAAGAGTAGAAAACTTGGACCTGATTTATAGTTGGTTCTGCATGATATGCAGGTACCACCTGATAGTGGATAGCTTCAGCACTGTAACCACTTTCTGGGATGTCCCTGAAGGACAATCCTCCCAGTGGACAGAACTTTGAGCAGTGGACCTGGTTGTTCATTTTGCTTAGAAGGAGAACTGGCCAGAGGTATATTTGCATACTGATTGTAGGGCTGTTGCTAATGGTTTGGCTAGATAGTCAGGGACTTGGAAGGAATATGATTGGTAACAGATGACAAAGAGTTCTGTGGATAAACCTTCATGATTGGGCAAAAAACATGAAGATATTTGCATCCATGAGAATGCTCACAAGAAGGTGATTTCAGCAGGGGAAGATTTCAATAATAAAATGGATATGATGACACATTTTATGGATACCAGTCAGCCTCTTTCCTCAGCCCATCCTGCTACTGCTCAATGGGTTCATAAAAAAAAGGATCATTGTGGTAGGAAATGAAGGTTTTGCATGGGATCAGCAACATGGATTTCCACTCACTAAGGTTGACTTGACTACAGCCATTGTTGAGTACCCAATCTGCCAGCAGGGAGACATATGCTAAGTCTCCCATATAGCACCATTCCCCAAAGTGAGTAGCCTGCTACCTGTTGATGGGTTGATTGCACTGCATCACTTCCATTATGGAAGGTGTAGCAACATCTTCTAACTGGTATAGGCACATATTCCAGATGTGGGTTTGCATTCCATGCCCACAATGCTTCTGAAAATACTGCCATCCGTAGTCTTATAGAATGCCTTATCCACCATTTTGGTATCTCACATGACATTGCTTCTGATCAAGGGTTCATAGCAAATGTAGTGTGGGAATGGGCATATACTCATGGAATTCTCTTGAACAATAACATTTCTCATCATCCTGAAACAGCTGGATTGATAGAATGATTAAGCCTAATAATCATGATTAAGCCTCAATTATGGCACAAACTAGGTGAAAATACCTTGCATGGTTGGGACAATTATCTCAAGGAAGCTAGTGTATGCTCTAAATAAAAATTCAATATAAGGAGATGTCTCACCCATACTGGGATTCATGGGTCCAGGAATCAAGGGGTGAAAATAGGAGTGACATCACTCATTATTACCCCTAGTGATCCAGTAGAAAACTTTTGCTTTCTGCTCTGCTTGTCTACAAGTTTTAGTTCCAAAAGGAGGAAGTCTTCCACCAGGAAACACAATGATTCCGTTGAACTGGAAGTTAAGATGGTCATGCACCCACTTTGGGCTTCTTATGCCTCTGAATCACCAAGCAGAAAGGGGATTGCTGTACTGGATTTGGGTGATTGATCCTGACTCTCAAGGAGAAATACCACTGCAACTACACAATTGAAGGGTTTACCTGGAATACAGTTGATCCTCTAGGTAATCTCTTAGTACCAACATGCCCTGTGATTACATCAATGAAAAGCTGCAACAACCCAATCTAGGCAGGGCTACCATTGGCCCAGAAAGTTCAGGAGTGAAGATTTGGTTGACCCTACCAGCTATAGAACAACAGCCTATTGAGGTGCTTGCTGAGGGTAAAAGGGACATGGAATGTGTAGTGGAAGAAGGTAGTGATAAATATGAACCACAACCATGTGACCAGTTACAGAAATGTGAGTTGTAATGATATGAATATTTCTTCCTTGTTTTGTTATGAGTGTATTTGTATATCTATATAAAGCAAATATCTTTGTTTTCTTCTCTATCTTATCCCCTATCTGGCACAAGTTGTACTGTTCATTTCATAGTGTTTGAGTTGTAGGATATCAAGTTTAAGAGTGTACATTACCTAAGGATGTGTACCCTATTCTGGAGAGATATAGTGCATTCCCTGTTGTACACAGGACAGTTGAGTATTGTTAGGCAAAAATATGACTGTTGTTTTTTTTATTTAGAGATCAAGTATGGTTTAAGGTGATACATATAGTTGACAAGGGGTGGACTTTGATTGTTAGGTTTCATATGTCAACTTGGCCAGGTATTGGTCCCTAGTGGTCTGGTCAAACAAGCACAAGCCTTTTACTGTGAGGACATTTCATGGAGTTAAATCAAGTTGATTGCATTTGGGTTGATTATATTTCCAACAAACTAAGGAGGTTCTCCAGCAAAGAGAGATATTTTCATCCAATCATTTGAAGGCTTTGAAAAAAGAAGTGATGTCTTCAGCAGTCAGAAGGGAAAATTTTCATCTCTACTTCAGCCACCCAAATTCTCCTGGGGAATTCATTGAAAACTGTCATTGTAGTTGTCAACCTGCAGCCTGCCTTATGGAATTTGGACATGTGCATCCCTACAATTGTGTGAGACACTTTTACAAAATCTCCTAATATTTGCAGATACCTCCTATTGTTTCTGTTTCCCTAGAGAATGCTGGCTAATACACTCTTTAACTCTCTGGTTAAGAATAGGTTTTTTAATATCCACATATTTGTGGATTTTACATTTCTCCATCTGTTATTGGGAGTTCAGCAATGAACAGGGTCAGGTCTCATCCCATAACAAAGCCATTTCAGTTGCAAAAGAGTTAATATTGAAATCTTCAATGCATGGAAAAAGATGAAAATAAAATTAAGTACTTCAAAAACCTTAGGCATTCTATATATGGATGGATAAACTTCCAAACTTAGAATAAATAACAAAATATTAAAAGTGTATTCCCATCTGACTCCAGGAAGATGGCAGCATAGAGAGGAGAGGAAGACTTAGTCCCCCCCCAGGACAATTCATAAATAACCAAAAAACCAGTAAATAACCTAGAATAACAGCAGGGAGACAAACGTGACTGTCCACTCATCATCCACCAACCTGAATTGGGAGGAATGCCTGAGATCACAGCATAAAATCTGTAAGTAAAACTGCAGACCCACACTGAGAGCCAAGAACCTAGAGCTGAGAGCCTCTCCTTCATGGAAGCTGTGCCATGCACTCTCTCAGCCCAGCTCCAAGTGAGGTTTTAATATTAACTGCTCAATACAGATAGCAAATCCTCAACAAGCAGACAGAGGCTTTTGGTGACAACTGACCTTGGGAGAGTCAGGGGATATATCTGTCTCAGGATAGGGAGCCCAGAGGATCGGGTGCTATCTCTGGCTGATGGTTGAACCTGGGAGTTTTTCTGTCCCTCTCTCTGTAGAGAAAACCTCAGCTGTTCTCAGCCCACAAGGTGTTGCAGTAAAGACATCCTCAGACATTCTGCATTCTGAAGTGAGCTGAGAGTGTGCCACAGTATGGCCCAGTGGCCCAGGGCTTCCCTTGAGGGGTGGCATGCACTGGTGATGTAGCATGGCATTCTCTCAGCTGAGCTCCTGGAGGATCATGGCTGGGAGGGGGGACCTGCTTGGACAAACCAGGGATGCTACACCAAGTCCGGTGGTTTGTGGATCAGTGAGAGAGAGGGTCTGGGGCTGACCTGAAATGAAGGCTTAGACTCTTATGGCAGCTTTGAATCTCCTGGAACCTGGAGGATTTGAACATTAAAACTGCCCTTCCTCCCTGGCTACCCATACACATGCCCCACATTCAGGGCAGATGGCTCCAGCAACACACCCAAACTGAGTTCTCCAACTGAACCCACAAGAATCATTTCCCCACACACCGTGGGAACAAGGTTGAGAACTGACTTGAGGGATATAGGTGACTCACAGACACCATCTGCTGGTTAGTTAGAGAAAGTGTACATCACCAAACTGTTTCTGAAAAATTAGATCAATATCCTTTTTTTGTTACAACTTGAAAGAACCATATCAAGCAAAACAAATGCCAAGAGACAAAAAACAACAGAAAATCTTAATGCATATGATAAAAGCAAACAATATGGAGAATCCAACTCCGAACACACAAATCAAGATATTGGAAGAAACACAGTTTCTCACAAAATTAATCAAAGAACTACAATTGAGGAATGAAAACATGGCAAAGGATTTAAAGGACATCAAGAAGATCATGGCCCAGGATATAAGTGACATAAAGAAGACCCTAGAAGAGCATAAAGAAGACATTGCAAGAATAAATAAAAAAATAGAAAATCTTATGGAAATAAAAGAAACTGTTGGCCAAATTAAAAAGACTCTGGATATTCACAATACAAGACTAGAGGAAGCTGAACAACATCTCAGTGTCCTAGAAGTCCACAGAACAGAAAATGAAAGAACAAAAGAAAGAATGGAGAAAAAAATAAAAAAAATCAAAATGGATCGCAGGGATATGATAGACAAAAGAAAATGTCCAAATTTAAGACTCATTGGTGTCCCAGAAGGGGAAGAGAAGGGTAAAGGTCTAGAAAGAGTATTAAAAGAAATCATGGGGAAAAACTGCACCAACCTTCTACACAATATAAATACACAAAGCATAAATGCCCAGTGAACTCCAAATAGAATAAATCCAAGACATATTCTGATCAGACTTTCAAATACTGAAGAGAAGGAGCAAGTTCTGAAAGCAGCAAGAGAAAAGCAATTCACCACAAACAAAGGATACAACATAAGACTAAGTTGTGACTACTCAGTGGCCACCATGGAGGCGAGAAGGCAGTGGCATGACATATTTAAAAGTCTGAGAGAGAAAAATTTCCAACCAAGAATACTTTATTCAGCAAAACTCTCCTTCAAATTTGAGGGAGAGCTTAAATTTTTCACAGACAAACAAATGCTGAGAGACTTTGCCAATAAAAGACCTTCCCTGATTCAGATTCTAAAGGGAGCCCTACCAACAGAGAAACAAAGAAAGAAGAAAGAGATATAGAGAATTTTAACAGACATATATAGTACCTTACATCCCAAATCACCAGGGCACTCATTTTTCTCTAGTGATCACAGATCTTTCTCCAGAAGGGACCATAAGCTGGGACACAAAACAAGCCTCAATAAAAAAAAAATTGAATATACTCAAAGCACATTCTCCAACCACAATGGTATACAAATAGAAGTCAATAATTTTTGAACTGTAACTCCACTATTTAATTCCTATGTGATATAAAATACACAAACTCTAAGGACAAATCAGTGGTTTTGAACTCAATGTAAAATATGTAATTTTAGACAACTATATAAAGGTGGGGGAATGAAGGAGTATAGGAACATAGTTTATGTGTCCTATTGAAGTGATGGTGGTATCAAAGAAAAACAAGATTGATATGGATTTAATAGGTTAATTTTAAGCCCCACAGTAAACACAAAGAAATTATTAGAGAATATAACCATAGAGATGAAAAGTAGAGTTTGGGTTAAGAGAAATGGGGGAAGGGTCAATGGGAGTTAAGAAATGAGGGTAGGGTTGCTGTTTGAGGTGAAGGGAAATTTCTGGTAATGAATGGTGGGAAGGAGCATTACAACATTCTAAATATGATTAATCCCACTAATGGAAGGCTAGGAAGGGGGTGGAATGGGAAGATTTAGGCTGTATATATGTTTTCACAACTGAAAAAAAAAGTCTAGATTACAACTGAATGCTAAGGATGAACTCCGATGAGATTGGAGGATAGAGGACAGGTGGCTCAAAGGGACACAGTTGAGACATAAGGAAAAGGAAATATAAAATGTAAGCTTTGTATCATTCTTGAATCTCTTGTACTTCTTAGCTGTGCTTAATGGAAGTGCATAAAAGAATGTTCTTGTTCATGGGAAGTATATACATGAATTATAGTGTATGTTCAAGGATGTGTGCAGCTAACTCTCATATGTTCAGAAGACAGAGCAATAGATGATGGATGATAGATAGGAAGGGAGGGAGGGAGGGAAAGAAATAGTGATGTGACAGCACATTAAAGTTCGTGGATTGAGCTATTGGGGGAGGGGGATCAGGGCATGATGGAGTTCTGTGTATGGGGCTAGTATTGTTTTTGCAACTGTTCATATAACTTTAAATTTATTTCAAAATAAAAAAAGTGTATTCCCCCTTTTTTTTTGCCCCCTGCTTTCTCTCTTGCACACACACAAACACTTTTTATAAGTTAAACTAGATGGTTACATGAAAGCTAATGAATATATTTTAAAGTAACATTTCATATTTCAAAACAAACCATATTGTACAACATGAATTAAAAGAAATTCATGAATGATCCATTTGTGTCACTCTTTTTGGTCCTATTGAGAAATACATGGTTTGAAAATTTTGTTTCTGTGGGGGTTTTTGATTTGGATTAAAATATCTGCTTTAGAAAATTTACCAAAAGTAGAAATAATGAGGGACTTTTGAATTCTATTTTTAGAGGGGTGATGGTTCCAAGTCACACATGCTCACAGTAATGGATTCTACTTCCACTGATCCTGGTTGAAGAGGTCCCAGGGATACTTGAATATCCACTTTTGTTTCAGAAGACAGTGCTTCCAGTTGCTTAGTCTTCTTAAACATTTGATGATACTAGGTCTTGTGCTGCAGTTTCTCCTTGAAAGTTAAAAACTGTAGACAGCATTTGGAACACTGATGCACATTCTTTTCTCAGTGCCCTCTACAATGACAAACATATGGTCAGGTCATTTTTTAACATTTTAGAAAAAAGGGACAAATCAAATTTTTAGAATTGCACGGCATATTCTAAAATGTTTCCATGCCAGCAAAGGTGATGACCTATAATTGCAAGCCTGTCAAATGTAAGGCTTTTCACCAAGTTTGTGACTGTCCTTCATGTGTTGTAAAAGAACCTGGTCTGTTTCAAATGACAATTCACAGATTTTACAGAGAGTGGAGGATTCCTGAGGGTGTGCCCACTTTCAGTATGACATTGTAGCTGGAAAGGAGAGGGGAATGGCCAGTGACCATGTTGGCAGGTGCTGTTCCTTTCCCAGCTTTCATCCCTTTGCTTCATGTGGTTCATAAAATTAATATTTTTAGAACTTAAAGCAGCTGAGGCATTTAAGATTTGTGTCAGTCTTCTGTTCTGGCTGCCCATTTTCTTTACGTTTTTCATAGTAAAAGTCATGATGTAACACAATCATACTTCCTTTCCTGGAATCAGCAGTTTCTTGACTGCAATATTTGAAAAATCTATTTTGCCAGTCCTCCATTTTCTCTGACTGGATTTACAGGCTTGAAATTGGACATTTGCAAAAACATTGTTAAAAGTGCTCCTTTCTGAACATTGTTTAATAAGGTATGGCAAACTGGAGGGTATATTTTGCTGATTGTTTTTTGGATGAGACATACCCAAGGGGGACAAAGCTAAAGAATGTCCATCACTGAGTTTAGGCCTTTTGGGATTAATGATATTTACTTCAGAAGTGGAAAGTAGGCAGGGCAAGATGGCGGACTGGTGAGCTGTATGTTTTAGTTACTCCTCCAGGAAAGTAGGTAGAAAGCCAGGAACTGTGTGGACTGGACAACACAGAGCAATCTGACTTTGGGCATAATTCATACAACACTCATGAAAATGTGAAACTGCTGAGATCAGTGAAATCTGTAAGTTTTTGCAGCCAGGGGACCCATGCCCCTCCCTGCCAGGCTCAGTCCCATGGGAGGAGGGGCTGTCAGCTCCGGGAAGGAGAAGGGAGAACTGCAGTGGCAGCCCTTATCGCAAACTCATTCTACTGATCCAAACTCCGACCATAGATAGACTGAGACCAGACACCAGAGAATCTGAGAGCAGCCAGCCCAGCAGAGAGGAGACAGACATAGAAAAAAACAGCATGAAAAACTCCAAAATAAAAGCAGAGGATTTTTGGAGTTCTGGTGAACATAGAAAGGGGAAGGGCAGAGCTCAGGCCCTCAGGCTCATATGCAAATCCTGAAGAAAAGCTGATCTCTCTGCCCTGTGGAACTTTCCTTAATGGCCCTAATTGCTTTTCCTCTTAGCGTTTCAATAACCCAGTAGATCTATGAGGAGGGCCCCCCCTTTTTTTTTTAATCCTTTTTTCTTTTTGTAAAACAATTACTCTAAGAAGCCCAATACAGAAAGCTTCAAAGACTTGCAATTTGAGCAGGTCAAGACAAGAGCAGAACTAAGAGAGCTCTGAGACAAAAGGCAATAATCCAGTGGCTGAGAAATTTCACTAAACACCACAACTTCCCAAGAAAAGGGGGGTGTCCGCTCACAGCCATCATCCTGGTGGACAGGAAACACTCCTGCCCATCGCCAGCCCCATAGCCCAGAGCTGCCCCACACAACCCAGTGTGACAGAAGTGCTTCAAATAACAGGCACACTCCACAAAACTGGGCATGGACATTAGCCTTCCCTGCAACCTCAGCTGATTGTCCCAGAGTTGGGAAGGTGGGGCAGTGTGAATTAACAAAGCCCCATTCAGCCATCATTTCAGCAGACTGGGAGCCTCCCTACACAGCCCAGCAGCCCAGAACCGCCCTGGGGGGATGGCACTCACCTGTGACATAGCACAGTCATCCCTCAACAGAGTATCAGGGGGTGCACGGCCTGGAAGAGGGACCCACTTGCAAGTCTCAGGAGCCATACACCAATACCAAGGACTTGTGGGTCAGTGGCAGAGACAAACTGTGGCAGGACTGAACTGAAGGATTAGACTATTGCAGCAGCTTTAAAACTCCAGGATCACCAGGGAGATTTGATTGTTAGAGCCACCCCCCCTCCCTGACTGCCCAGAAACCCGCCCCATATACAGGGCGGGCAACACCAACTACACACACAAACTTGGTACACCAATTGGACCCCACAAGACTCACTCCCCCACTCACCACAAAGGCAAAGCAGGGGAGAACTGGCTTGTGGAGAACAGGTGGCTCGTGGACGCCACCTGCTGGTTAGTTAGAGAAAGTGTACTCCACGAAGCTGTAGATCTGATAAATTAGAGATAAGGGCTTCAATTGGTCTACACATCCTAAAAGAACCCTATCAAGTTCAGCAAATGCCAAGAGGCCCAAAACAACAGAAAATTATAAAGCATATGAAAAAACCAGACGATATGGATAACCCAAGCCCAAGCACCCAAATCAAAAGACTAGAAGAGACACAGCACCTAGAGCAGCTACTCAAAGAACTAAAGATGAACAATGAGACCATAGTACAGAATACAAAGGATATCAAGAAGACCTTAGAAGAGCATAAAGAAGACATTGCAAGACTAAATAAAAAAATGGATGATCTTATGGAAATTAAAGAAACAATTGACCAAATTAACTGGACACTCATAGTACAAGACTAGAGGATGTTGAACAATGAATCAGTCACCTGGAAGATGACAGAATGGAAAATGAAAGCATAAAAGAAAGAATGGAGAAAAAATTTTAAAAATTGAAACGGACCTCAGGGATATGATAGATAATATAAAACATCTGATTATAAGACTCATTGGTATTCCAGAAGGGGAAGAAAAGGGTAAAGGTCTAGGAAGAGTATTCAAAGAAATTGTTGGGGAAAACTTCCCAAATCTTGTAAACAACATAAATGCACAAATCATAAATGCTCAGCAAACTCCAAACAGAATAAATCCAAATAAACCCACCCCGAGACATATTCTGATCGCACTGTAAAACACGGAAGAGAAGGAGCAAGTTCTGAAAGAAGCAAGAGAAAAGCAATTCACCACATACAAAGGAAACAGCATAAGACTAAGTAGTGACTACTCAGCAGCCACCATGGAGGCAAGAAGGCAGTGGCATGATATATTTAAAATTCTGAGTGAGAAAAATTTCCAACCAAGAATACTCTATCCAGCAAAGCTCTCCTTCAAATTTGAGGGAGAGCTTAAATTTTTCACAGACAAACAAATGCTGAGAGAGTTTGCTAACAAGAGACCTGCCCTACTGGAGATACTAAAGGGAGCCCTACAGGCAGAGAAACAAAGAAAGGACAGAGAGACCTGGAGAAAGGTTCAGTACTAAAGAGATTCGGTATCGGTACAATAAAGGATATTAATAGAGAGAGGGGAAAAATATATATGGCAAACATAAACCAAAGGATAAGATGTCTGATTCAAGAAATGCCTTCACGGTTATAACATTGAATGTAAATGGATTAAACTCCCCAATTAAAAGATATAGATTTGCAGAATGGATCAAAAAAAAAAGAACCATCAATATGTTGCATACAAGAGACTCATCTTAGATACAGGGACACAAAGAAATTGAAAGTGAAAGGATGGAAAAAATATTTCATGCCAGCTACAGACACAAGAAAGCAGGTGTAGCAATATTAATCTCAGATAAAATAGACTTTAAATGCAGGGATGTTTTGAGAGACAAAGAAGGCCACTACATACTAATAAAAGGGGCAATTCAACAAGAAGAAATAACAATCGTAAATGTCTATGCACCCAATCAAGGTGCCACAAAATACATGAGAGAAACACTGGCAAAACTAAAGGAAGCAATTGATGTTTCCACAATAATTGTGGGAGACTTCAACACATCACTCTCTCCTATAGATAGGTCAACCAGACAGAGGACCAATAAGGAAATTGAAAACCTAAACAATCTGATAAATGAATTAGATTTAACAGACATATACAGACCATTACATCCCAAATCACCAGGACACACATACTTTTCTAGTGCTCATGGAACTTTCTCCAGAATAGATCATATGCTGGGACATAAAACAAGCCTCAGTAAATTTAAAAAGATTGAAATTATTCAAAGCACATTCTCTGACCACAGTGGAATACAATTAGAAGTCAATAACCATCAGAGACTTAGAAAATTCACAAATACCTGGAGGTTAAACAACACACTCCTAAACAATCAGTGGGTTAAAGAAGAAATAGCAAGAGAAATTGCTAAATATATAGAGATGAATGAAAATGAGAACACAACATACCAAAACCTATGGGATGCAGCAAAAGCAGTGCTGAGGGGGAAATTTATAGCACTAAACACATATATTAAAAAGGAAGAAAGAGCCAAAATCAAAGAACTAATGGATCAACTGAAGAAGCTAGAAAATGAACAGCAAACCAATCCTAAACCAAGTAGAAGAAAAGAAATAACAAGGATTAAAGCAGAAATAAATGACATAGAGAAGAAAAAAACAATAGAGGATAAATATCACCAAAAGTTGGTTCTTTGAGAAGATCAACAAGATTGACAAGCCCCTAGCTAGACTGACAATATCAAAGAGAGAAGACCCATATAAACAAAATAATGAATGAAAAAGGTGACATAACTGCAGATCCTGAAGAAATTTAAAAAATTATAAGAAGATACTATGAACAACTGTATGGCAACAAACTGGATAATGTAGAGGAAATGGACAATTACCTGGAAACATATGAACAACCTAGACTGACCAGAGAACAAATAGAAGACCTTAATCAACCCATCATATGCAAAGAGATCCAATCAGTCATCAAAAATCTTCCCACAAATAAATGCCCAGGGCCAGATGGCTTCACAGAGGAATTCTACCAAACTTTCCAGAAAGAACTGATACAGATCTTACTCAAACTCTTTCAGAACATTGAAGAAAAGGGAACACTACCTAACTCATTTTATGAAGCTAACATCAATCTAATACCAAAACCAGGCAAAGGTGTTACAAAAAAGGAAAACTACCGGCCAATCTCCCTAATGAATATAGATGCAATAATCCTCAACAAAATACTTGCAAATCGAATTCAAAGACACATTAAAAAAATCATACACCATGACCAAGTGGGGTTTATTCCAGGCATGCAAGGATGGTTCAACATAAGAAAATCAATCAATGTATTACAAGACATTAACAATTCAAAAGGGAAAAATCAAATGATCATCTCAATAGATGCTGAAAAAGCATTTGACAAAATCCAACATCCCTTTTTGATAAAAACACTTCAAAAGGTAGGAATTGAAGGAAACTTCCTCAACATGATAAAGAGCATATATGAAAAACCCACAGCCAGCATAGTACTCAATGGTGAGAGACTGAAAGCCTTCCCTCTAAGATCAGGAACAAGAGAAGGATGCCCGCTGTCACCACTGTTATTCAACATTGTGTTGGAAGTGCTAGCCAGGGCAATCCGGCAAAACAAAGAAATAAAAGGCATCCAAATTGGAAAAGAAGAAGTAAAACTGTCATTGTTTGCAGATGATATGATCTTATATCTGGAAAACCCTGAGAAATTGATGATACAGCTACTAGAGCTAATAAACAAATTTAGCAAAGTAGTGGGATACAAGATTAATGCACATAAGTCAGTAATGTTTCTATATGCTAGAAATGAACAAACTGAAGAGTCACTCAAGAAAAAGATACCACTTTCAATACCAACTAAAAAAATCAAGTACCTAGGAATAAACTTAACCAAAGACGTAAAAGACCTATACAAAGAAAACTACATAACTCTACTAAAAGAAATAGAAGGGGACCTGAAAAGATGGAAAAATATTCCATGTTCATGGTTAGGAAGGCTAAATGTCATTAAGATGTCAATTCTACCCAAACTCATCTACAGATTCAATGCAATCCCAATCAAAATTCCAACAACCTACTTTGCAGACCTGGAAAAGCTAGTTATCAAATTTATTTGGAAAGGGAAGATGCCTCGAATTGCTAAAGACACTCTAAAAAAGAAAAACGAAGTGCGAGGACTTACACTCCCTGACTTTGAAGCTTATTAGAAAGCCACAGTTGTCAAAACAGCATGGTACTGGCACAAAGATAGACATATAGATCAATGGAATCGAATTGAGAATTCAGGGATAGACCCTCAGATCTATGGCCGACTGATCTTTGATAAGGCCCCCAAAGTCACTGAACTGAGTCATAATGGTCTATTCAACAAATGGGGCTGGGAGAGTTGGCTATCCATATCCAAAAGAATGAAAGAGGACCCCTACCTCACACCCTATACAAAAATTAACTCAAAATGGATGAAAGATCTCAATATAAAAGGAAGTACCATAAAACTCCTAGAAGATAATGTAGGAAAACATCTTCAAGACCTTGTATTAGGTGGCCACTTCCTAGACTTTACACCCAAAGCACAAGCAACAAAAGAGAAAATAGATAAATGGGAACTCCTCAAGCTTAGAAGTTTCTGCACCTCAAAGGAATTTCTCAAAAAGGTAAAGAGGCAGCAAACTCAATGGTAGAAAATTTTTGGAAACCATGTATCTGACAAAAGACTGATATCTTGCATGTATAAAGAAATCCTACAACTCAATGACAATAGTACAGACAGCCCAATTATAAAATGGGCAAAAGATATGAAAAGACAGTTCTCTGAAGAGGAAATACAAATGGCCAAGAAACACATGAAAAAATGTTCAGCTTCACTAGCTATTAGATAGATGCAAATTAAGACCACAATGAGATACCATCTAACAACTATTAGAGTGGCTGCCATTAAACAAACAGGAAACTACAAATGCTGGAGGGGATGTGGAGAAATTGGAACTCTTATTCATTGTTGGTGGGACTGTATAATGGTTCAGCACTCTGGAAGTTGGTCTGGCAGTTCCTTAGAAAACTAGAAATAGAGTTACCATTCGATCCAGCAATTGCACTTCTTGGTATATACCCGGAAGATCAGAAAGTAGTGACACGAACAGATATCTGCACGCCAATGTTCATAGCAGCATTATTCACAATTGCTAAGAAATGGAAACAACCCAAATGTCCTTCAACAGATGAGTGGATAAATAAAATGTGGTATATACACATGATGGAATACTACACGGCAGTAAGAAGGAACGACCTCGTGAAACATATGACAACATGGATGAACCTTGAAGACATAATGCTGAGTGAAATTAGCCAGTCACAGAAGGAGAAATATTATATGCTACCACTAATGTGAACTTTGAAATGTGTAAAACGAATGGTTTATAATGTAGAATGTAGGGTAACTAGCAATAGAGAGCAATTAAGGAAGGGGGAACAGTAATCCAAGAAGAACAGATATGCTATTTAATGTTCTGGGGATGCCCAGGAATGACTATGGTCTGTTAATTTCTGATGGATATAGTAGGAGCAAGTTAACAGAAATGTTGCTATATTATGTAACTTCCTTGGGGTAAAGTAGGAACAGGTTGGAAGTAAAGCAGTTATCTTAGGTTAGTTGTCTTTTTCTTACTCCCTTGTTATGGTCTCTTTGAAATGTTCTTTTATTGTATGTTTTTCTTTTTCTTTTTTTTTTTTTTTAAATGTTTTTTCCATACAGTTGATTTAAAAAGGAAAAACAGGTTAAAAAAAAAAAAAAAAACATGGAAAAAAGTAAGTAGTGCCCCCTTGAGGAGCCTGTGGAGAATGCAGGGGTATTCACCTACCCCACCTCCATGGTTGCTAACATGACCACAGACATAGGGAACTGGTGGTTGGATGCGTTGAGCCCTCTACCGTAGGTTTTACCCTTGGGAAGACGGTTGCTGCAAAGGAGAGGCTAGGCCTCCCTATAATTGTGCCTAAGAGCCTCCTCCCGAATGCCTCTTTGTTGCTCAGATGTGGCCCTCTCTCTCTAGCTAAGCCAACTTGAAAGGTGAAATCACTGCCCTCTCCCCTACGTGGGATCAGACACCCAGGGGAGTGAATCTCCCTGGCAACGTGGAATATGACTCCCGGGGAGGAATGTAGACCTGGCATCGTGGGACGGAGAACATCTTCTTGACCAAAAGGGGGATGTGAAAGGAAATGAAATAAGCTTCAGTGGCAGAGAGAGTCCAAAAGGAGCCGAGAGGTCACTCTGGTGGGCACTCTTACACACACTTTAGACAACCCTTTTTAGGTTCTAAAGAACTGGGGTAGCTGGTGGTGGATACCTGAAACTGTCAAACTACAATCCAGAACCCATGAATCTCAAAGACAATTGTATAAAAATGTAGCTTATGAGGAGTGACAATGGGATTGGGAAAACCATAAGGACCACACTCCACTTTGTCTAGTTTATGAATGGATGAGTAGAAAAATAGGGGAAGGAAACAAACAAACAAACAGACAAAGGTACCCAGTGTTCTTTTTTACTTCAATTGCTCTTTTTCACTTTAATCATTATTCTTATTATTTTTGTGTGTGTGCTAATGAAGGTGCCAGGGATTGATTTAGGTGATGAATGTACAACTATGTAATGGTACTGTGAACAATCGAATGTACCATTTGTTTTGTATGACTGCGTGGTATGTGAATATATCTCAATAAAATGAAGATTAAAAAAAAAAGAAGTGGAAAGTAACTTTGATATACAAGGATTTTCATCTATACATCCTACAGAAATTGCTGCTCTTCCTGAATGCTGTAATGAACTCACAGGAGAGAATAGCTCTGAAGTTATTAGGCATGACTTGTGGTGAATTAATTTTATAATCAGGTTCAGAGAAAGTCTCAATAATAATGGGACTACATGTTGCTCTTGATTCAGATTGTGAAACTGGCAAGATGGCCACTCTTGATGTAAGGGTCACAGGATGTATAGCCTGCAATGCATGACAAGTAACTTGTCAGAGGTGACCATATTATTTTCTCCTTGAATTAGACTTGGGGTGACTCTGTTAAAAATGTTTGAAACAACTGGTTTTGAATTTGAAGTCAATACAAAAATATCAGCTCAGCATCTTCATTTACATGTTCCACATCAACAAAGATCATTTCAGGGTCTTCACCATCCACTTGTTTGGTTTCTTTCATACTTTTCTGTGGTTCTGGCTCTTGTACACACATACCAGTGCTTCCTTTACATAAAATGCAACCTTAAATGTGCACTGATACTTCTAAATAAATTGAGATATTTCAGGCAGAAGGTCACATCTTGTCCACATCCATGGTGATACTGGAGCTCCCAGTGGCACACCAGTGTTACAACACTACCCAGGCAAAGACCTTAATGTCTAATTTTTATGGTATTACTCTAACTACCCTGGATCTGTTTTAGCTACTACTTGCATGTTATATTTTTTTATCCCTTCACTTTCAACCTACTTTTATCTTTAAATTTAAGGTGAGTCTCTTGCCGACGGCATATACTTGAGTTAATTTTTTATGGCCAAATGATTTTTTTTTTGCAATATATAATACATATACTAGAAGATGATAACTTTCAAAGTAAAATTAAACAGGAGTTTAAAGAGCAAATTTCAAAGAATTGTATGGGCTACTGTTCTGCAATTTCAGCTATTTCCTTCTAGCTGTTCTAATACACTAGAAACTAAAAATATATTTATATGATCCAGTATTCATGGTCCTTTGTTAAAACTTATCTTGTCTTTTGCTACCTCTCCCTCTCATTGGACCACTATTTCAATCTTCAGGGATATGTGGGCACTGACCACCCTAATTTTTCTTATTGTAAAGGGGTGTCAATAGAATGGGGAAAGGGGTACACCAGATTGATGTTTTTGAAGAGGCTATTACCTCTGGATGTGGGGACATCTATAGCATAGGAATACCCTGGAGGATTTAAATTTCTGAGAAATAAACCTAGTGAGTGAAATTTTAAAGAGTCTCAGATAGGGACCTGTGTATTCATTAGAATTTGGGGGACCAATGTTGATTTGGGCTTGGCATATTGTGGCCATTTGAAATATTTAGCTGATGCTTTCACCATAGTAACCTCTAGGAACAAACTCTTGACTATTTTAAATATCTTAGCCACTGAACTCTTATTTTGTAAGCTTTCTTTCTCCTCTTTTGGGCAAGAAGACATTCTCAGTTTCTTGATGTCTGGGTCAGGCTCCTTCCTGGGAGTCATATCCCACATTGCCAGGAAGATTCACTCCCCTGGGAGTCATGTCCCATGTTGCAGGGTGGGTAATAACTTATTTGCAGACTTGGGATTAGATAGAGAAAGGCCACACATAAGCAACAAAAGAGGTCCTCTGGAAGTGACTGTTAGAAATAATTAGAGGTAGAATTAGCCTTCACTTTACAGCCATAAGTTTCACAACAGCAAGCCTCAAGATCAAAGGTTTGACTTATTAAATAGGGGGTTCCTAATTTCACAGAAAATATATTCTGTCCAAGGTAAGCACTGTTGCACATTATCTTCACTTTGTTGTTCAATCTTCATCTCGCTTTTAAAAAATTATCATAACCCAAAACACCCCAAAGCTCTTAGTATGTCCTAATTATTTATTCCTAGCATTAATGTGGTTCTAGTAAGGTATTCCTATTAAATATAGTACATGGTACACCATGGTTACTTTTCCCCATATATCACTATGTTGTTAACTCTGTACCAGTGTCATACCTTATAAGCACAGCATGCAATCACTTATTTATATTTGTATTACTTATCTGTGGGATACATGGCATTAAACAACCCCTTTCAATCATGTTCACCTTCATTAAAACACTGATACTTTTAATCCCATTAATGAGATTTCCTCACCCCTGTCCTTTCCCATTCCTTTAAGTTCAGCCTCATTAACAGGTCTGTATACGTTAGGTAATCATTCTCCCTCTAGATTCTGTCTACATCTGGGCCCTCTATAATCTACATTTTAAGACACTGATTTTACATTATACAAAAAGTTCATATTTGTGATAATATGCAATGTCTCTCCATTTGTGTAAGCATTATGTTGTCAGGCTTCATCCATTTTGTCATGTATTTCAGGATTTAATTTCTTCTTATTTCTGCATAATATTCCATGAAATGTATACACATTATCTTTATCCACTCCCCTGTTGAAGGAACTTGGATGTTTCCATCTTTTGTCAGTTGTGAAAAGGCCACTAAAACATCAGTGTGAAAATGTCCGTGTCATTTCTTTCAGATCTTCTAGTTATATACAGCATAGTGAAATTGAAGGATCATAGAGTAATTTAACATTCAGTTTTCTGAGGAACTGCCAAACTGTCTTCTACAGCATCTGTAAAATTATACATTCCCACCAGAAGTGGGTAAGAGTCCCAACTTCTCCACATCCTTTTCCATCATTTGTAGTTCCCTGTTTGTTTAATGGCAGCCATTCTTACTCATGTGAGATGATAGATCATTGTAGCTTTGATTTGCATTTCCCTAATTGCTATTAAGATGAATATTTTTTCATTTGAGTTTTAGCCATTTGTGTTTCCTCTTTGGAAAAATGAATTTTCATATCACTGTTCCTTTCATATTTGGGATGTTTGTACATTTGTTGAGTTGTAGGATTTCTTTACGTATGCTGGATATCAGTCTCTTATCAGATATATGGTTACCAAAACTTTTCTCCCATTGAGTTGTCTGCCTCATGGGCTTTTTGACAAAATCCTTTGAGAACACAAGCTTTTGATTTTGAGGAGTTCCCATTTATCTATTTTTTTATTTGTTTCTTGTGCTTTGGGTTTAAGGTCTAATTAAATATCTCTTATAATAATTGTATTGATGATGTATCTCTATATTATCTTCTAGGGATTTTATTGTACTGGCTCTTATATTTAGGTCTTTGATCCAAATTGAATTAATTGTATAGGGTGTGAGGTAGGGTTTATCTTTCATTCTTTTGGATATGTATATTGAGTTCTCCCAGCCTCATTTGTGGAAGAGACTACTTTGTCCCAGTTCAGTGGATTTAGGAGCCTTGTGAAAAATCAGTTGACCATAAACCTGGGTGTTTGTTTCTTAATTCAAGATTTTATTCCATTATCAATATATCTATCTTTGTGCCAGTTCCATGCTCTTTTGACTACTGTGGCTTTCAAGTCAGGAAAAATAAGTCCTCCCACTTCATTCCTTTTAATAATTTTTTTTTTTTTTTTTTTTTTTTTTTGCAATTCAAGTTCCCTCTCTCTTCCAAATAAACTTGATAGCTAGTTTTCCAAGTCTGCAAAATAGTTTGTTGATTTTTTTTCTAGTGCATTGAATAAGTAAATCAATTTGTGTAGAATTGACATCTTAATGATGTTTAGCCTTCCTATCCATGAACATGGGGTATCTTCCCACTTATATAGGCCCTCTTTGATCTCTTTTAATAAAGTTTTGTAATTTTCTGTGTAGAGGCTCTTTACATCCTTGGTTAAGTTTCTTCCTAGGTACTTGATTCTTCTGTGAATGGATTTTTTTGTTGTTGATTGTCTATTCAATTAATCATTACTAGTATAAAGGAACATTACTGATTTTTGCACATTAATCTTGTATTCCTCACATTTTGCTGAATTTATTAGCTCAAGCATCTATGTTGTCAATTTTGCAGAATTCTCCAAATATACATTCATATCATCTAAAATTAATGAAAGTTTTACTTCCTCCTCTCTAATTTGGATGCATTTATTTCTTTTACTTGCTGTATTGTTCTGTCTGGAACTTCTAGCACAATGTTGAATAGTGCAAGGCAGGTGGCTGACAACTTTTGATCCCAGGTTCTGCTCTACCTTCTCTCTCAGCTCCTGTGCATCCTTGGTACTTTCTGCCAGGACATTTCTATTTAAGCACCTGGGGGTTCTGTGTTAGCATATCCCAGGGAAAACTCTGGGCTTCATCTGGTAGCTAAACATCCATCTGTCTGCATCTCCAAATATCTCTAAGTGTCAGTGTCAGCTCTTAGCTCTTAGGTTCCCTCCAAAATATCCCTCTCTGCTGCTCTGAGCTCATTCTATTTGTGAGTTCTTTTCTAGGATGCCAGTGATTAAATCCAGACCATCTCTGAATGGCAGGGTCTGTATATCCATGGAAAAAATTTAATCAGTTGATTGAGTCATATCTCCATGGAAACACAATCAAAAGTTTCAAACCTGACACTAATACATCTGCCCCCAGAAGGTTGCATTAAAGGATATGGCTTTTGAGGGGACAAAATATATCCAAACTGACACATTCCACCCCTGGATTCCCAAAAGACCTATTCTTTCCAAATACAAAATACATTCATCCCATCACAATATCACAAAAGCTGAAATCCATTCAGTAACAATAGGTAAGTACAAGACCCCATCCAAATCAATCACAGATGTGGTCTTGTCCTAAAACAAAATTCTTTCCACTCTGGATGTGGACCTGTGAAACTTATAACAAGTTATCTGCTTCTAATATATAAAGGAGGGGCTGTCATAGGATAAACATTCCCATTATCATAAGGAGAAACTGAAAGGAAAATAGGGTCCACAGTACCAAAACAGTTCCTAAAACACCCAGGGCATGCTTCATTAGATTTCAAAGTCTGAGAGGCATTTATCAAATGATGTTTTATCCTTGGGGCTTGTGAGAACAGGAGTCCAACAATTTCTAAAGTCTTATATGGCAGCCCTTTTTTCTCCAAATTCTAGGGTGAGAGCTCCAACATATCCATGCACTGAGGAAACCACATCCTTCTCAGCCCCACCCTCCACAAGCAACAGGGTGGCACCCATCTCTCTTCCATCTCCAGGGAACATGCTCAACCCTATCTAAACAGGCTCACCACAATCACCAGGAAGTTTTGCCAATCTCAGGTCTCAGGCAGCAGCACTCCTCCTGAGCATTGAAGCAGAAGGCCCACACTCTGACTCCAGGGAAAACTCACTCTTTCCACATGCTTCAGTTGCTCTTCTCTCCTTCCCAGAGATTTCTTGGTTCCAGATCTCAATTTCCATGGTTCTGTCTTTGAAGAAATTTTTCCTCCATTTTTTCCTCCTCCATTCCCTCCAGCCCAAACTGGCAGTGGTTCCATTTATACAGATATTGCAAACAATTGTTGGCTTTCTGCAAGCACACAGGGGTCAAAACCTGCAGAAAATCAGACTTTCCACAAATACTTTCTTAATAACACCATCTCCAATCCTGGCTTGTACTGAAATGGAAGTCAGTTTCCATGTAGTTAAATTATCACATGGGGCACTATCCTCTGGGGTATCACTTCCTGGTAGCCCAGAGTTTTGCAGTCCATTGATTTCTTGTTTCTTTGTAACCAAGACTTCAATTCTTAGCATAACCCTTTCCTCTCACATTTTATTATAAGCTGTAAGGGGAAGTCAGGCTGCATTTTCAACTCTTAGTTTTGAAATCTCTTCAGCTAAGTATCCAAGCTCATCATTTTAAAATTCTACCTTCCACCTAAAAGCAGGGCTCATTTTACAAAACTCTCTGACACTTTAAATCAAGGATATCTTTTCTTCCATTCAACATTTCTGTTCAAGGCCACATCAGAGCTATCTTTAGAGTCCATAATTTTAGCCAGTCTCTTCAAAGCCATGCTGGTGAACTGGTGACCTGATTTCAAGCAGCAGGCAGGCAGATATGCTGTCTTCACTCTGGGTGGCTGATGTGCACAAGCTCCTGCTGTTTTCCAGGAACAGGGAGAGGAAGAAGCACTCCCTGCAGCAGCATTGCAGGCAGCTGAGGGGATTGCAGGGACTGCCAGGTGGCAGCCACAACAGCCACTACATATGTGCAACATGCTTGTGCTGGTGTTCCTCAAACCCCAGTTGACCACCATCATGGGTGTAGCTTTTGGTATCTGGTGCAGCCCTGTGTATCTCTGGAGTTCAGAGACATGGAGTTATTCTTGGAGCCTGTGCTGGTTTCAATGTATTATGTTGCCAAAAATGCCATGTCTTTGATGCAATCTTCTGAGGGTGGATATATTAATGTTGATGAGGTTGGAAGCTTTGGATTAGATTGTTTCCATTGATATGTGACCCATCCAACTGTTGATGATAACTGATTAGACAATTTCCATGTAGATGTGGCCATGCCCATGAAGTATGGGACTTGATTAGTTTGCTAGAGTCCTTTATAAGCTCATACTGAAGCTTTCTGCTGCAGCTTACAGATATTTTAAAGACAGCTGTTGAAAGCTGATGCTATTTGGAGAACACCACTTCCCACTTCCCAACTAACAGAGATTTTGGGGATGCCATCGGCCATCCTTCAGTGATGGTACCCTATTGATGCCTTAGCTTGGACATGATTATGGCCTTAAGATAGTAACTTTGTAACTAAATAAACCGACTTTATAAGAGCCAATCCATTTCTGGTATTTTGCATTCTGGCAGCATTGGCAAACCAGAACAGAGCCATGGCTGAGAAATATCATGGGGCAAGTCATGCCCAGAACTGCCAAAACACCCATCACCTCAGCCCCCTTAGAAAGTGCTTCATCATTGCCACAGCCTGAGCCACCCTCCTGGAGATAGATAATGGCAACACATTTTTAATGCATGGCATGAGCAAATGTCTGATCAGGATTATGGGGATTTTCCATTCCCATGTCCCCAAATACCCCAGGACTTACAATGTTATTATTCTAAGATTTAATTTTAATTCCATTTTAAGTTGAAGGACCAATAAAGATATTTAAAAGGGGAAAAGTCTGTATCACCAGAAATGACTCCCAAGTTATCTGTTTATTTATCTATGTTCTGTTCATTAATACTCTGTACATACTTGTTAACAGTATATAAGAATTATGACACATCATCTTTGGTTGTACATTTGTCAGTTAACATTTAAAGATATTTTCTGATTTAACCTAGTCATCATAATTATGTTTAGAGTTGTATGAAAAAATAGAACTTGAAAACTAGAAATTTCAGCCAGTTTCTACCTCATAAATATGTGTATGTGCTAATCTGTTGAAAAGAACTCTGATTTCCCTGCCTACAACTCATTACAAAAGTCTGCTTTCAGCAGTTCCAGATCACGTCACAATCCTATATTTTATTTTTCATTAATATGTCAAAAGGAAAAACTCTGAATTCGTGTCTGAATTTTGTTGTAAAGCATTCTTGATAGTTACTTTTCCCAATCTGATATTCCTGGTGTGAACTCCAGCTGAACACTTTTTCACCTTGATTTTAGTGTGGACATTTCCTCAGTATGAGAAATTTAACATTGATGGGTAAATTGAGAACACGAAAGACTTTTCTTCATTCTATATATACATAGAATGTATTATACAATGTGAAACTTTATGTGTTCTACACATTGCTTTCTAAGTAAAAAATTTCTCACATTTTTTCACTAAGTAGCCACTCCATCAAATAGTATATCTTGTTCTCCCAGAATATTCTCCTCCTAGCAAGGATATTTTTGTCCATTTTTATGGTTTAGGAGTTATTCCTACTCTGAGCTTTACTTGTATACCAAAGGATGGAGCTAAGTTGAAATTTATTATAGGTAACTACAGACTTTGAGTTCATCCTAAAGGAGTAAAATCATGTTATTTAAAGATAGATTGTAAATAAAAGCATTTACCCATTTATTACATTGAGAGATATTTATTACACTCCTGTGTGAATTCTTTAATTTTAAATATTAGAGCTGTGGCTGAACACTCCTCCATAAGCAAAACATATTTACTGACTTCTCTAATGTCCAATAGCCAAATAATGTCTAAAGGTTTTCCTGTGTAAGATGGGAGAAATGTTTTCTCCCCAGTGTTAATTACCTTGTGTCACCTGAGACTATCAGTGAAGCATTTCCCACATACATGGCAAGTGTATAGTTTCTTCTCACTGTGAGTTCTTTCATGTAACCTAAGTTTACCACATAAATGGAAGGATTTCCCACATACATGGCAGACTTATAGTTTCTCCCCAGTGTGAGTTCTCTCATGTTGCCTAAGTTTTCCACGTAGATGGAAGGATTTCCCACATGGTTGGCCAACTTATGGTTTCCCCTCAGTGTGAGTTTTCTCATGTTGCCTAAGGGTACCACAATGACTGAAGGATTTTCCACATATATTGCAGACATTGGGTTTCTCTCTAGTGTGAATTCTTTCATGTTGCCTAAGGTTACTAAAATGACTGAAGGATTTCCCACATATATAGCAGATATTGGGTTTCTCTCCAGTGTGAATTCTTTCATGTTGCCTAAGGTTACCAGATTGAATGAAGGATTTCCCACATACATTGCAGACATTGGGTTTCTCTCCAGTGTGAATTCGTTCATGTTGCCTAAGGGTACCAGAAAGACTGAAGGATTTACCACATATACTGCAGATATTGGGTTTCTCTCCAGTGTGAGTTCTTTCATGTTGCCTAAGGTTACCACAATGACTGAAGGATTTCCCACATATATTGCAGACATATGGTTTCTCTCCAGTGTGAATTCTTTCATGTTTCCTAAGGTTACCAGAATGACTGAAGGATTTCCCACACATACTGCAGACATATGGTTTCTCCCCAGTGTGAATTCTTTCATGTTGTCTAAGGGTACCACAATGACTGAAGGATTTCCCACATATTCTGCAGATACTGGGTTTCTCCCCAGTGTGAATTCTTTCATGCTGCCTAAGGATACCAGATTGAATGAAGGATTTCCTACACATATTGCCGACATATGGTTTCTCCCCAGTGTTAGTTCTCTCATGCTCTCTGTGTGTGGAACTATCAGTGAAGTCTTTCCCACATACATGGCAGACATATGCTTTTACTTCAGTATGAGTTCTCTCATGTTGTCTGAGGCTGGTACTATCTGTGAAATCTTTCCCACATCCATGGCAGGCATATAGTTTCTCCACATTGTGAATTCTTTCATGTTGCCTAAGGTTAAAACTTTGACTGAAGGAATTCCCACATAGATGGCAGATATATGGATCCTCCACAGTGTGAATTCTTTCATGTTGTGTGAGGGTAGAACTACCAGTGAAATCTTTCTCAGATAGATGGTAGCCATATGGCTTTTCTCTAGTGTGTATTTTCTCAGGTTGTCTAAGGCCAGAACTACTTCTGAAGACTTTTCCACATAGATGACAGTTATATGACTTACATCCATTTTCAATTTTCTTATTTTGATGAAGGAATGAATGATAATTGAGAACTCTTTGAAATTGTTTGTTTACATTGGGTATCTTTCCCATGTCAGTCATTGTGGAGTGAGTGAAATATTCTCCCAAATCATTACTTTCCAGGGGACCCTCTTCAGTGTGAGAAATCTGATGGTATAAATGACAAGAGAGAGTTAATGACATGTTCACATATATTTATTAACATAATTCTCTATTCAGTTTCCAGTTATTCTTCATTATGATAGTTCCATGTACACAGATTACTACATTCTTGTATGCACAGATTTTCTCTTTTGTATCATCTCAACTGCAGAGTTAATTAATTTTGAAAACTTCATTATGTTTCAAAGAATAGGTATATGAATAATGTTTATGCAATTATTCTTTTATAAGACTTCAGGTTATGGTTTTGAACTGAGGTTAATTTTTTGCTTAATTGAAACTATCCACAACTTTTGGATGGGAGAGTGTATAATACCATCTATAATTACTCAGGTGATCATGATGATCTCCTAAATTATTCAATCCTATCTCTCTAATTAGGAGACAAATGATCACAATATGAAACTTACCTTTGTCTGGTTGGTAGATATGTCCTTAGAGATATGTTGTATGGTTATCACTTCTTTTTTATGGTCATTTTCCCCGCCTGGAACAATTTTAAATGCATTATAGAGTGGCAGAAGCAGAATGAAATATTTGAAAACCCTCAATTATCATGTTTTATTTTTTAAATATTGTCATTTAGAGTGGATAACAATGTAAAAGTAAGGTGTCCTTTAGGAGGTAGCAACACTTTTCTGGAAATTGACAAATAAAATATTCTCAGCATTAAAGTAAGGGAAAATAAGATAAGAAGATGCAAAATTCAGTGGTAAAGAGAGGGAAAATCCTCAAACAGGAAGACCAGAACACAGGCCATTATGTGAAAGTTTAACTCCTGTAAGTAAATAACTTTTCCCTAAGTGAAATATAATCACAGATGGATTCTTGAATAGAAATTGATACACATATGGAAAAATTACACATTTGAGATTTCCCCCAAATTCATAGCCTACATTTCAGAGAATATCATTCACTTCAGGAAATCTTCTGTTGATACTTCTAAGGACCTGCTTATTCAGTGACAATGCTTCTCCTCATAGTGAAGCTCAATCTTAGAACTCACCTGGACTCCATACTTGAAGAAACCTTAATACTCTCCACAGTTCTCCTTGTTCTGACTGTGAAAGCACTTCTGATATGCAGACCTGATATCCTATGTATGAGAAACAGAAGCATAGATTTTGAGATCTATAGTGATATAAGTTCATGATCTTCAAGTCCAGGGCAGAGTATGAGGAATAGTAGGTAAGCTCTTATGAACAGCACAAGGAACTATAATTTAAAAACAGTATATTGAAAATCCTTTTCCTGCAAATGATAATTCTTGACCTTCAGTCAAAAACACTAAGGATATATTGATGCCCATGCCTAAATTCCTAGACTACAGTATCCTCAATATTTTCATACCAGGAGAAATTATGATTCCAAAATGGTTGAAGTATATTTTATAAAAGCATCCAATAAACATAAGCTCAACCAAAACAATCTATGTTCTATGTGGAAAATAGTATGCCTTCTGTTTGCCAAAACTTCACTACAGTCCCTAAGTCCCTAGTGGAAAATAATTTTCTAGAGAATATTTATTTTGTCCATTGAAATAAAATTTATTGCATTCTCACATTGTTATTAATGTTGGAGATTGAGCAGCAAGAAAGACCTGAAATTTTAGAGCAGAAAATCACATGCCACTGATGGGACAAATAAGACATAAGGAATAAACAAAAACACAAAGTTTCTTTTAAGTACCCATAAGAGATATGAAAGAATCAGAGTAGAGATCAGTGTGGCACATGGGGCCATTGTCTAGATACTTGAACAACTTGATGCTAGATTAAATGGATGGATGGATGAATAGAGAGATAGCTGTATACAGATAGAATATTTTGAAAAACTCACCCATGAACACCAGATGATTGATATTCTCCAGCATAACATCTCTGAACATCTTTCTCTGGTTTGTGTCCAGCATGGCCCACTCTTCCTTGGTAAAGCTGATAGCTACATCACTGAAGGTCACTGATTCCTAAAATCACATAGGCATTTTGGTTCAGTCAATTCCATCCCTACCAATATCCAGAGTATACTGGATGAAATGAGAACCCTGAGGAAGAGTGGTGGTTGTGTACAAAATGCTCAAACTGTGCTTGGGATTCCAGTTTTGTAAGGTAATCATCCCCACAAACATGGGTTCTTGAGTACCCTTCCATTTTCACAGGCTTTTGCTTTAAACTAACCAATCACTGACTCCTGTGGAAAATCTACTAACTTACACTTTTGGCCCATATTAAAAGCACAATACCAAGGGTCCCTTTTGCTCAGCTGTGTGCTGCCCACACAGAACCAGGGCTGTTCATGTTTTCACTGGCTCCACATGGCAACCCTCTCTCCCTAGGGTCTTGGAGTAATCAACTACTTTTTCACATATTATTCTTGCACTCCTCAATTATGTAATACCTGATGTGCAATAATATATAAGTTTAAAATCCAACTTCACCAATTTGATCAACTTCAATGACCTCAGTTTCCCTGTCTAGGAAATTGTTTAACAAAATGCAACAAGTTTTGAAAAGTCCAATGAGCTGATGATACCTATGTAATCAACACTTGTTAAGTAAAAGTGATAAATCTATTATTCATTAAAATGGAAGCTATAACTGAAGCAAAGTACATAATTCTTCAGAAGTGTACAGTCTTTATACAGAACTTCAGAACATTATTTTTCCTCTTTCACCTCTAAAAAAACTCTGGTTTTTATTATGAGATATGAGGTTAAGCTGTTTAGTAGGACAAACCAGGGCCCCCTAGGACTACTATACTAAAGGACAGTCCTACGGTGACTCTTCCTATGGTAGAAGTCCTTCCATACTCAATAATTACCTGGACCTCCAAATTGGAACTTACATTGTGTCTCTTGTATACTCATCTTGATTCTGTTCAGTGACAAATAGACTTGTTATTTGTTCTGTTCTCTTTATAGTTCTTCAAATATTTTCACTGGTCCTAATATTTTACTATACATACAATACCCCTCCTCTGTGCACAGCTTAAAATAAGGAAACAATATTACCTGTTCATTGCTTCCACTTACAAAGTTGTACACATTTTTTTAAAAGAAAGAAAATGGTTAACTGGGGACAAGATAGTAATGAGAATTTCAAACATCTTTTCAAAATGTGAAAATATTCTCTCAAAACTGTAAAAAAAAGTATTGGACAAAATAAATACATTCCTTTTCATTGCCTTTACTGTCCTCTTTCTCGTGCTCTCCTGAACATGGCATAGACCTGACCCCAACATTCATAACACTAGACTCATTGAGCTCACCTGATGAACCATCTGCCTCCCTATTGGACTAAGTTGTGCAATTTCTCATCACAATCCCTTGTGTTCACCACAATCCTAAGAAAGGCACTACCACTAAAATAGTGAATGAATGAATTACTTCTACACTGAGGCCATAGGATGCATGAAGAAAATAAATCTTCTCATATCTCTTCTGTGAATACATAGCTTTAATAGAGACTCGATAAATTAGTGTAAATGGGGGACAGAAGATTATTTCTTACCCACTCCCTCACCCACTACAATAATAGCAGAGTCCTGGGTATACACAAGTGGATCGCAAATACGTGAGTATCCTATGAGTGTACTTAGAATGTGTCAGATCAGTACAGGAAATCTGCATATCTTAGAAAGGTTTAAATTTCAGTAGAAATAGCAATTCCCTACTCACCACTGGTTTCATTGCCAGTAGTTCTGCCACCAACTAACTTCCTCTGGGTTTTCACTCTCACACAGTCCAAGCACTAAGCATCCAAGCTGAGGATGGAGCAAGAAGCCATGAGAATCAAAACTTGTCCTATCACATATACCCAATCCTTCACCTGGAAATACCACCACCACCCCCAGTTCAACCAACAGAAACATATAGTCTACTCTAAGAGAAATAGGGGAAGGCCCTCATCTCCTAAACTCATATATAAGAAGGCTATGGATTATGTTGCTAATAATGAAAATGTGGCTACAGGTGTCTTATAAATAATAACATAAAAATCATTGTCTTTCATGTGTTGATTATCCCATGGTGCTCAAAGCCTTAATCTCTCCATCATTCAAAAAGAGGTATCTCACTTGAAGAGTTAGGCTGCTTTGCATCTACCCAGCATCTAGAACCAATTACATCTTCTTAGCTCAGCTGCAAATGAACTCCCTTAGGTGTTTGGTAGCAATGTAGCCAGTAGTTAAAGACTAGGAATCCCTGAAGTGGTTAAAAGTGCAGGCTGTTATCTGGAGGTGTAAGTGCATGTTTTGGAGGGAGATTGCATCTCATTCTGGGCACTGGGAGGCACATTTAAGAAATCCCAAATCAAAATAGTATTATCATGGGAGCTGCTGATGATTTGAAACTCATCAAACTGAAGCTGAAACACATGACCAGAATGTTCCACCAACATGCACAAACACAAAGTGCTTGCTGGTCTGCAGGGGTCAAGAGCGGCTTGCAAGTTCCAAACTTTAATTTTCCCATTATATGCCCTGCTGACAATCCTCTTGTTATCAAAGTGGATGCAATGGACCAATTCTTCATGTCCCTTCAGGACTCTTACACAGATGCCACATTCAATATCCCATAGCCTAATGATATTATCTGATGATCCACTAACAACTAGCTGATCCCTGGACAAGAGGTAGGTAATGCCTCACTTGTGCCCATTCAGAGTACAAATTCACAGGTACTCATGCCTCACACTTTGATGGCTCTGTCACCAGAGGCACACATGATTACTTATCATCAAAGTCTACCACATTGACAGTAGTGTGGTGGCCAACCAGGACATGGCATAAACTGATATCAGTGGCAGAAGCCATGTCCCACATGGTGATGGAGTGGACCTTGGAACAGGTCACCATGAGTCCACTGCTAAAGTGTAAGTGCAATACAGCCTCACTGTGGTGGATCAGTGTATTCAGAACTTCACCTGTGTTCACATCTCAGACTCTTACTATAGAGACTGAAGAGCCAGTTACAATGACATGTTCATCACACTGCAGACAAAGGACAGTGTCCCATTAACATTTTCAAACATTCCAAGCTGGTTTTATCCCAAATCTTAATAGAATTATCTCATAGGCCACCGATAATTTTTTCATCACCATACTGTTAACAGTAGACACCTTTACTATATTCAGAGTGGCCCTGAATCCTCTGCAAGTTGTATCATCCACACCACCAATCAGATTCTGTAGTCTCTATATCCTGGATAATCTTTGGGTATAATGACCTACAAAATGAATTTGGAGGGCCATCTGTGAGTCTGTTGTTAAACAGGTACTGAACCCACCCTCTTTTTTTCTGAAAGTCCTTTCCATAGAGTGTCTGTGCATGCAATTCATTCAATCATCTTCTTCTGATCACTCATTGCCATTCTTTACAAACCAGCACTACTGCACACAGAGACCTGGTATCCAGGTAGGAAAGAATGTTTTCTGCTATGTGATCTAAGCCTTGCTCTGGTAAAGCAGTAATAAAGTCCTGCTGCAACATGGGTCTCAGGTAAGAGTTAATATGTCCATGCTGATAGTGACACATTCATGAAATAAAAGGTTCCACAAATTCCACTTGATCTGATTCAGAGCAGTGGTAAAAATATTTAATACACAAGTCTTTTTTCTTTTTGATAGCTTCCATCTGATGGCCTCTTTCTGGAGATGATCACAGATGATGTTCCATTAATTATCTGGAAAATATTTTGTATTTCAGATCCATGAATCCAGAATGAATGTGTGTATTCTCTTTCAGACTAGTCTGAGAAAAGACAGCAGTGAAGCATCTTCCAAGATTCTTTCTGTTTATGGTATCCAGCTTTCTTCAACAAAGTGCCAAAAATACACTCTGGCAACATGAACTCAATTGTCTTGTCTTCATTCACTGAGTCAGGCTCCATGGTGGCCCCAGTGGCCCTGCCTCACTCTCCCCACACAGCAGTGAGTGGATCTGGTGGAGGAGGTGACAGCAGATGCAACAGAGGCCTAAAGTGTTCTTTTAAATCAATTAGGGAAAAATGATAATCAGTAATAGAAAAATGGGGTAATGAAATAAAGAAAGGGTTAATAGAGAAAAATACAAATGGGAAGTGGAAAAAAATTTAGCTTTATTAATGAAATAAATGCAAATTAGAATAGTAAAATAATAGTTATCTCTAACTCCTACTGCATGTGGATTTTGGTCTTCTCATGCACATAAATATTGTGCAAATCTCAGATTTATGAATTTTTCATTTATGCTCTAACATAGGTTTTCCAAGACCTATCCATGCCCTCTGGACCCTCACTCTATTCCTGCTCTATCCTTCCCTGGCTTTTTGTATGCACTTGCTGTAAATCATCTTAGTTAAACTCCTTAGGGTTCTGGAAAGACCACTCTCTCAACCCCCTTGACAGATTTTCAGAACTTTCTCTAGTGGATTTGGATAGTGCGCAAGATTGAAACTGTTTTGGACCCCCAGAAGAGCCACAGTCTTTAATTCAGTCTTGTTGGGTGAGATTTTTGATTGCTTTTTTTTTCCCAGGATGTGTGATCACATCCATTCAGGGTAGGTCTTAATTAGATTACCAGAGTCCTTTAGATAGCTGAGATCCCACACAGACCCAGAAACTTGAGTTGTTGGAGATGCAAATAAATGTATATTTGAAGATGCTAAAATGAGAGATGAAGCATAGAGTTTGTACCAAAGATGCTAAGAGAGCACCCCCAGATGCCTAGAGAGAAATGCCCTGGAAGAGCAAGCAAGGAAGCACAGGAAAGGAGAAAGAGAAACTACAAGACACAGAAGCCCAGAGACATTTTGGAGACAACTATTTTGAAACCAGAACCAAGGTGCAAAGGAAGAGCAGACTCCAGCCATGTGCCTTTCTAGCTGACAGAGGTGTTCTGGATACCAGCCACCATTCTTTGGTGAAGGTATCCTGTTTTAGATGCTTTAGTTTGGACACTTTGGTGGCCTTAGAACTGCAAATTTGTAACCTAATGAACCCCATTTATAAAAGCCAATCCAGGGAGGCTTCTGGAAGATGGCAGTTAGGAGAGAAAGGGCAAAAACAACTCCATGAAAAACACTAGATAAAAGACAGAAAGTGACCCAGAACAGCAGTTTCAGTGATGCACCAGCTGGACAAGGTCTTCTTAATCCACAGGGACCATGCACTTGGTAAAACTGGGAATCTGCATTCTGAAACAAGTGAGTGAGCCTGCTGGATAACCAGCAGCCATGCTGCAGTCTCATGAAACTGTGGTTGGCATTTGGAGTTGGACTAGTTTTAAAACCCAAAAGTAGCTGCAGATATGGCAGAAAGAACTGCACAGTGAAGCATGGCAGGAACTGCATCCCCACAACCTGTGGGCATGCATCAATATCTGGTTGGACAATAGCTTTTCAGGATCCACTGCTAGTTATCTTAGAGCTAGGAAGGCAGAGGTTTAGCAAAAAGGGGAAATTAACCACACCCCATACAGCCATCTGGTCATCTGGCCAGCAACACAGCCCAGAGCTGCTCCAAACAATCTGGCACAATGGGAAGTGTTTCAAGCAGCATGTGCACATGCCACAATATCTGGTATGGATGATAGCCTTTTGCACACCCACAGCTATTTGTCCCAGAGCTAGGAAGGCAGAGGTGTGCAAAAAGGAAGAAATTAACATGCCACATAGATCCATCCTTTCAGCAGGCTGGGAAAACATGTACATGGCCCTGTGGCCCAGGACTTTCCTTGGGAGATTATGCTCACTTTTGATATAGCACAATCTTCCCTCAGCAGAGGCCCTGGGGGGGGGGCATGGCTTGGAAGAGGGACCCACTCAGAAGTGCCAGGGACCATATACCAATACCAAGCACTTCTGGGTCAGTGGCAGAGACAAACTGTGGTGAGACTCAATGGAAGGTTTAGACTCACAACAGCTTTAAATCAAAAAAAAACAACAACAACAACAACAAAAAAAAAAAACAAACAAACAAACCTTGGGAGGTTTGATTATTAAACCTGCCCTCCCTCTCTAACCACTCAGACAAATGCCCCACATTCAGGGTGGGCAGCAACAAGTACACATGCATACTTTGTGCACCAATTGGACTCCCATAAGATTCAGACCCCACTCACTACAAAGACAAGGTTGGGGAAGACTGACTTGAGGGGAATAAGTGGCTCATGGATGTCACAAGCTGGTTAGAGAAAGTCTATACCACTAAGATGTAGATCTGATAAATTAGGGATAAGTGTTTGTATAAGCCTACATATCCTAAAATAACCCAATCAAGTTAAGCAAATGCCAAGAGGCCAAAAAACAACAGAAAATATTAAAGCATATGAAGCAGATGATATGGATAACCCAAACCCAAACATCCAAATCAAAAGATCAGAGGAAAAACATTACTTGGAGTAATTAACAAAGAACTAAAGACAAACAATGAGAGCATGGGACAGGATATAAAGGACATGAAGAAGACCCTAGAAGAGCATAAAGAAGAAATTTCAAGAGTAAATAATAAAATAGTCAATCATATGTAAATAAAAGAAACTGTTGACCAAATTAAAAAGATTCTGGATACTCACAGCACAAGACTAGATGAAGCTGAACATCAAATCAGTGACCTCAAAGAAGAGAGAATGGAAAGAGAGAGAACAAAAGAAAGAATGGGGAAAAAATTGAAAAAATTGAAATGGACCTCAGGGATATGATAGATAATATAAAACATCCAAATATGAGTCATTGGTTTTCCAGAAGGGGAAGAGAAGGGTAAAGATCTGGAAAGATTAGTCAAAGAAATTTTGGGGGTAAACTTACCAAACCTCCTAAACAACATAAATACACAAATCATAAATGCCCAGCAAACTCCAAATAGAATAAATCCAAATAAACCCACTCCCCAGACATATTCTGATCAGATTGTTAATTACTGAAGAAGAGCAAGTTCCGGAAGCAGCAAGAGAAAAGCAATTCACCACTTACAAAGGAAACAGCATAAGACTAAGTAGTGACCACTCAGTGAGCACCATGGAGGTGAGAAGGCAATGGCATGACATATTTAAAATTCCAAGAGAGAAAAATTGCCAACCAAAAATTCTTTACTCAGAAAAGCTCTCCTTCAAATTTGAGGGAGAGCTTAAACTTTTGACAAACAAACAAATGCTGAGGGAATTTGCTAACAAGAGACCTGCCCTACTTAATACAATACTGACAAAGAAACAAAGAAAGGAGAGCAAGATATGGAAAAAGTTTCAGTATAAAGAGATTCATTATGGGTCCATTAAGTGTGAGAGGGAAAAATATATCTGACAACATAAGCCAGAGGAGAGGATGGCTGATTCAAGAAATGTCTTCACAGTAATAATGTTGAATGTAAATGGATTAAACTCCCCAATTAAAAGATACAGATTGGCAGAATTGATAAAAAAAATATGAACCATCAATATGTTGTATGCAAGAGACTCATCTTAGGCATGGGGACACAAAGAATTTGAAAGTGAAAGGGTGGAAAAAAAGAAACACATGAAAAAATGTTCAGGTACACTAGCTATCAGAGAGATGCAAATTAAGACCATAATGAGATACCATCTCACACACAATTGAAAGGGCTGGCATTAAACAAAAAGGTAACTACAAATGCTGGAGAGAATGTGGAGAAACTGGAACTCTTATTCATTGTTTGTGGGACTGTATAATGTTTCAGCTACTCTGGAAAACACTCTGGCAGTTCCTCAGAAAACTAGATATCAAGTTACCCTTCAATCCAGCAATTGCACTTCTCGGTATATACCTGCAAGATCTGGAAGCAGTGACATGAACAGATATCTGCATGCCAATGTTCACAGCAGCATTATTCACAATTGCCAAGCAATGGAAACAACCCAAATGTCCTTCAACAGATGACTGGATGAATAAAATGTGATATATACACATGATGGAATACCCCACGGCAGTAAGAAAGAACAATGTCATGAATCATGTGACAACATGGATGAATCTTGAAGACATAATGCTAAGTGAAATAAACCAGGCACAGAAAGAGAAATATTATATGCTACTGCTAATGTGAGCATTGAGAAATATTAAACAAATGGTTTATAATGTAGAATGTAGGGGACCTAATGATAGAGAGCAATTAGTAAAGGGGGAATGATAAACTAATAAGAACAGATAAGTTATTTTGGGTAAATTTAACATTCTAGGAATGCCCAGGAAAGACTGTTAATTTCTGGTGGGTATGGTAGGAACAAGTTTATGGAAATGTTGCTGTCTTAGGTTATCTCTCTTTTTTATTCCTTTGCTGGGTTATAGCCTGTATGTTTTCTTGGGATAGAATAGTAACATGTTGGAAGTAAAGTAGTTATTTTATATTAGTTGTCTTTTTCTTATTCCCTTGTTTTGGTTCATTTTAAATATTTTTATATTGCATGTTTTAAAAATATTTTGATATAGTTAATCGATAATTAAAAAAAAAAATGAAAAATATGCAGAGCCCCCTGAGGAACTGGGGGAGAATGCAGGGGTGTTGGTTTTCCCCACCTCAAAGACTGCTGATGTGCTCACAGACATTGGGGACTGGCAGTTTGATGTGCCAAGAACTCTATTACAGGACTTGCCCTTGGGAAGACTTACTGCAAAGGAGAAGCTAGGCTTGCTTATAACTGTGCCTAAGGGTTTCCTGAGTTCCTCTTTGTTGCTCAGATGTGGCCCTCTCTCTCTAGCTAAGCCAACTTGGCAGGTGAAATCACTGCCCTCCCCCCTTTGTGGGATCTGACACCCAGGGGTATACATCTCCCTGGCAACATGAAATTTGACTCCTGTGGAGGAATCTAGACCCAGCATTGTGAGATGGAAAACATCTTGAGCAAAAGGGGGATGTGAAATGAAATGAAATAAGTTTCAGTGATGGAGAGATTCCAAAATCAGCTGAGGTCACTCTGGTGGGGACTCTTATGCACAATGTAGATAACCCTTTTTAGGTTTTAATGAATTCAAATAGTACAAAATACCTGAAACTATCAAATTACAACATGGAAACCTTGAATCTTGAAGATGATTGTATAACAGTGCAGCTTATGAGGGGTGACAGTGTGATTGGGAAAGCCATGTGGATCACAATCCCCTTTGTCCAGTGTATGGATGGATGAGTAGGAAAATGGGGGCAAAAAAACTAAAGGAAGAATGGGAGAGACAATTTGTGTGTTCTGTTTTTACTCTTGTTTTACATATTCTTGCTTTCACTTTTTCTGGTACAAGGAAAATGTTAAAAAATTGGTCAGGGTGATGAATAAACAACTATATTATGGTAGTGTGATCAATTAATTATATACTTTGCATGATTGTATGGTATGTGAAATAAATCTTAGTAATTTTTTTTAAGAAACAAATATCTACCATTCAAATTCAAAATGATTTCATGATAGGGTTAATAAATTCAAATACTACCTTCATTTGGAGGTATCAGTGATGTCCATATATCAAATCAATTCTTTAAATCTCCTTTATAAGGAAGTAAGGGGAACACATGGTCATAATATTTATGTCATCTCCCACAGTCCTCAGAAGTGAGGAAGTTTAGAAAATACAGAATGAATGGGTTTGTCAGGATATCCAGTTGCTCCATCTGATAATTTCATAAAATGGTTGCTGTAGTACTGCCCCATATTAATCTTCATTTGTGGGAACACCCCTGCATTTCTCTTTCTCTCTTTATATATGGTATGTGTGTTTGCATGTGTATCTGTTTGCATGTGTGTGTGAAAGCATTAATCTTCATAGCCAGTAAATTTTTCCCTAAAACACTGTTAAGAATGCATTTCATGGACAAATGGTGATAATTTGTCATAAACAATGGTAGGCTTAATTCACCAATTTGTATCCAAGAAGCAGAGAAAAAGAGAATAAACTATGTATTATGTGTGATGCTATTGATGTTTATCTGTATTTGTTTACTTTTCATAATAATTCCATTTATGATTTACAAAGTTAACAAATTACATGACCACAGACTCAGAAATTTCAGAAAATTTTAATATTATGACAAAATTACATGGTGGAAAATTACACAGCTAGAATTAGAAGTTTTCTCTGCTTTTCCCCAAGCATAAATTCCTGGAGTTTTATACATCACACACAGGTTTTTACATGGAATGTCCCTCTCACATCAAACATCAGAGTTCCCACTCTGGGACTACAACCTGATCTCCTAGTTTCTCCACAAAAATACTCCCTATCTCCAGATTCTCATACTACATGGAAATGTATACTGCACTGGCCCCTCTCAACAAACATCATTTGCTAGGTCTCATTTTTACTGCCCAGTTTACTCCAGAGTTTGTAATTTCAACAGATACTACCAAGGCAAACATTATGTCCCTATGACTGTTTACAACATTTACCAACCAAAACCTCAATATTCAATGACTTCAAATACCTGTAATTATCCATGACTACACCTTACACAATACATGAGTAAGATACTGATCCAGGAATAAGCACAGATTCACAAGTTCTAGAGGTTTTCAAATATACCTGGGAACTGTACTATGTCTTGCTAATTAGACCATTCCTGCATACTCCATAACTACTCCAAACCATCTCCATACCTTGTGAATCTCATGCACTCTATCATTTTCCCTCATTTTTAACAGATGAAATTACCTCCTCCTAAGCAGATTGAAATGTAATTTGTGAAATTACACTTTAATACCATAATATTTTCAAATATCCCTGAATGCATACACATTATTAGTTACTCCATCTCTCCTATTAAATAGAAAAGTCATGGTACCTCTGGCCAAGCCCAATGTCTCCAATTGATCACAATCTCAGGTTTTGTTGTGCACTGTATTATTGATTATAAATTAAATTGCCTTTATCAGAAACCTCTTGCTCTCTTCACAATGTCCTCATTTAGGCTCATTTTTTACTCTTCCATTTTGAAAAAAATAAAAACAAGGCAAATCTACTGTGTATGCATTTTCTCTCAAGTTCCAACTCTCCAGATCTTCCCTTGACAAACTGAAAGTGCACCTATCATGGCCTCACATTCATCTCACTCTTTGACTCACAAAAATCAAGGCTGGTGCCCTCACTAATTACTAATGATCTACCCATAAATAAATACTTACTTGGAACAACATTATTGGACCACAATATCCTTTTTAGGACTTCCTTTTTCCTTTCTTTTTCTATCACATCTCCAGATTGTATTCAAACTACTCTAGATACTTCCCCATGTCTGCTGCAAAGAACTTCTCCAAGAACACTATTAGAATATCTTGAAACTAAATCCTATCCCCCTTCTCTCCTCATTTGATGTGCTGTACTGGTCTGTTCTCACATTTATTCAATTTCATTAATTTCTTCTATTGATATTTCTAAACTGAAAGTCAGAAAACACTTTTCTGTATTCCATTTCAGAACTATCATGGCTACTTGCTTAATTGTGTGCACCTAAAATGAAATATATCACAAGATATTATCTTCCTAATAGCCAAAATATAAGTATTACCCCTCCCCCTGTCTCTAATCTTTGTTAAATTCTCCAATAGGCATTTAGTGATTCAACTTTTACATGTCCTCTTGAAATCACCAAGCCTAATTAAACATTGCTATTGTCTCCACTGAAGACTATTTTCACCCATTTCCACCTCAATCCACAAGCATACCTTCTCATACTACACTCATCTCTTTTCAATTTTAGTTTAAATGAAAATTCCTCAGAAATTCTTTTAATGAACAATGATAAAGTTACCTTTGCCCTCCCTCTCCCACTTTATTACAATCCTATTACTCCTTCAGGCAACTCTTCAATTTGCCAGTATGAAAATGATCTATCAATGCATACCTTCATCCAACTACCTATCTATGGTCTCTCTCCCCTACTGATCTAAATGCAGAAAAATTAAAATGCTGAATGTTAAGATCTGGCAAGATTCATTTATACCACTAGGGATATATTTTAAATACAGAGAAATATCAAGTTATAACTTCCTAACTTACCCTCAGAATGTCTGCCAAAAACACCTAAGTCAGATTAAATGATGATCTTCTGACTAAATTTTAATTTATGAAAAAAGGGAGGTCTGATCATCTGGGCAAAAATTCTCCCCAATAGTCACCAGAATTCAAATTAACTTAGGAGAGAAAAACAATCAAATTCTTTGTTCCTATTTGCTAATGCTGCCATCATGCCAAATAACAGAAATGGATTGGCTTTTATAAATGAGGTTAATTTGGTGACAAATTTCCAGTTCAAAAATTAAAAAATGTATCCATGCAAGGGCATCAACAAGGGGGTACCTTCACTGAAAAAAGGCTGTTATCACTGGGAAAACTCTGTTACCCCTGAGTCATGTGGATGGCACCTGCTCACTCCCAGGTTGCATTATAAAATGGCATACTCCAAAATGTCTCCTGGCTTAGCTTCTCCTGGCAAACTCTGGGCTAACATCTCTGAAGCATCAGCAAAATCTGTTTTCAGTGACTGTCTCTAAAATGTCTCTCTCAGCTACAGCACTGAGATCTTTCTTAGCTCTTATAGGGCTCCAATAAGCCATTCAAGACCTGTGCTATATGGGTGGGGACACATCTCCATGGAAAAATCTAAACAATGTTATCACCTAGATTTTGGTGGGTCAAATTTCCATGGAAAAAAACAAATCCAAAATTTCCCACTAAATCAACACTAATACATCAGCCCCCACAAAATTGCATTAAACATAGTTTCTCTGGGGGACATAATATATCCACACTGGCACATTCCACACCCTGGAACCAAGAAAGCACGACCTTTCTATTCATAAAGTACATTCATCCCATTGCATCACAGAAACTTAAATCCTTTCAGTAACAATAAGTACAAGATCCCATCAAAATCAGTCACAGGAGTTGTCATGTCCTAAAACAAAATTCCACTCTAGCTGTGGACCTGTGAAACTTAGAACAAGTTATCTGCTGCCAATATAAAAAGGAGGAACACCCATAGCATAAAGGTTCCTATTGCCATAGGGAAAAACTGAAAGGAAAACAGGGTCCACAGAACCAAAACAGTTTCTATAGCCCTCAGGAAAATATCATTAGAATTCAAATCCTGAGTCACTTATACAATGTTGTATCCTTGGGGCTTCAGAAACCAGGAGCACTAACTTTTCCAAAGATTTATGCAGAAGCCCCTTTTTCTCCAAATACTAGGATGAGTATTCAAACATATCCACACATTGGGAAGACCACCTTCTACCTGGTCCCATTTTCTTCCAACATCAATGTGCAGCATGAAATCTGCCTCTCCAGGGCCAATGCCCTGCCATCTCCAAATAGTGAGGTGGTGACCAGTTTCCCCCAATCTGTGTGGAATGTGCTTCCCCAAATCTGAATCTTAGGTGTCAGCCCAGTTCCTGAGCACCAAGGCAGAGAGCCTGCTTCCTAATTCTTGGGCACAATGACCCTTTCCATAAGCATTGGTTGCTCTATTCTCCTTGCCTGAGATTTCTTGACTCCAGACCACAATTTCCATGATTTTCCTTCAAGAATATTTTCCTTCAATTTGTCCCAGTTCCATTCCCTCCAGTCCAGACTGCCAGTGATTACAATTATACGGATCTTGCAAAAATTGTTGGCTTGGCATGAAGCATGCAAGGGGTAAAACCACTAGACAATATGACATTCCACAAATCCTATCTGATAACCACATCTCCAATCCTGGCTTGTATTGAAATGGTGGTTTGGTTCCATGTTTGGTTAAAACCTCATGTAGGGCTGTAGCTTCTGAGATGTAACTTTTTGGAAGCCAGAATTTTCCAAACTATCAGTTTCTATTTTTGTAGTACCTAAGAGTACATTTCTCAGCTTAACTCTCTCCTCTTGCATTTTACTGTATGCTGCAAAGAGAAACTGGGCTACATCTTTGACATGTAGTTTGGAGATCTCTGGAGCTATGTATTCCAGGTTGTCACTTTCAAATTATGCTTTCCATCGGACACCAGGACCCAATCTTGCCAAATTCTCTGCCACTTTGGAACAAGGATTGCTTTTCTGCCAGAATGCAACATCATATTCAACATTTCTGTTCAAAGTCTCATCAGAGCTATCTTCAGAGTTTATATTCCTGCCATCAGTTTCTTTGAAGCCATCTAGGCCTTTTCTATCAAGTGCCTCATAATTCTTAAAGAATCTTCCCCCTTATCCATGTAAAAAGCCATTCCAAAATGTTTGGTATTTACAAAGTCAGCAAAACCCCTCTTCTCTGGTAACAAAGTCTTATTCAAATTTGCTAATGCTGCTGTTATGGAAAATACCAGAAATGGATTGGCTTTTACATAGGGGGTTTATTGGGCTGCAAATTACCAGTTCTAAGGTCATAACAGTGTCCATGCTACAGTATCCACAATGGTGTACCTTCCCTGAAGAAAGGCTGCGGGCATCCATAAAACCGCTTTGCTCAGAAGACGTGTTTGGCATGTGCTTGATCCCATTTTCCACGTAAAATGTGGTTCTCCAAAATATCCCTGGTCTTAGGTTCTTGGCATAAACTCTGGGCTGCTATCTTCTAACCATCAGCAAAATCTGCTGTCAGCAGCTGTCTCTAAAATGTCTCTCTTAGCTGCAGCACAGAGCTCCTTCTCTCTGAGCTCTTATATGTCTCCAGGAAACTAATCAAAACTGGTGCTCTATGGGTGGAACCAAACATTCATGGAAATAATCTAATCAGAGTTACCACCTCCATGGAAACAACCAAATCCATATTTTCCCACTTACTCAACATTAATCAGCCCCCACAATACTGCATTAAACATGGCTTCCCAGGGTACATAATGTATCTAAACTGTGACATTCCACACCATGGACCCCAGAAAAATATGATCTTTCCATACACCAAATGCATTCATCCTATCCCATCACAGCAACTTACATCTTTCAGTAAAAATATGCAAGTACAGGAGGGGCAAGATGGCAGAGTGGTGAGGTGTGTTTTAGTTACCACTCTGGGACAGTTGGTAGAAAGCCAGGAACCACCTGGAACAGACACCACAGAGGAATTTGAGCTTGGGCATGCTTCATACAACACTCACAGATGTGCAGAGCAGCTGAGATCAGCAAAGTCGGTGAGTTCTTGTGGTCAGGGGGCCTGCATCCCTCCTGGCCAGGCACAGTCCCAAGGGAGGAGGGGCCTTCAATGCTGGGAACCAGGAGGGAGAACTGTACTTGGAGCTCTGATTGAAAATTTCAGGCTCCTGAAAAAAATCTCCAACCATAAAGGGACTGAGACCAGAACTGGAGCAGTCAGCCTGGCGGAGAATCAAGTATTTAAGAATAAACTTACCCAAGGACACAAAAGACATGTTTAAAGAAAACTACAAGAAACTGCTAAAAGAAATTGAATAGAACCTAAAAACATGGAAGAACCTGCCATGTTCATGGATTGGAAGACTAAATATAATTAAGATGTCAACCCTACCTAAACTGATTTATAGATTCAATGCAATACTAATTAAAATTTCAACAACTTACTTTGCAGAAATAGAAAAACCAATAACCAAATTTATTTGGAAGGGCAAGGTGTCCTGAATAGCCAAAAATATCTTGAGAAAGAGGAACAAAGTGGGAGGTGTCACGCTACCTGACTTTGAAGCATATTACAATTCTACAGTGTTCAAAACAGCATGGTACTGGCATAAGGACAGAGATACTGACCAATGGAATCAAATTGAGTGTTCAGAAATAAACTCTCACATCTACAGACAACTGATCATTGATAAGGCATTCAAGCAAAAGCAAATGGGACAGGGCAGTCTCTTCAATAAATGGTGTTTGGAGAACTGGATATCCATTTCCAAAGGAAAGGATATTATATGAAAATTAACTCCAATTAGATCAAAGACCTAAACATAAGTGCTAAGACCATAAGATTCTTAGAAGAAAAAGTAGGGCAATATTTAAAGATCTTGTGAAAGGAGGTGGTTCCCTAGACCTTACACCTAAAGGGCAAGTAACCAAAAAACAAATAGACAAATGGGATCTCCTCAAAATCAAACACCTTTGTACATCAAAGGACTTTGTTAGAAAAGTAAAAAGGCAGCCTACACAATGGTAGTCAATATTTGGAACCACATATCAGATAAGGGTTTAATATCCAGAATATATTAAGGAGTCCTAGAACCCAACAACAGAAAGGCAAACAATCCAATTAAAAAATGGGCAAAAGACATGGATAGACACTTTTCCAAAGAGAAATACAAATGGCTCAAAAACATATGAAAAAATGCTCAACTTCACTGGCTATTAGGGAAATGCAAATCAAAACCACAATGAGATATCATCTGATAACTACCAGAGTGGCCATTACACAAACAATAGAAAATTACAAGTGCTAGAAAGGATGTGGAGAAACAGACAATTATTCATTGCTGGTGGGAATGTAGAATGGTGCAACCACTCTGGAAGACAGTTTGGGGTTTCCTCAGGAAGCTAAGTATAGATCTGCCATATGACCCAGCTATTCCATTGGTAGGTATATACTCAAAGGAACTGAAAGTTAAGACACATACAGACATTTGTAAACTGATCTTTATTGTGGCATTATTCATGATTGCCAAGAGATGGAAACAGCCCAAATGTCCAACAAAAGATGAGTGGATAAACAAACTGTGGTATATACACATGATGGACTATTATGCAGCTGTAAGATAGAACAAAGACATGAAAAATATAATAAGTTGGATGAACCTTGAGGACATTATGTTGAGTGAAGTCAGCCAGAAATAAAAGGACAAATACTGTATGATGACACTAATATGAACTAACATTAAGGAGCAAATTTTGAAAGTTAAAAGCTGATAAAAGAGGCTACCAGGAACTAGAGAGTAGAGATTGGGCATTTGATGCTGAAGGACTACAGAATATTCAGCAGGATTGATTGTATATATCCAGAAAAAGATATCATAATAATGTGTGAAGGTAGCACATTTTAAATATACTGAACAAAAATATCTGTGAGTGAAGCTGAAAGTGGGGCTAGGGGAGTGTATGACACCAGAGGTAATGGTGGATGATGGAGATGGACTATGTAACCTGGCAAAAACTGGAGTGGCCAATGACTTGCTAAATGTAGAAATATAAAATGTTTTTACCTGTGGTAGAACAAATGAAGGTCAACCTTGCTGAGTGTTGTAAAAGGGATGGTACTGGGGGAAAAAAAACATAGCCAAAGCACACTGGAGTCTGTAATTGGCAGTGACATTGTAATGTGCTTCCATTGGATGTGGCAAAGGCAATGCAGCAAAGTTGAGTGTATATGAGAGGGGGATGTGGGGGAGGTATATGGGATTCTTGGTCATGGTGTTGTTTTCTGTCCTTACTATTATATTGTATGGCATTTTATTTTTCTTTTTACTATCATTTTATTATTCACCGAAAAGCTCTTTCTTACTAATCAATATATTCAAGTGCTGATTGTGGTGATAAATCTACAAATATATGATGATACCATCAACAACTAACTCTACACTGTGGATAATTGTATGGTATGTGAATAGATCTCTATAAAATTATAGGAAAAAATATAAATATGGGTAAAAGTGCTGGAGAAAACATGGAGGGAGGGATGTGCCCATTTACTTTTGATGGGGAGGTGGAATGGTATAGCCTTTCTGGAGGTGAGTGTGTGGTTCCACAGGAAGCTTGGTGTGTGGGGCCATGAGGTCCTGCAGCCTCATTATGGAGTGTGTACTTGGAGCTGAGAGTGGGGATGGATGGACATTTGCACACTGGTATTTTAACATTCTTTCATCAACTGTAACAAATGTACTGTAACAATACGATCAGTCAGTAATGGAGGGGGATGTTCAGGGGTATGGGAGGATTTGAGTTTTCTTTTTTTGTGTCTTTATTTTTCTGGAGTAATGAAAATGTACTAAAAATTGAAAAAAAATGTAATTGTGGTGATGGATGCACATCTGTGTGATGGTACCATGGGCAAGTGATTGCGCACTTTGGCTCTTTGGATAATTGTATGGTATGTGAACAATCTCAATAAAATTAAATTAAAAAGGAAAAAGAAGAGCCACATAGGCCATGATGCTAGCTGCATCTGAGAGACACATTTTGAAGATAGCCACTAGGATCTTACACTGACATTTTGGGGAATGCCATTTTGAAATGCAACCTGGGAGCAAGCAGATGCCAGCCACATGCCTTCCCAGCTAACAGATTTTCAGACACCATGGTCAACCTTCAGTGAAGGTACTCTGTTGTTGATACCTTACTCTGGATAATTTATGGACTTAAGGCTGTAACTTTGTAACCAAATAAACTTCCTTTATAGAAGCTAAAATAAAAGAATATGACATTATGAAATGTTCTGAATTGTTTTAAATGGATATTGTAAAACTTAGACCATTTATTTATTTGCAGATTGGCAGGTAGCAGGGGGATCACTGCACAGTAAAGTTTACCTGGGGTAAGTAGAATATTGCATAGGTGCTCTCATCCCATACAATATAAAATCAAATTTTATTCACTTTAATGCATAAACTTGAAGAAGGCAATTTTCAAACTGAAGAATCATTATGGTAATTTTTCATTTTTTTATCCGTACTTCCTTATAATATTTAAAATAAAGTTAATCAATGTTTCAAAATATTCAGATGTGAATAATATGGTGTGTGGATGAATCACAAACAAATGCTTTATACTCTTTCATTAATGCTATGAGAAATCACTGGAATTACACCCAAAATATAAGGGGATCATATACATATTTTATTTTTATGACAAGGATTCATTTACTCACTTTGTGTCACTTGAATATATAGCACAGAAGTTAGCAAAGAGAAGATAAGTTGATATTTGTTCTAATTATTAATGAAATATCAACAGATAATAAAATATCCAATTCTTAAGATAAACAGAATCCATCATAATTAAATTATTTAAATCATTTAAGTTAGTATTCTGTATATTGAAAATTTTTCTGCAAGGAGAGCCCTCTGGTCCCTCCCTGTTTAGCTGTCACCAGTTTCACGAAGTGCTGTCATCCAATAAGTCTGCACTTTGATTAACAATTATCCATTCTGCTTAAAACTTCTGGGAGTGAGTTTTTCAATTCAATGAATAATATAGAATACGTTAGTCTCATTTTTTGAATAGTATCCCATCAGTGTTTTCTATTCCAATCTTATAAAAAAAAAAAAGAGCAGGAGAGAAGTGGGGTGATTCATGGAGGGAGATGAAGAGTAGGAAAATAAGAGAATGACATAAAACACTCACAATACTGTTTTTTCTTACACTAGAGAGGCAAGGCAGGACTTCTGTTAAAGATCCAGTCATGTTTTAGGTGCAGACAAGGATGAGTGCGCACCAAGGATGATGAAGACCATGACAGGAATCATTCTGTTTTATAACCAGGCCATCTTTGTTCAGTTTTAGTTTAAAATGTATGGAAGCAATGACACTAGAGAAAACCCGAGTATGTAACACTTGGCATAAAATGAAGCAATCAACACAAGTACACATTCACCAAAAGAAGGCCAATGGCATCAGGAAAAACCTTGTTAGCTGGAAAGGCAAGGGGCTGGCATCTGCTGATCCCAGGTCATGTCCCAGCTCCACTCTTGGTTCCTGTATGTTCTTTAAGATACATCTTCAAAGTATACCAGTTGGCTCCAGATGCACTGAGTTCCTTCTGTTTGTCAGCTCTTTTATATGGCTCCAGTGATTTAATTAAGACACATGCTGAATGGGAGGGGTAAATACCTCCATGGAAATGATCCAATCAAAGGTCTGTCCCACAGTTGATTGAGTCAGAAATATGGAAATACATGGAAACACTCAATTATTAGGTTCCAACCAAACCAACCCTAATACAAGATTGCATCAAAGAACATGGTGTTTTGGGGGACATAATATATCCAAACTAGCACAGTCATCAAAATCATTTTTTGAACCTAAACAAAGATCATGATATTCATGGACACTCTGAACCAGGACCAGCAACCTGCAAAGACCACATACTATATATGAGATGATTCAAATGAAAAGGCTATGCTTTGAATAAAATAATCAAATATGTGGCTGATTTGCCCCCTCCTCTCCCTGAAAGCATGTCCTATTCTTACTCCGGACCCTTTCACCTAATCCCCCTGAAGACAAGCAGAACTTAGAATAAGGAGACCAGACTGAAATATAAGCTTTTCCAGAGCACCATGGGCTTGGGCAAGTAAACCTCACATCCAATGATTTTTACACTCTTTATTACCCAAAACAATGTTTTAGAGTTTTCCATGTATTTTGTATGTATTTGTTATGTTTTATCCTTAGTTTTTTTGTTTCTGATTCTCTGCAAAGTTACTTTTACATTTCTTTTTCCAAATATGTTTCCTAGTATATAAATAATAAAACTGATTTTTCTATTAAAAAGAGGAATAACATTTGGGGCACCTCTTAGAATATTAAGATTTGCCAGTACAATTCAATACAATAAACACACCCATCTCTGGAAATAGCTTTCCATGCAATGATTCTGTAGGAATATATGCACATCCTTGATGACCAGAGTGGCCTGGAAGGAATGGAGATCCAGGCTGTTGACAGACACAGATTGAATTTGTTCCCAAGGTTGTATCAGCAAACAGACAAACTAGAAGGGTGAAGTGGGAGAAATACACCACTTCCATGATTTCATGTAAAAAGAATGGCTACCTTAACTACAAGGTCAGCACACCAAGACATTCTTAAAATCGTTTTTTCCTTATAAAGTACCTATCTGATTGTTGTATCAGAGTGCAACTGGCAAAATAAAATGAGTTGGGGAGTTGTTCCTCATTTACTTTCCAGAAGAGATTGCACAGAATTGATAGTACATCAATGTTAATTACATATTGGGTAGAATTCACCAGTGAAACCATCTGGGCCTGAAGTTTTCTTTTCTGGAATGTTTTTCACTACAAATTCAATGTCCTCAACCAATACAGGTCTATTCACTGTTTCTTCAGTGAACTTTGGCAGTTTCTACCTTCAAATTAATTTGTCTATTTCTTCTAAGTTGTTAACTATAAGCCATGAAATTGAGGTTTCTAAATGATCCTTGAGACCCCCATGACTGAGGCTAAGATACCCTACCCATGAGAACCATTCTGGGCCACTGGCCCCTAACCCTCAGCACCTGCCCTCAAACCATGCACACAAGGGGAGTGACTGCCAGATAGCAGAGGCCTTCACTACCTTCCCTGTCATGAAAGATTTGAGACGAGGGAACATCCCTTCCCTTGGCACATGGGAACCACACTCCAGGCTTCTCATTCACTCCAGACCCCAGGACACAAGACCCACCCAGCCAGCCTCACACCCCTTTGAGGATGATGGTGGTGTGTGGGTGGGGAGTGCTCTCAGGAAACCTAGTGGCTCCATGAGCTGCCTCTGCATGGCCATTCTGCAGACATTGCAAAGGGAAACCATCAAGCAGCCTGGGAAAAAGAGAAACAGATGTAACACAGGGTCCCATAAGTTTTCCTGTAGTGGCTGGCAGATCCAGATGGAAGGCACCCAAGAGAGACCATGGTGGAGTCCACGGTGGCAGCGCCACACATCTGGGGCCACCTTGGCTGATTCCCATCAGCAGGGCAGTGCCTTCCACTCTGGGACCAGTGCTAGCATGAGCTCCTGGCTCAGTTCACCAGTCTCTTTTCACGAGTCATCTTTCCTTGGGAACTGGCCAGCAACTGACCCAGAATGACCATGTCCATGTCCTTAGGTTTGGGATCCAGCCCATCTGGCAGCACCCTAGGCTTCCTAGCCTGTTGGTATGGGAGAGGAGAGGAATGAGTCACTGGCTCTCAGGCTCCTTAGTGGCAAGTGGGTGGAGCCAGGCTGACCAAAGGGACCAGGGAGTTACTCTAGCCATTGGGAGGTTTGTGGAGGGACAGCTCAGGCCTGGGAGATCTGAGAAGCACACTCTGTCCCCACCCCCAATTGATACCCTACTGGGAGTAGGAACCCAGTAGGATGCCTTTGGCAAGTCTTGGAAACAGAGCTCATCATCTTCCCATGACCCTGGGCCACATCTTTCTGGGAGCTTTGTGACCACCTGGGTCAGAATTCTCAGTAGCCTGAAGGCCTAGTGGATGTGGTGCCAGGTGGGGGTGGGGAGGGGAAGAGTGAGTGCTAGAGGAGTTCTGGGGTGGCCAGGCAGGACCCACCACAAGGCTGCCAAAGACAAGTGCAAGGCAGCCTCTGTGCTCCGAGGGCCTTAGCAGGGAACCTGCCCACAGGCTGCCCAGGAGTCTGAAGTGTGTATGACACTCCACCCACTTTCCTGCAGAGATGCAGCCACCAGTGCAGGGAGTGTATGGCATGCAAGCATGCCTCAGGCTTTCTCCTCACCCTGGTCTGCCCTGGTGCCCTATGTCCAGTCCACTACTCTTGCAAGGCAGAGCCAGATAAGCAGGGTCACAGCTTTCTGCCCCACAGTTAGGGGACTGGAGAAAGCAGATTCTGGGCATGTGTGGGCAGATAGGGTTTTAACAGGGTTGTGCAGGGTGACTGGGTGATGATAGTTAGTGGAGTCCATCTAGGGACTGAACTGGGTAGGGCAGTGCTGTCCTGCACTGGTGGTCCTTGGTACAGCTATACTGCCTGAATGTGCTGGTTCTTTTCTGATCCTGGAAGCTAATCAGGTTCAAGCCTGGTTACTATCTGGATAGGAGGACATCTGGGAATACTGGGTGCTGTAGGCTTTTGAATCATATTGAGTACCCTTGGCTCCCTTGCTACTTCTTTTGGCCACTGCCCAGATCATGGCTTCTCCCCATGAATACCTGGAGCCCTCCTGCCACAGGTGAATACCTCCATGGACACCCACTGCCCTAGCTCCTGCCATTCCAGCACAGGCAGGCAGATGGCTGCAACCTGGCACACCCCTATGTCTAGCAACTGAGAAGAAACCCAGGCCTGACATGGGCTGGGCTGAGACCACTCCTAGGGCCAAGGTCAACACCCCTTACCCTCTAGACACATTCTCAGCCATCCACCCCTGTTCATTTACAGCTGCATTCAAACCCTGCACACCATGGGCACACCCAACCTGGACTTTGCTGCCTTCCCTGGCACATTAGGGATGAGGTGAAGGAACATAAATTACTTTGGCACCTGGGCAACACTATCCAGCCTTCACATTCACTCTGGGTCCCAGAGTATAGGACACACCCAGCCACCTCTCCAGCCCCTTTGAGTACAATCAGGGACCTCTGCTCTCCAGAAACCACATGGGGCATTCAGCCCCTCCCAGACCTCTCTGCAGAGGAAGAGAACCCTACAAAAACCTCAGGAAATAGACACATTCCAGGTGTCCACTGGTCTTCCCACTTATCCACCCCAGCTGGCTAATCTGCTGTTATCTCTATCCTGGGGTCAGAATCCCTTCTCTGGAATGCTCTTTCCAAAAAGTTTTTGACCAGCTCTTTTTGATTATCCTTTACAATCCATGTGTTGCTCCTGTATTTATTTTATGTTACTGAATATTTGTTCATTTCTCATTGAATATTATTAAATTCCTATTGTATAATTGTGGTAATAGTCCAATGAGCTGTTAGTGCCCAGACCAAGTTTATGCAGAGTTCTGGGGAGGTTGGGGGGTTGCTACCAAGAGAGTGAAAAACACCCCAGGTATAGAAGCAGACACAGATGTGCTGGGACTTATGGACAGGAGAGGTTCTCTGGTGGTGGCTGATCTGGAGGTTTAGTGCTTCCATGAGGAATAGCAGTGCAGGGGTGGCAGGGTGTTAATATGTGATATTAGAACAACACATTAAATATAGCATGAGGATGTTGGGTCCCTATTACTTTCATTAAAGGGACCTAAAATCTAATGTTTTACTAAGATTATTATTTACAAGACTAAGATATGATCAATGCTTCTTTTACCCCATGGTTATATTCTTCCCCCTTCTGGGAGATTGTTTACCTTCTTGACCTCTGTCCTTGGCTAAAGAAGGGTTCTTACCAGCATTTAGGAGGGGCCATATCTTGGGAACCATGTAATTAGAGGGCAGTTTCTTTCTTTCCTTCTCCTTATCAGACCCTCATTTCACATCCTTCTTTGCTTGTATAGATACATGTTTTAAAAGAAACTTCAGTGCCCTAGGAGATATTGTGTAGCTTGTGCCTTGTTTCCTCCATGGACATATTTCCCATCTGTCCTTGACTCTTGGTCATTTCACTCCATAGGATTCATACATTTTAAGTAGTTAGCATAGTCTAGTTTAGTTAAATATTAAAATATTCCTGCAGTTATATGTCATTAACTTCCACAATTCACCATAGTCATTCATGAATTATAGATGCCCACCAACTCGGAGAACTGGAAAGCTCCCTATGCCTGTGTGGAACCCTGGGCCCTGTCTCTGCATTTCTAGTCAGTGAAGAGTGTGCCGGATATGTGCAGAAGGGGTGGGCCCTAGGCCTGCTCATGCCATTTGTCCTGCCTTCTCACGTCTCTCCAAATTGTTTCATGTCTCTCCTTCCTGTTGAGTTCTGTCTTCTGGTTTCTTTTTCCTCATCCTGCTGTCTGAGCATTTTGTGGCAGTCTGCCTTTGCACCCTCTATGTTCCCTCAGCAAACCTGACATTCTGCATGTCTGAATCTCATGTCTGCCCCATGGCATCCACTTCTGCAGTCTAGAGGAGCTGTGGTTCATAGAGGAGGCCCCGAGGTGGCACCTGCACAGTGAGCATTTTCTCAGCAATTTGAATGGGCAGCCAGCATGGCTGGTGCAGGTGGGGCTGCCAGGCTATGGAGACCCAGAGCCTGGACCCCTCCCCTCCATAGTGATTTCACATAGACTCCTACTTGACCAGGACAGGTGTTAAAATTCATCAGATGTCCCCAGGGGAGGAAAAATATATTGCAAACAGAGCACAGAAATTGCCCTTCATTGATCAATGTTGATAACAAATCTTCACACCCTGTGTCTCAAGGGCTTGCCTAAACCCCGTTCTTACACCCTCCTTGTTCTAACCTTTATAAACCACCACCTGTCACCCCCTACTTTTGCAAAGCACTAATTTCCATCTTTCCTGGCCTCCACTGCTGTGGAACAAACCATCTCCTCTAAGTAAGTCCTACTAAATTCATGTCCAACCCCATGCCTAGTGTATCTTCAGTTCTAAGGTTAAGCTGGGTTGAAACATGGCCCTATGGAGCTGGCCTTCAGCCTGTGTGGGTACCTACTAGCCTTCCTGCTGCAGCTGTATGCTCCAGGGTACTGCCAGGCTGACACATTCCACCACACCTTCTTCACCTTCTGCTGTGGGGAACCACCCTGCTGCACTAGCCTGCACAGTGAAACTGCCTCCAGATGCTGGGTGGGGGCTCTGGTTGGCAGTGCAGACCCATTTTGCTGTTATACCCTTCCTTGGACATTTATTCTTTTCTCAATGCATTTTTTATTCATATTCTTGAAAGCTGCTTGGTGCACAGGGTTAAAATTCCAGCAATAAATTGAGGGTATAAATATACAATTTCCATTCCTGTCATCATTTTCCCACCATTTAACAAGCTCCATTTCCCACCCAAACACTATCATAACTTTCATGTGTCCTTCCAAGGATGTTGTCTTTAATAAAATGATGCATTTGCTAAGCCTCCACAATACACTAGAACAGTTGTAATCTCCAGCTTTTGAATTAATCAGTTGGGACTAGGTGTGGGTGTGTGAGTTCCCACAGTCCCATGCCCTCCTCCATTTTCAGTGCATGTAGACACCTACTTGAATGGGACAGATGTCAAGGTCAACCAATCCTCCATGGGTGGGGGGATGTAAAACTCCCTTCCCTTGATCAGTGTTAATTCCCAGGCCTCATGAGACCATGCTGAAATTCCATTGTCACACCCTGTGGACCTAAGTCTTTCTAAGCCACCTCCTCTGGCACTTCTCTTTTTCTTTTCTTTGTCTTTCACTTTCCATAGCCAGCCACAACCATGAAACCATCATCTCCTGTAAAGTACCAATTAAAAAAATATCTCCTTCTCTGCCTGGTGTGCCCTTCAGTCTTAGGGCTAAGCTGTGTTGGAACAATTGGTGAGCCAGGCAGGAAGCCCAAAAGCCACTGGCCATAGTGGGTCTGGGTCCTGAGAAGTGGGAATCCATGGAGGCAATCCCAAATTGCCCCTCCCCTATCATCCATGTGAGGAGGGGTAGATGCCCTCCTGGATGAATGGGGCTGCTGTGAGAGTATGGGAATGCCCTAGAAACTGGCAGGTCTGCTAACTGTTTTGCAGGGGGTACCAGGATAATTAAATTTGAGAAAAAAGAAAAGGGACTGAAAATACTGGCAGTCATAGCATGGCCCCTTTTAGGAGCCCCACAGATGGCTACCAAGGCAGAAAAAGCAGTGAAAGCTACTGCATGCCATTTAGAGGAGAAAGTAAAACTAGAAAGAGATATGCCCAGGTGGAAATGAAGGACATTTTAACTGATCACCTGCTCTGAGTGGAAAATCAACTAAAGACTCAGGCATGCAGATATGCCCAAGTCAATGGCTGTAAGTTTCCTGGGGCTCAAGCATGTAGGAATTCAGCTACTCCAGATGGGACCCCCAAAGCATGGGACCCCATAGACTCCTCCCAGAGTTGGAAGGGGAGGAAGGATAGGAGGTGGAGGAAGATGAGCCCTGACAGGTGTGCCCCATAATACAACAGAAATGGAAGGCATCACAAAATCAACTGCCTGGGCTCAGCAATTGCAGCCTCCTGAACAGAAATTACATATTACTATAAGAGTGTACCATGGCAGAAATGGAAAATATGGGGCAGCAGTATAGACAATATCTGGGGAGTCCCCATCCAAATGGCTTCTGAGTTTATGGGGCAACAGAACAGAGGGAATAAGTGCTTTCTGGGTGTAGAGATGAGTAAATTGGCATCAATTTCCACCCACCCTTCTCTATGAAAATGCTTGTGTGCTACCTCAGCCAATGGGAGACCCACCTCCTTATTGGTGTGGCTGACTGACATGTGTAGGGCTGCATGACCCAATGAAGGGGATATATCTACACAATATCCCCAATTGGTAAACTATGGAGGAGCTACAAGACATTTTAAGGGGGCTTGGAATGAAGCACACCATTTATGCCATAGTTTTTGTAGGTCCTGACACTGAAGATTTTACCATAGGAATGGAAAACATGGTATTGCATGGTGCTGTCAACCATTACTATGGGCTTCTCATGTCTATCCTAAGTCTGCTAGTAGAACAGGACATTTCCCTTGCTGCTCAGGCCATAGCTGACCTCAGGGAGGTGGAGAGGCTGCATAGAAGGGGGTGGGAGTAAGGGCAATGGGAAAGGCTCCCATGAGGTTTACTGCTGTAATTGGGTATCCCCTAAACAGAGGTGGGTGAATCTCATCACTGTAGGCAAAGAAATAGAAACTACAGATAAGCAACCAGATAGAGTCCTAGTAAAACTATGGAGCAAACTGCCTAGGGGCCAGAAATCACTAAAGTGAGTTCCCAATCCTCTGAGGTAGAAAGGAAGTCAGAAACCTCTGCTCTCCCAGGAGTTGTGGTAAACCCCTTTCCCTATTCCTTAGGAGGGAGGTCAAGCTCCAAAGATGCAAAAAATAGTGAATGACCCCTGGGATCAGAGACCATATATAGAAGTAACCATTTACTGGTTCCCTACTAACTAACAGAAAATGTTAACACTAGTAGGTATAAGAGCCAAATGTACTGTGGTTTATGGAAATGTAGCCTGATTCAAGGGATCTGTGCTGTCCATGGATGGCTATGGGGAGAACAACAGTCAGAGCTAAATGGCATAATTTGATTTTTGCCTAAAGAGCTTAATTTGATATACCTAAACTGATTTATAGATTCAACACAATACCAATTAAAATTGAAGGGACATTCCCCAAATATGTGTTTGTTGCTTGGTGCAGCTAATAGAAGTCATACTGAACCAGGCAGAAGAGGAAAATATGGTTTAGTTTATGGTTTAGTTTAGTGGGAAGATGGGGAATTTTCCCAAATCAGCATCCCTGAAGTGTTTCTCCAATTGAGTTTTATACCCAGGTTCAGAGATAAAAAGAGATATTCAGCCAACATGCAAAAAGAGTGAAAGACAAAAGAACCATCTATCTGGGAAGTTTGGGGCAGTTTCCCATTGATTTTTAATTGGCTAAATCCATTAGAGACAAAGGGAGTCAATTATTTTAGTTAACATGCAACAGGTTTGGAGAACTTCAGTAATATATTGTCTCCTGTTTTCTAGGTGACACCTGGGAAAGGTGCAAACTGTACATTTATATGTTTGCACACTTTACATTTACAAATTGCCCCTTTGTGAGAATAGGCATGTCCATTATATGCTGTCTCCAGCTTTGAAGGTTATATTTTACAATTTCTTGCTTGCTTACAGTTTGATTATATTTTAAAAGTAACCACTGTAATTTCCCCCTTAAAATAATATTCATTTCCAGTCTTGGGAATTGGCCATTGGTGGCCTGGCTACTATTTGGTGACCATTGGGGTGAAGTAATTCAGGGGTTAGACCACTGGGGTGAAGTAATTCAGGGGTTATCTGGTAAAACATTTGACTTATAACTTATAGAAACTGTCAATTTCTTATGGGGTAGAATGGATTATTCTTAGCCAGAGCTCTGGAAGATGAAAATGGTTACATTATGTGAATTATTAGGCACATTCATATAGCATTGAACATTAATCAGAGCACAAGCACCACCTTTGGTGGCAGCCAGAACATTTATTGGCATTTGGTTTTGAAAACCACCTCTTTTAAGTTGTGAGGTTTTACCATTAAGTAGTGATATGACTAGTCTTTACCATTTTCCTACCTTGACCAGAGAAATAAATTTCCCTTTCTGTGAACTTTCTGCAACTTTCTTCCTCCATTCAGGTTTTTGTCCCACATTCTGAAATGACCAGATATTTAGGACAAAACTACTTTCTTTTTCCCTCTAATAAAAACATTCCTTATATCCTCTACATTCAAGTCATCATGGATCATTCTTAGCCAGAGTTTTGGAAAATGAAAAGTGTTTCATACATACTTGAGTTATTATTTGAGTACATAGAGATAAGAGGTATTTGTCCAGGACAAGAGTAGACATAACAATTAGGAAGATTGTAAGTATGGTTTGAAAAGAGTCTATAACCATGACTGTATTTCTGGAGTATTTACTTTTACTACAGTTTTTGTTTAACAGGAAGTGTGTCTTCACCCTGGAAAAGTTGTAACTTGACTCTGGTATGGTGAATTCCAGGGCTTTATTTCCTGCAACTTAAGAAAAAATGAGTAACAAGTAACACTAAATAAGTCCTAGCCCATTTAGAATTTAATTGAACCTGTAGATACTGGTTGTTAAGGTGTAGACCCAGATGTAATTCTTAGGCTGGCAATGTTTAGGGTGTACACCTGTGGGGAATTTAAAGCATTAGTGTCTTAATCATTAATTTCATCTAAAGTAGTACTTAAGAACTTTACATATTGAATTGTAGTTAATTCTGAAATGGGATGCATGTTACCTGCTTATTTAACCTTTAGAAATGGCCTTCTAAATGTTATTTTAAAGGACTCAAACCCAGCCCACTTCAGAGTGCTAATCTTATTCTCAAGAGGGCAATAGGTAGACATTTGTCCAATTTCTCAAGCAGATTTTGGTGAAGTTGTCTTTTAAAGTTTAATTCACACATTCTGTTTTTCCTGTAGACTGTGGCTGGTAATCAGAATGCAGGCACCAGTTGATACTGAAGAGTCTTGAAATACTTTTAACAATTTTGCTATGAAAGCCGGTCTATTGCTTTGAACAGAAATCAGAACTCCAAATTAAGGATTTTTTTTTTTAAGTAACCATTTTACAACTTGGGTGTCAGACCCCAGAAAAAAGAGTCTAAAATATAGAAGGAATGTCTGATCCAGGGGCCCTGCTGCTTATCTCATAGATACCAGATGCACCATAAACTAAGGGTTGAAGGCTGTTTTAGAAACCCCAGTCACAGTGGTGCCTAGACCCCAGGGGGCTGACAAGGGAAGATCAGATATGTGCATAAGATGAATGACCATAAACAAGCCAAAAGGCCTACTAACTCCACATAGATAATACAGTGCACATCAAAGATGAGTAGTATGTTAAAACCTTAGTAACCAGTCAGCAGAAACTAATAAGCACTCACCCAATCAAGGCCCAGAACACACTCAGCAGAACCCTCCCCCCCCAACACCCAATGTGGGTTTTTCCTTTTAAAATGCTGCTCTCAGAGAGGGCCAGAGCCATTTTTTCCTTTCTTTCTTTTCTGATGGCTCCCACCTGCTTTCTTCTGCTTTCTTCCTCTAATAAACCTTAAATTCACTACTTAAACCATGACTCGCTGCATTGTGTGGATTCCTGAATGACCTAACATTTGGTGCTGAAGACCTGGGATGGCAGTTTGACTGAGGTTTAAGTTTCCTGGCCCCTCAGGGCAATGGGGCAGCCTCCCAGTCAACTCCATTCCACGAACTACATAGCTGTTCAGGTTTCCATGCATTCAGTGGCTTGAGTCCATCAACTCAGACCACCTTGATGTGATGCCGGCTCACCCTCATGGCTCTGAAACATCTACAACTAATTTGGCCCTAGGTAGGTAAGTGACATCTTTCTGCCCAGATCCCCCCTCAGGAGTTTTGTTCGATGTCCCATGGGCATCCTGATCCACCTTAGTGTGGCACTTTGGGCAACTTTAACATGGTGCCTGTCTTCATAAGCCTAGGAAACCTGAGTGCTCAGTCAAAACTCCCTGACACACTCTGTGAGTGTCTTTCCCCATTGCAGCAGTCAAAGTAACCCAGGGGATGCCTTGGGTGAATGACTGCTTGCATTTCCTGACCCCCAATGACAAACTGGGGATGCCTGCTTTGTGGTGACCAGGTCGTATGGGTCTGGGCTGTTAAGTCTCACTTCAGAAACATTTTGGGTGGTCTCTGTAAGCCTCTAAAGGACCAGAGAACCATGGGTCTGCCCACAGGTGATCTCCATAAGCCTCTGACAAGCAAAGTTCCCTAACAAATCACAACCCTGTCAAATTTCTTAGATACTCATAGGTAATATACAGTCACTTTTCAATAGCACCAAAACTAAATTTCCTCCTAAATCTACCCCCTCAGATTTTTAAACTTCAATAAATTGGGGAAGTAGAATCAATACAATTTGGCTGTCATATCCTTTAGAACAAAAACATTAGCCAGAAAATGGCACTTTCAATTAGCAAATTCTCACTGACCTAAATAATTTTATTCGGCACAACAACAAGTGGTTTGTAGCTTTTAATCTTAAGCTTTCTAAACTGTTTGGTCCCAGCTATTCTTTTTTTTATTATTATTATTAAATTCAGTTTTATTGAAATACATTCACACACCAATCATCCATGATATACAATCCACTGTCCACAGTATGATAACATAGTTATGCGTTCATCACCACAGTCTATCTCTGAACATTTTCCTTACATCAGAAAGAACCAGAACAAGAATAAAAAATAAAAGTGAAAAAAAAAACCACCCATATCATCCCCCCATCCCACCCCATTTGTCCTTTAGTTTTTATCCCCATTCCTCCACTCATCCATACACTAGATAAAGGGGGTGTGATACACAAGGTCTTCATAATCACACTGTCACCCCTTGTAATCTACATTATTATATAATAGTCTTCAGGAGTCCAGACTGCTGGGTTGGAGTTTGGTAGTTTCAGGTATTTCTAGCTATTCCAATACATTAAAGCCTAAGAGGTGTTATCTATATAGTGCATAAGAATGTCCACCAGAGTGACCTCTCGACTCCATTTGGAATCTCTCAGCCACTGAAACTATTTCGTCTCATTTTGCATCCCCCTTTTGGTCAAGAAGATACTCTCAGTCCCAGGATGCCGGGTCCACATTCATCCCCGGGAGTCATACTCTGCGTTGCCAGGGAGATTTACAACCCTGGGAGTGGTCCCAGCTATTCTTATGCCACTCTGTCCTCTCCTACCAAATCCTCCTCCTTCACAAAAAATCATTCTAAGTCTTCTGCTTTCCTCTCTACAAAAGTTAGCCCTGAAAAGCCTTTAAGCAGCCTCTCTTCTTTAACCCTGCAAATCATCCCCCTTGTAACTCTTCTCTAACCCCTTCTGCTCCCCTTCCCTCACTGTTAGCCCCCCCCCCCACTTCTCATCCTATCGCTGCCACCCTGTCCTCACCTCACCCCCCCCCCCGGCAGCCCGCTTGCTGCCTGTGAACCCCTCCCCCATCTCCTGCTCCAGCCTGCCTCTCCCAGGCAGGAGAGTGCAGCACAAGCCCCGAGCATGGGTCTAGCATAACCAAGAAATCAATAAATCCAAAGATAAAAAACAATTTTCTAAGCCACAAGTCACTTACTTAAAAATTTCCCTCTCCCCTAACAAAACTGAGATCAGGTGAGCCTAACTATTTAAAACCATGTTTTCAAATGCCCTAATTCATGTCTCATGGGCTGTGGCGCTCCCCTTAGCTGTCCAGAAATTTTTCCTAGAGTACCGGGACTCAGAAGTCCAGGTGGAAGGGCCTGCCGCAAACATCAAATGCATCTGAGTTAAGGTAAATTTGCAATTGAGACTTTCCCTGTGCTTGGTAAGTGTAATTTTTTGTTTATTGTGTTCACTTTGCTTTCTTTTGTTTTAATTAGTCTACTGTCTAGTAAGACTAATTAAATTAATCCAAGGGTTGTGTATGCAACCTCAGTGGATTTGAGCCCCACTAACCATAACCCTAGATTCATAGTTCTCCTTTTAAATTTTGTGCAGTTTGCACAATTTGCATTTGTGTGAAAAAAAACAGTTACATTTAAACAGCTCCTACTCCTATGTTTTGTCTTTATAATTTCTTTTTCTGTTGTTCAGCCATGGGAAACTCTCAAAATGTGCCAGTTACATCTTCCCTAAAAAGTATCCTTAATAATTGGCATAAATTTAAAAAGTGTCATTAAAATTATTAATGAGCTATAGCTGCAGCCAGCTGGCATTTATGTGTGAAATGGCTAGCTATAGCAAATGGTCTCAAGAAAAACAACAAAATCTATAAGTTAAAAGAAAAGTTACAGCTTAAAAATATATGCAGAACTTCCACCTCTGCTTTAATATCATAGCTTCCAAAGCAATTAAAAAATATAATAATGTAAATGTGCTAGCCTATCAGTTTTCAAATTTAAGAAGTCAAAAAGAACCTAGTCAAAAGGGTCCTTGCAAAAATCTAAAATTACTGAAAGGACATCAAAAGAAACTATACAATTTAAAAAATCAGCAAAAGTGCAAATTGTCAAACCAATGTTGTAAAATAATATCTCTACTAAGAAATCTGATAATGAGAACTTTGACTCCCTCTCTATAGAGAATGTTTTATTTTGAATATTTAGCATCATTCTAACAAGTTTAATTTTAGTGGTAATAGCATGTTGTATAGAAGGTATAAAAAATGTTTTTCTAATTAAGGGAAAAAGGCAAGTAGCTTTGTCCTAAATGACTGATTGTTTAGGAATAGAAAATAAAGCCTGGAAGGATAGAAATGCGGGATAAAGCTTAGATAGGTAAAGAAAGCTGTAAAAAGGTTGTAAAAACAATTATTTCTGTGGTCAAAGTTAAAACAAATGCTAAAAACTAGTAATAACACTGATTAACAACAAAACCTCAAAACTTAAAGAAAAAAGTGGTTTTATAAAACAAAATAGCATTAAATATTTTAACCACCGCCCAAAGCAGTAATATGCAATGTTGTGGGTATGTGCCTAATAATTCACAAAATATAAATATTCCTCACCATACTGCAAGCTCCTCACATTAAGGTCTCCTGCTGTTTTTACTAAGAAGAAGTTTCCTTAAATTATTCTGATGTTATTTCTTAATAAAATGTTATAGAAGTGGAGGCGGGGCAAGATGGCAGACTGGTGAGCTGTATGTTTTAGTTACTCCTCCAGGAAAGTAGGTAAAAAGCCAGGAACTGCATGGACTGGACACCACAGAGCAATCTGTCTTTGGGCATACTTCATACAACACTCATGAAAACGTGGAACTGCTGAGATCAGCGAAATCTGTAAGTTTTTGCGGCCAGGGGACCCGCGCCCCTCCCTGCCAGGCTCAGTCCCGGGGGAGGAGGGGCTGTCAGCTCCGGGAAGGAGAACGGAGAATTGCAGTGGCTGCTCTTATCGGAAACTCATTCTACTGATTCAAACTCCAACCATAGAGAGACTGAGACCAGACACCAGAGACTCTGAGAGCAGCCAGCCCAGCAGAGAGGAGACAGACATAGAAAAAAAACAACACAAAAAACTCCAAAATAAAAGCAGAGGATTTTTGGAGTTCTGGTGAACACAGAAAGGGGAAGGGCGGAGATCAGGCCTTGAGGCGCATATGCAAATCCCGAAGCAAAGCTGATCTCTCTGCCCTGTGCACCTTTCCTTAATGGCCCTGGTTGCTTTGTCTATTAGCATTTCAATAACCCATTAGATCTCTGAGGAGGTCCGTTTTTTTTTTTTTTTTTTTTTTTTGTTTCGTTTTGTTTTTTTAAATCCTTTTTGCTTTTTCTAAAACAATTACTCTAAGAAGCTCAATACAGAAAGCTTCAAAGAATTGAAATTTGGGCACGTCAAGTCAAGAGCAGAACTAAGAGAGCTCTGAGACAAAAGGCAATATTCCAGTGGCTGAGAAAATTCACTAAACAACACAACTTCCCAAGAAAAGGGGGGTGTCCGCTCACAGCCACCATCCTGGTGGACAGGAAACACTCCTGCCCATCGCCAGCCCCATAGCCCAGAGCTGCCCCAGACAACCCAGTGTGACAGAAGTGCTTCAAATAACAGGCACACACCACAAAACTGGGCGTGGACATTAGCCTTCCCTGCAACCTCAGCTGAATGTCCCAGAGCTGGGAAGGGGGAGCAGTGTGAATTAACAGAGCCCCATTCAGCCATCATTTGAGCAGACTGGGAGCCTCCCAACACAGCCCAGCAGCCCAGAACTGCCCTGGGGGGACAGCACTCACCTGTGACATAGCACAGTCACACCCTCAACAGAGGACCCGGGGTGCACAGCCTGGAAGAGGGGCCCACTTGCAAGTCTCAGGAGCCATACGCCAATACCAAAGACTTGTGGGTCAGTGGCAGAGACAAACTGTGGCAGGACTGAACTGAAGGATTAGACTATTGCAGCAGCTTTAAAACTCTAGGATCACCAGGGAGATTTGATTGTTAGGGCCACCACCCCTCCCCGACTGCCCAGAAACACGCCCCACATACAGGGCAGGCAACACCAACTACACACGCAAGCTTGGTACACCAATTGGGCCCCACAAGACTCACTCCCCCACTCACCAAAAAGGCTAAGCAGGGGAGATCTGGCTTGTGGAGAACAGGTGGCTCGTGGACGCCACCTGCTGGTTAGTTAGAGAAAGTGTACTCCACGAAGCTGTAGATCTGATAAATTAGAGATAAGGACTTCAACTGGTCTACAAACCCTAAAAGAACCCTATCAAGTTCAGCAAATGCCACGAGGCCAAAAACAACCGAAAATTATAAAGCATATGAAAAAACCAGACGATATGGATAACCCAAGCCCAAGCACCCAAATCAAAAGACCAGAAGAGACACACCACCTAGAGCAGCTACTCAAAGAACTAAAGATGAACAATGAGACCATAGTACGGGATATGAAGGAAATCAAGAAGACCCTAGAAGAGCATAAAGAAGACATTGCAAGACTAAATAAAAAAATGGATGAGCTTATGGAAGTTAAAGAAACTGTTGACCAAATTAAAAAGATTCTGGACACTCATAGTACAAGACTAGAGGAAGTTGAACAACGAATCAGTGACCTGGAAGATGACAGAATGGAAAATGAAAGCATAAAAGAAAGAACGGGGAAAAAAATTGAAAAACTCGAAATGGACCTCAGGGATATGATAGATAATATGAAACATCCAAATATAAGACTCATTGGTGTCCCAGAAGGGGAAGAAAAGGGTAAAGGTCTAGGAAGAGTATTCAAAGAAATTGTTGGGGAAAACTTCCCAAATCTTCTAAACAACATAAATACACAAACCATAAATGCTCAGCGAACTCCAAATAGAATAAATCCAAAAAAACCCACTCCGAGACATATACTGATCACACTGTCAAACATAGAAGAGAAGGAGCAAGTTATGAAAGCAGCAAGAGAAAAGCAATTCACCACATACAAAGGAAACAGCATAAGACTAAGTAGTGACTACTCAGCAGCCACCATGGAGGCGAGAAGGCAGTGGCACGATATATTTAAAATTCTGAGTGAGAGGAATTTCCAGCCAAGAATACTTTATCCAGCAAAGCTCTCGTTCAAATTTGAGGGAGAGCTTAAATTTTTCACAGACAAAGAAATGCTGAGAGAATTTGCTAACAAGAGACCTGCCCTACTGGAGATACTAAAGGGAGCCCTACAGACAGAGAAACAAAGACAGGACAGAGAGACCTGGAGAAAGGTTCAGTACTAAAGAGATTCGGTATGGGTACAATAAAGGATATTAATAGAGAGAGGGAAAAATATGGCAAACATAATCCAAAGGATAAGATGGCCGATTCAAGAAATGCCTTCACGGTTTTAACGTTGAATGTAAATGGATTAAACTCCCCAATTAAAAGATATAGATTCGCAGAATGGATCAAAAAAAATGAACCATCAATATGTTGCATACAAGAGACTCATCTTAGACACAGGGACACAAAGAAACTGAAAGTGAAAGGATGGGAAAAAATATTTCATGCAAGCTACAGCCAAAAGAAAGCAGGTGTAGCAATATTAATCTCAGATAAAATAGACTTCAAATGCAGGGATGTTTTGAGAGACAAAGAAGGCCACTACATACTAATAAAAGGGGCAATTCAGCAAGAAGAAATAACAATCGTAAATGTCTATGCACGCAATCAAGGTGCCACAAAATACATGAGAGAAACATTGGCAAAACTAAAGGAAGCAATTGATGTTTCCACAATAATTGTGGGAGACTTCAACACATCACTCTCTCCTATAGATATATCAACCAGACAGAAGACCAATAAGGAAATTGAAAACCTAAACAATTTGATAAATGAATTAGATTTAACAGACATCTACAGGACATTACATCCCAAATCACCAGGATACACATACTTTTCTAGTGCTCACGGAACTTTCTCCAGAATAGATCATATGCTGGGACATAAAACAAGCCTCAATAAATTTAAAAAGATTGAAATTATTCAAAGCACATTCTCTGACCACAATGGAATACAATTAGAAGTCAATAACCATCAGAGACTTAGAAAATTCACAAATACCTGGAGGTTAAACAACACACTCCTAAACAATCAGTGGGTTAAAGAAGAAATAGCAAGAGAAATTGCTAAATATATAGAGACGAATGAAAATGAGAACACAACATACCAAAACCTATGGGATGCAGCAAAAGCAGTGCTAAGGGGGAAATTTATAGCACTAAACGCATATATTAAAAAGGAAGAAAGAGCCAAAATCAAAGAACTAATGGATCAACTGAAGAAGCTAGAAAATGAACAGCAAACCAATCCTAAACCAAGTACAAGAAAAGAAATAACAAGGATTAAAGCAGAAATAAATGACATAGAGAACAAAAAAACAATAGAAAGGATAAATATCACCAAAAGTTGGTTCTTTGAGAAGATCAACAAGATTGACAAGCCCCTAGCTAGACTGACAAAATCAAAAAGAGAGAAGACCCATATAAACAAAATAATGAATGAAAAAGGTGACATAACTGCAGATCCTGAAGAAATTAAAAAAATTATAAGAGGATATTATGAACAACTGTATGGCAACAAACTGGGTAATGTAGAGGAATTGGACAATTTCCTGGAAACATATGAACAACCTAGACTGACCAGAGAAGAAATAGAAGACCTCAACCAACCCATCACAAGCAAAGAGATCCAATCAGTCATCAAAAATCTTCCCACAAATAAATGCCCAGGGCCAGATGGCTTCACAGGGGAATTCTACCAAACTTTCCAGAAAGAACTGACACCAATCTTACTCAAACTCTTTCAAAACATTGAAAAAAATGGAACACTACCTAACTCATTTTATGAAGCTAACATCAATCTAATACCAAAACCAGGCAAAGATGCTACAAAAAAGGAAAACTACCGGCCAATCTCCCTAATGAATATAGATGCAAAAATCCTCAACAAAATACTTGCAAATCGAATCCAAAGACACATTAAAAAAATCATACACCATGACCAAGTGGGGTTCATTCCAGGCATGCAAGGATGGTTCAACATAAGAAAAACAATCAATGTATTACAACACATTAAAAACTCGAAAGGGAAAAATCAATTGATCATCTCAATAGATGCTGAAAAAGCATTTGACAAAATCCAACATCCCTTTTTGATAAAAACACTTCAAAAGGTAGGAATTGAAGGAAACTTCCTCAACATGATAAAGAACATATATGAAAAACCCACAGCCAGCATAGTACTCAATGGTGAGAGACTGAAAGCCTTCCCTCTAAGATCAGGAACAAGACAAGGATGCCCGCTGTCACCACTGTTATTCAACATTGTGCTGGAAGTGCTAGCCAGGGCAATCCGGCAAGACAAAGAAATAAAAGGCATCCAAATTGGAAAAGAAGAAGTAAAACTGTCATTGTTTGCAGATGATATGATCTTATATCTAGAAAACCCTGAGAAATCGACGATACACCTACTAGAGCTAATAAACAAATTTAGCAAAGTAGCAGGATACAAGATTAATGCACATAAGTCAGTAATGTTTCTATATGCTAGAAATGAACAAACTGAAGAGATACTCAAGAAAAAGATACCATTTTCAATAGCAACTAAAAAAATCAAGTACCTAGGAATCAACTTAACCAAAGATGTAAAAGACCTATACAAAGAAAACTACATAACTCTACTAAAAGAAATAGAAGGGAACCTTAAAAGATGGAAAAATATTCCATGTTCATGGATAGGAAGGCTAAATGTCATTAAGATGTCAATTCTACCCAAACTCATCTACAGATTCAATGCAATCCCAATCAAAATTCCAACAACCTACTTTGCAGACTTGGAAAAGCTAGTTATCAAATTTATTTGGAAAGGGAAGATGCCTCGAATTGCTAAAGACACTCTAAAAAAGAAAAACGAAGTGGGAGGACTTACACTCCCTGACTTTGAAGCTTATTATAAACCCACAGTTGCCAAAACAGCATGGTACTGGCACAAAGATAGACATATAGATCAATGGAATCGAATTGAGAATTCAGAGATAGACCCTCAGATCTATGGCCGACTGATCTTTGATAAGGCCCCCAAAGTCACCGAACTGAGCCATAATGGTCTTTTCAATAAATGGGGCTGGGAGAGTTGGATATCCATATCCAAAAGAATGAAAGAGGACCCCTACCTCACCCCCTACACAAAAATTAACTCAAAATGGACCAAAGATCTCAATATAAAAGAAAGTACCATAAAACTCCTAGAAGATAATGTAGGAAAACATCTTCAAGACCTTGTATTAGGAGGCCACTTCCTAGACTTTACACCCAAAGCACAAGCAACAAAAGAGAAAATAGATAAATGGGAACTCCTCAAGCTTAGAAGTTTCTGCACCTCAAAGGAATTTCTCAAAAAGGTAAAGAGGCAGCCAACTCAATGGGAAAAAATTTTTGGAAACCATGTATCTGACAAAAGACTGATATCTTGCATATACAAAGAAATCCTACAACTCAATGACAATAGTACAGACAGCCCACTTATAAAATGGGCAAGAGATATGAAAAGACAGTTCTCTGAAGAGGAAATACAAATGGCCAAGAAACACATGAAAAAATGTTCAGCTTCACTAGCTATTAGAGAGATGCAAATTAAGACCACAATGAGATACCATCTAACACCGGTTAGAATGGCTGCCATTAAACAAACAGGAAACTACAAATGCTGGAGGGGATGTGGAGAAATTGGAACTCTTATTCATTGTTCGTGGGACTGTATAATGGTTCAGCCACTCTGGAAGTCAGTCTGGCAGTTCCTTAGAAAACTAGATATAGAGCTACCATTCGATCCAGCGATTGCACTTCTCGGTATATACCCGGAAGATCGGAAAGCAGTGACACGAACAGATATCTGCACGCCAATGTTCATAGCAGCATTATTCACAATTGCCAAAGAGATGGAAACAACCCAAATGTCCTTCAACAGATGAGTGGATAAATAAAATGTGGTATATACACACGATGGAATACTACGCGGCAGTAAGAAGGAACGATCTGGTGAAACATATGACAACATGGATGAACCTTGAAGACATAATGCTGAGCGAAATAAGCCAGGCACAAAAAGAGAAATATTATATGCTACCACTAATGTGAACTTTGAAAAATGTAAAACAAATGGTTTATAATGTAGAATGTAGGGGAACTAGCAGTAGAGAGCAATTAAGGAAGGGGGGAACAATAATCCAAGAAGAACAGATAAGCTATTTAACGTTCTGGGGATGCCCAGAAATGACTATGGTCTGTTAATTTCTGATGGATGTAGTAGGAACAAGTTCACAGAAATGTTGCTATATTAGGTAACTTTCTTGGGGTAAAGTAGGAACATGTTGGAAGTTAAGCAGTTATCTTAGGTTAGTTGTCTTTTTCTTACTCCCTTGTTATGGTCTCTTTGAAATGTTCTTTTATTGTATGTTTGTTTTCTTTTTAACTTTTTTTTTCATACAGTTGATTTAAAAAAGAAGGGAAAGTTAAAAAAAAAAAAAAAGAAAAAAGACAAACAAGGAAAAAAAAAAAAAAAGATGTAGTGCCCCCTTGAGGAGCCTGTGGAGAATGCAGGGGTATTTGCCTACCCCACCTCCATGGTTGGTAACATGACCACAGACATAGGGGACTGGTGGTTTGATGGGTTGAGCCCTCTACCATAAGTTTTACCCTTGGGAAGATGGTTGCTGCAAAGGAGAGGCTAGGCCTCCCTGTATTTGTGCCTAAGAGTCTCCTCCTGAATGCCTCTTTGTTGCTCAGATGTGGCCCTCTCTCTCTGGCTAAGCCAACTTGAAATGTGAAATCACTGCCCTCCCCCCTACGTGGGATCAGACACCCAGGGGAGTGAATCTCCCTGGCAACGTGGAATATGACTCCCGGGGAGGAATGTAGACCCGGCATTGTGGGATGGAGAACATCTTCTTGACCAAAAGGGGGATGTGAAAGGAAATGAAATAAGCTTCAGTGGCAGAGAGACTCCAAAACGAGCCGAGAGATCACTCTGGTGGGCACTCTTACGCACACTTTAGACAACCTTTTTTAGGTTCTAAAGAATTGGGGTAGCTGGTGGTGGATACCTGAAACTATTAAACTACAACCCAGAACCCATGAATCTCGAAGACAGTTGTATAAAAATGTAGCTTATGAGGGGTGACAGTGGGATTGGGAATGCCATAAGGACCAAACTCCACTTTGTCTAGTTTATGGATGGATGTGTAGAAAAGTAGGGGAAGCAAACAAACAGACAAAGGTACCCAGTGTTCTTTTTTACTTCAATTGCTCTTTTTCACTCTAATTATTATTCTTGTTATTTTTGTGTGTGTGCTAATGAAGGTGTCAGGGATTGATTTAGGTGATGAATGTACAACTATGTAATGCTACTGTAAACAATCGAAAGTACAATTTGTTTTGTATGACTGCGTGGTATGTGAATATATCTCAATAAAATGATGATTTAAAAAAAATGTTATAGAAGTGTTTTTCTGAACAATCAGTGTAGGATGCAAAAAGTCTCTTTTATCAAAATAACTTCTTGCACTTCATGTTAACATTATTATGTCCTTGATTGTTTATTTAAATTCTTGTACTAAGCATCTTTTATGTTTAAATTATTGTCTGTCCCTATACTCTTATTTGAATGGGAGATTACTTAAAAAACCCAAACTGGCTAAATGATGACCTGATGAGGCTCAGACCTTTTCTAATAGAAACCATAGGTTTAAAGTGTAACAAACAAACCTGTAACATGAGCACAAAGTCCCTTTAACAGCCTTCTTTAGCCAGTAAATAAAATTATGTTTACTCATTTTATATTAAATACTTTGTAAATGTATAAAAATATTATTTGTTTTCTAAGTTATCCATGCCCCAAATAAATATATCCATTACTTAATAATCACTGTAAATAAACCTAGGACATATAAAGAAAATATCTTCACTTCAACTTGTCATCAAACCTCAAATATTTAACAGTATTAAGTTAACACACTACATAAAATATAATAATAAGAGAACACTTTGCTAAATAATTAATTAAATAAGAAAAACTTCTCCTTGTAATCACAAAGCAAAAGCTTTAACCCATCTCCTCCTAATATGTCCCAAACCTGCCAAGGAAGCTGCCTTAAAGCACATAAAAAATGTGGGCATAAAAGGCAGCCATAAAATGGGAAATAGCAAAATCCTCTCAAATACTCTAATTTAATAGTTGTTATACAACATTATAAAGCTTATTTGTAACTGCACCCTTGTTCAATAATAATCAACAAATTCATAAAGCCAATATGCTATAAAAAAATTAACAAAACTAAGAAAACAAAATACTTTCTTGAATTTCAAAATTGATATAAAGTTAAATCATTGTACTTTTTAAAAAAATAATGTAACACCAACACATTCCATTAATCTTTGCAAAAATTGTTATTACTATTTCAAGATGCATTAACTAAAGTGTTTTAATTATTTAGCAATATTCTAACAAGTTTAAACCCATAACTTAAAGTTACTCTAAATCAAGATGCTATAAACTGTCTGTAATTCAAACAAAAAGGAGCTCTCTCTAGTCTCAAAACCAGCTTTGTCTGGAGGAGTGGGGGCTCTCTCTCTTGGTAATGTATCAATTAATTTTTACATTGTAAACTTGTTCCTTTTAGCTTAAGTGCTCCTTTAGTAAAAATGGGTTAAAGGTGAATTCTTTTCTTAAGTGTTCTTTACTTTTAAACAATTGCCTGTCCCTAATATACTTAATTGAGTGAGAGGTAACTTGATGAAGCCCAAACCTATTAAATCAGGACCTGATTAGGCTTAGGCCTTTTCTAATGGAGATCATAGACATGAGGTGTAAAGAAATGAACCCCTGACATTAGACAGAGACATGGATGACTGAGCAGAAGAATTAGAAGCCATAGGTGAGACAGAGGAGGACAGATTGCCATGTGACATGGTTCAGGGGCTAAGTTATGTCTCTGAGTCACCACCAGGACTCTATAGACATCAGAGAATGCAGGACCTGCCAATACCTTGATTTTGGACTGCTAGCCTCCCAAACTGCCAACAATAAATTGTTGGTGAAGCCAACCAGTCTGTGGTATTTGTTATAGCAGCCTGGCAAACTAACACAGCATTTATTACTCTGTATGGTAGCATTTTTATATGAACTCAACTCCTTCAATGGATTAATGAGTTTAGGGACCCTTGTTCAGTGATGCATTGTCCTCAGAGTATAAGGTATAAAGAAGAACACTGGGCAGTGAATTAAATAGGCAATGAAATACTTCTGAAGAAATGTCTGAAATTTAATCATAAGATGCTTTCTAAAACAGTGATAGACAGGGAATTAGTGAGATTTTAGTTGCATTAATATCCCAGTATCAAATTTTTACCTGAGCTTCTTCTCCCACTAGAAATCCCTTCTTTACATGTCAGAAATTCGAAAGTTGTAGACCTATATTTTCTAGAGTCCAGTATACTTATTATGTGTTTTGATGCACATCAGTGTCATACTTATGGGAATAACAACAGTCAAAGCTAGCTGAGCCTAAAACACAGAAGAAAGTGTGCGATATTACATCCTTATATATTTTTTCTTCTATTTCCAGTTATTCCCCAAACACTGAAACATTGAATCCACAACCTGTGCCTATTCTCCCATCTATAGCCAATCCTGGTTGGAAGATGACTGCATTGAATTCTTTCTTATCTTTAGGCAAATTTATGAACCTCTTTTAACATGTTTCCTCATTTAATAAGATTATTAAAAAGATTAAATTATATTTTCTATGTAAACACAGCATAGTGACTGGAATATAAAAAGAATCCAAGGGGCAGACTGGTGAGCTGTATGTTTTAGTTACTCCTCCAGGAAAGTAGGTAGAAAGCCAGGAACTGTGTGGACTGGACAACACAGAGCAATCTGACTTTGGGCATACTTCATACAACACTCATGAAAACATGGAACTGCTGAGATCAGCGAAATCTGTAAGTTTTTGCAGCCAGGGGACCTGCGCCCCTCCCTGCCAGGCTCAGTCCTGTGGGAGGAGGGGCTGTCAGCTCCAGGAAGGAGAAGGGAGAACTGCAGTGGCAGCCCTTATCGCAAACTCATTCTGCTGATCCAAACTCCTACCATAGATAGACGGAGACCAGACACCAGAGAATCTGAGAGCAGCCAGCCCAGCAGAGAGGAGACAGGCATAGAAAAAAAAACAACACGAAAAACTCCAAAATAAAAGCGGAGGATTTTTGGAGTTCTGGTGAACATAGAAGGGGGAAGGGCAGAGCTCAGGCCAGAGCCCAGGCCCTGAGGTGCATATGCAAATCCCGAAGAAAAGCTGATCTCTCTGCCCTGTGGACCTTTCCTTAATGGCCCTGGTTGCTTTGTCTCTTAGCATTTCAATAACCCATTAGATCTCTGAGGAGGGCCCTTTTTTTTTTTTTTTTAATCCTTTTTTCTTTTTCTAAAACAATTACTCTAAGAAGCCCAATACAGAAAGCTTCAAAGACCTGCAATTTGGACAGGTCAAGTCAAGAGCAGAACTAGGAGAGCTCTGAGACAAAACGCAATAATCCAGTGGCTGAGAAAATTCACTAAACACCACAACTTCCCAAGAAAAGGGGGGTGTCTGCTCACAGCTATCATCCTGGTGGACAGGAAACACTCCTGCCCATCCCCAACCCCATAGCCCAGAGCTGCCCCAGACAACCCAGTGTGATGGAAGTGCTTCAAATAACAGGCACACACCACAAAACTGGGCATGGACATTAGCTTTCCCTGCAACCTGAGCTGATTGTCCCAGAGTTGGGAAGGTAGAGCAGTGTGAATTAACAAAGCGCCAATCAGCCATCATTTCAGCAGACTGGGAGCCTCCCTACACAGCCCAGCAGCCCAGAACTGCCCTGGGGGGATGGCACTCACCTGTGACATAGCACAGTCATCCCTCAACAGAGGACCAGGGGGTGCACAGCCTGGAAGAGGGGCCCACTTGCAAGTCTCAGGAGCCATACGCCAATACCAAGGACTTGTGGGTCAGTGGCAGAGAGAAACTGTGGCAGGACTGAACTGAAGGATTAGACTATTGCAGCAGCCTTAAAACTCTAGGATCACCAGGGAGATTTGATTGTTAGAGCCACCCCCCATCCCTGACTGCCCAGAAACACGCCCCATATACAGGGCAGGCAACACCAACTACACACGCAAGCTTGGTACACCAATTGGACCCCACAAGACTCACTCCCCCACTCACCAAAAAGGCTAAGCAGGGGAGAACTGGCTTGTGGAGAAGAGGTGGCTCGTGGACGCCACCTGCTGGTTAGAGAAAGTGTACTCCACGAACCTGCAGATCTGATAAATGAGAGATAAGGACTTCAATTGGTCTACAAATCCTAAAAGAACCCTATCAAGTTCAGCAAATGCCATGAGGCCAAAAACAACAGAAAATTATAAAGCATATGAAAAAACCAGACGATATGGATAACCCAAGCCCAAGCACCCAAATCAAAAGACCATAAGAGACACAGCACCTAGAGCAGCTACTCAAAGAACTAAAGATGAACAATGAGACCATAGTACGGGAGATAAAGGAAATCAAGAAGACCCTAGAAGAGCATAAACAAGACATTGCAAGACTAAATAAAAAAATGGATGATCTTATGGAAATTAAAGAAACTGTTGACCAAATTAAAAAGATTCTGGACACTCATAGTACAAGACTAGAGGAAGTTGAACAACGAATCAGTGACCTCGAAGATGACAGAATGGAAAATGAAAGCATAAAAGAAAGAATGGGGAAAAAAATTGAAAAAATCGAAATGGACCTCAGGGATATGATAGATAATATGAAACGTCCAAATATAAGACTCATTGGTGTCCCAGAAGGGGAAGAAAAGGGTAAAGGTCTAGGAAGAGTATTCAAAGAAATTGTTGGGGAAAACTTCCCAAATCTTCTAAACACCATAAATACACAAATCATAAATGCTCAGCGAACCCCAAATAGAATAAATCCAAATAAACCCACTCCAAGACATATACTGATCACACTGTCAAACACAGAAGAGAAGGAGCAAGTTCTGAAAGCAGCAAGAGAAAAGCAATTCACCACATACAAAGGAAACAGCATAAGACTAAGTAGTGACTACTCAGCAGCCACCATGGAGGCGAGAAGGCAGTGGCACGATATATTTAAAATTCTGAGTGAGAAAAATTTCCAGCCAAGAATACTTTATCCAGCAAAGCTCTCGTTCAAATTTGAGGGAGAGCTTAAATTTTTCACAGACAAACAAATGCTGAGAGAATTTGCTAACAAGAGACCTGCCCGACTGGAGATACTAAAGGGAGCCCTACAGGCAGAGAAACAAAGAAAGGACAGACAGACTTGGAGAAAGGTTCAGTACTAAAGAGATTCGGTATGGGTACAATAAAGGATATTAATAGACAGAGGGGAAAAATATGACAAACATAAACCAAAGGATAAGATGGCCGATTCAAGAAATGCCTTCACGGTTATAACGTTGAATGTAAATGGATTAAACTCCCCAATTAAAAGATATAGATTCGCAGAATGGATCAAAAAAAATGAACCATCAATATGTTGCATACAAGAGACTCATCTTAGACACAGGGACACAAAGAAACTGAAAGTGAAAGGATGGAAAAAAATATTTCATGCGAGCTACAGCCAAAAGAAAGCAGGTGTAGCAATATTAATCTCAGATAAAATAGACTTCAAATGCAGGGATGGTTTGAGAGACAAAGAAGGCCACTACATACTAATAAAAGGGGCAATTCAGCAAGAAGAAATAACAATCGTAAATGTCTATGCATGCAATCAAGGTGCCACAAAATACATGAGAGAAACACTGGCAAAACTAAAGGAAGCAATTGATGTTTCCACAATAATTGTGGGAGACTTCAACACATCACTCTCTTCTATAGATAGATCAACCAGACAGAAGACCAATAAGGAAATTGAAAACCTAAACAATCTGATAAATGAATTAGATTTAACAGACATATACAGGACATTACATCCCAAATCACCAGGATACACATACTTTTCTAGTGCTCATGGAACTCTCTCCAGAATAGATCATATGCTGGGACATAAAACAAGCCTCAATAAATTTAAAAAGATCGAAATTATTCAAAGCACATTATCTGACCACAATGGAATACAATTAGAAGTCAATAACCCTAAGAGACTTAGAAAATTCACAAATACCTGGAGGTTAAACAACACACTCCTAAACAATCAGTGGGTTAAAGAAGAAATAGCAAGAGAAATTGCTAAATATATAGAGACGAATGAAAATGAGAACACAACATACCAAAACCTATGGGATGCAGCAAAAGCAGTGCTAAGGGGGAAATTTATAGCACTAAACGCATATATTAAAAAGGAAGAAACAGCCAAAATCAAAGAACTAATGGATCAACTGAAGAAGGTAGAAAATGAATAGCAAACCAATCCTAAACCAAAGGAAGAAAAGAAGTAACAAGGATTAAAGCAGAAATAAATGACATAGAGAACAAAAAACAATAGAGAGGATAAATATCACCAAAAGTTGGTTCTTTGAGAAGATCAACAAGATTGACAAGCCCCTAGCTACACTGACAAAATCAAAAAGAGAGAAGACCCATATCAACAAAATAATGAATGAAAAAGGTGACATAACTGCAGATCCTGAAGAAATTAAAAAAATTATAAGAGGATACTATGAACAACTGTATGGCAACAAACTGGATAATGTAGAGGAAATGGACAATTTCCTGGAAACATATGAACAACCTAGACTGATCAGAGAAGAAATAGAAGACCTCAACCAACCCATCACAAGCAAAGAGATCCAATCAGTCATCAAAAATCTTCCCACAAATAAATGCCCAGGGCCAGATGGCTTCACAGGGGAATTCTACCAAACTTTCCAGAAAGAACTGACACCAATCTTACTCAAACTCTTTCAAAACAATGAAGAAAATGGAACACTACCTAACTCATTTTATGAAGCTAACATCAATCTAATACCAAAACCAGGCAAAGATGCTACAAAAAAGGAAAACTACCGGCCAGTCTCCCTAATGAATATAGATGCCAAAATCCTCAACAAAATACTTGCAAATCAAATCCAAAGAAACATTAAAAAAATTATACACCATGACCAAGTGGGGTTTATTCCAGGCATGCAACGATGGCTCAACATAAGAAAATCAATGTATTACAACACATTAACAAGTCAAAAGGGAAAAATCAATTGATCATCTCAATAGATGCTGAAAAAGCATTTGACAAAATCCAACATCCCTTTTTGATAAAAACACTTCAAAAGGTAGGAATTGAAGGAAACTTCCTCAACATGATAAAGAGCATATATGAAAAACCTACAGCCAGCATAGTACTCAATGGTGAGAGACTGAAAGCCTTCCCTCTAAGATCAGGAACAAGAGAAGGATGCCCGCTGTCACCACTGTTATTCAACATTGTGTTGGAAGTGCTAGCCAGGGCAATCCGGCAAAACAAAGAAATAAAAGGCATCCAAATTGGAAAAGAAGAAGTAAAACAGTCATTGTTTGCAGATGATATGATCTTATATCTAGAAAACCCTGAGAAATCGACTATACAGCTACTAGAGCTAATAAACAAATTTAGCAAAGTAGCGGGATACAAGGTTAATGCACATAAGTCAGTAATGTTTCTATATGCTAGAAATGAACAAACTGAAGAGACACTCAAGAAAAAGATACCATTTTCAATAGCAACTAAAAAAATCAAGTACCTAGGAATAAACTTAACCAAAGATGTAAAAGACCTATACAAAGAAAACTACATAACTCTACTAAAAGAAATAGAAGGGGACCTTAAAAGATGGAAAAATATTCCATGTTCATGGATAGGAAGGCTAAATGTCATTAAGATGTCAATTCTACCCAAACTCATCTACAGATTCAATGCAATCCCAATCAAAATTCCAACAACCTACTTTGCAGACTTGGAGAAGCTAGTAATCAAATTTATTTGGAAAGGGAAGATGCCTCAAGTTGCTAAAGACACTCTAATAAAACAGAAAACGAAGTGGGAGGACTTACACTCCCTGACTTTGAAGCTTATTATAAAGCCACAGTTGCGAAAACAGCATGGTACTGGCACAAAGATAGACATATAGATCAATGGAATCGAATTGAGAATTCGGAGATAGACCCTCAGATCTATGGCTGACTGATCTTTGATAAGGCCCCCAAAGTCACTGAACTGAGTCATAATGGTCTTTTCAACAAATGGGGCTGGGAGAGTTGGATATCCATATCCAAAAGAATAAAAGAGGACCCCTACCTCACCCCCTACACAAAAATTAACTCAAAATGGACCAAAGATCTCAATATAAAAGAAAGTACCATAAAACTCCTAGAAGATAATGTAGGAAAACATCTTCAAGACCTCGTATTAGGCGGCCACTTCCTAGACTTTACACCCAAAGCACAAGCAACAAAAGAGAAAACAGATAAATGGGAACTCCTCAAGCTTAGAAGTTTCTGCACCTCAAAGGAATTTCTCAAAAAGGTAAAGAGGCAGCCAACTCAATGGGAAAAAATTTTTGGAAACCATGTATCTGACAAAAGACTGATATCTTGCATATATAAAGAAATCCTACAACTCAATGACAATAGTACAGACAGCCCACTTATAAAATGGGCAAAAGATATGAAAAGACAGTTCTCTGAAGAGGAAATACAAATGGCCAAGAAACACATGAAAAAATGTTCAGCTTCACTAGCTATTAGTGAGATGCAAATTAAGACCACAATGAGATACCATCTAACACCGATTAGAATGGCTGCCATTAAACAAACAGGAAACTACAAATGCTGGAGGGGATGTGGAGAAATTGGGACTCTTATTCATTGTTGGTGGGACTGTATAACGGTTCAGCCACTCTGGAAGTCAGTCTGGCAGGTCCTTAGAAAACTAGATATAGAGTTACCATTCGATCCAGCGATTGCACTTCTCGGTATATACCCGGAAGATCGGAAAGCAGTGACACGAACAGATATCTGCACGCCAATGTTCATAGCAGCATTATTCACAATTGCCAAGAGATGGAAACAACCCAAATGTCCTTCAACAGATGAGTGGATAAATAAAATGTGGTATATACACACGATGGAATACTACGCGGCAGTAAGAAGGAACGATCTCGTGAAACATATGACAACATGGATGAACCCTGAAGACATAATGCTGAGCGAAATAAGCCAGGCACAAAAAGAGAAATATTATATGCTACCACTAATGTGAACTTTGAAAAATGTAAAACAAATGGTTTATAATGTAGAATGTAGGGGAACTAGCAATAGAGAGCAATTAAGGAAGGTGGAACAATAATCCAAGAAGAACAGATAAGCTATTTAACGTTCTGGGGATGCCCAGGAATGACTATGGTCTGTTAATTCCTGATGGATATAGTAGGAGCAAGTTCACAGAAATGTTGCTATATTAGGTAACTTTCTTGGGGTAAAGTAGGAACATGTTGGAAGTTAAGCAGTTATCTTAGGTTAGTTGTCTTTTTCTTACTCCCTTGTTATGGTCTCTTTGAAATGTTCTTTTATTGTATGTTTGTTTTCTTTTTAAGTTTTTTTTTCATACAGTTGATTTAAAAAAGAAGGGAAAGTTAAAAAAAAAAAAGAAAAAAAAGAAAAACAAGGGGAAAAAAAAAAAGATGTAGTGCCCCCTTGAGGAGCCTGTGGAGAATGCAGGGGTATTCGCCTACCCCACCTCCATGGTTGCTAACATGACCACAGACATAGCGGACTGGTGGTTTGATGGGTTGAGCCCTCTACCATAGGTTTTACCCTTGGGAAGACGGTTGCTGCAAAGGAGAGGCTAGGCCTCCCTACGGTTGTGCCTAAGAGCCTCCTCCCGAATGCCTCTTTGTTGCTCAGATGTGGCCCTGTCTCTCTAGCTAAGCCAACTTGAAAGGTGAAATCACTGCCCTCCCCCCTACGTGGGATCAGACACCCAGGGGAGTGAATCTCCCTGGCAACGTGGAATACGACTCCCGGGGAGGAATGTAGACCTGGCATCGTGGGACGGAGAACATCTTCTTGACCAAAAGGGGGATGTGAAAGGAAATGAAATAAGCTTCAGTGGCAGAGAGATTCCAAAAGGAGCTGAGAGGTCACTCTGGTGGGCACTCTTATGCACACTTTAGACAACCCTTTTTATTTTTATTTTTATTTTTTTTTTTATTTTTTATTTTTTTTTTGACCATAACTTCAAGATTTTATTATCATAATAAAACAAAAGACAAAGCTTAGAACTGGATCACTTGGCCCTTTCTCTTCTTGTCTCCTGCCAGTTCAAAATGTTTGCATCTCTTAATAGCCAACATTCTCTTAGATCTGCAGTTGGGCTCAACGCATTCAAGCCTCAGCACAATCTTCTTTGTAGTTTTAGCCTTCTTCCGGAAAATTGGCTTAGTCTGCCCACCGTAGCCACTCTGCTTCCTGTCATAACGCCGCTTTCCCTGGGCATATAGAGAATCCTTGCCCTTCTTGTACTGTGTCACTTTGTGGGGCTGGTGCTTACCACACTTCTTACAGAAGGTCCGGCGGGTTTTAGGAACGTTCACCATGTCTGCTGGAGCGCTAGCAGCACGAAAAAAAAGCTAGACAACCCTTTTTAGGTTCTAAAGAATTGGGGTAGCTGGTGGTGGATACCTGAAACTATCAAACTACAACCCAAAACCCATGAATCTTGAAGACAGTTGTATAAAAGTGTAGCTTATGAGGGGTGACAATGGGATTGGGAAAGCCATAAGGACCACACCCCACTTCGTCTAGTTTATGGATGGATGAGTAGAAAAATAGGGGAAGGAAACAAACAGACAAAGGTACCCAGTATTCTTTTTTACTCCAATTGCTCTTTTTCACTCTAATTATTATTCTTGTTATTTGTGTGTGTGTGCTAATGAAGGTGCCAGGGATTGATTTGGGTGATGAATGTACCAGTAGGTAATGGTACTGTAAACAATCGAAAGTACGATTTGTTTTGTATGACTGTGTGGTATGTGGATATATCTCAATAAAATGAAGATTAAAAAAAAAAAAATCAAAAGGAAAAAATATGCTTGTAATTTTTAAAAAGCATCTTTCTGACAGAAAAAGAAATAAAATGACTCTTAAATATATGTAAGGATGCTCACATCTCATTTAATTAAAAAAATGGAAAATCAAAAAAAAAAAAAAAAAAAGAATCCAAGGAACATAAGCTAAACCACAAAATAGGAGCACTTAGCTGTGGATACACAATAATTATTTTTCTCCTATTTATTCTCTAAATCATCTCCTTAAATCTTTTTCCCCTTTTTTATCTGAATCCTATTACTTTTCTCATTTGTTTTATTAGAGAAGTAGTAGATTTACAGAAAAGCTCATGCATAAAGTACAGTTGTTACCACATACCATCCTATTATTTAAATTATACATTACTGAGGTATATCTATTACAATTCACGAAAACATTTTATAATTATACTATTAACTATTGTCTATTGTTTGCATTAAGGTTCACTGTGTTGTATTGTCCTCTTTCTATTTTTACATTTTTGTTTTAGTAACACATATAAACCTAAACATCCCCCTTTTAACCACATTCGACTATAACATTCATTGCTGTTGATTGTATTCACAATATTGTGCTATCACATCCACCATCCATTACTAAACCTTTCCACCAACCCAAATAGAGACTAGTTCCAAAAAGTCACCTCTCTCTCCCTCCCAATATCTCTCTCTCTCTAGTTTTCTCTCTCTACTTTTAATAAATGCACTTGCCTGCTTTACTCTGAAGCTAAATTTTCATAAACTCTGGGAAAATGGCTGGAGTTTGGGAGGAACCTGGGATTTACAGCTATAAAAACAAAACTGGTGATGCTTTAGTACTTGGAGCTTCATAAAACTGTTAAATGCTATAAATATTCTACTTTGTGTTTATCTGTTAAGTAAACAAATAAATGAAAATTAAAAATCAATATTCATATTTATGACATTTAGAAATTACAAAATCAGTACCCTATTTCCCAAAATCTAACTTAAAGATCAAAAATTATGAAAACAAGAGGGAAAATCATAGTTTATGCCCACATGAAAACAAATTTAAAGACTGCATTGAAGATATAATAATAAAGAACTGTATTAAGTGAGAGTTGCAGCATACATGGAGGAAAAGATAGTAAAACAACAAGAAAAAACAGAAAATAGCAAGGAAATAGTGAGACAATTATATTAGGATATTGTTTAGAAACTTGATATATAATTGACAAATCTACATAAAATAAGATTCCTTAAATAGAACAAAGATGTGGCTCCATTTAGTTTCTTTAAATAACCAATGTACTCCAATGTACATCAAGAGAGAAAGAGAAGAAACACATATGTAGTACATTGTGAATGATGCATAACCTCAGATTCAGAAGAAATTAAAAAAGTACAATGAGGCAAGAAGGTGGCATAGAGAGGAGTGGAAGCTAAGTAGTCCCCCTGGAACAACTACAAAAAACCAGAAACAACTAGTTAATAATCCAGAATACCTGTGGGGGGACAAACGAGACCATCCACTCATCATACACCAACCTGAATTGGGAGGAATGCCTGAGAACACAGCATAAAATCTGTAAGTAAAACCTGCGGATCCAAGTCGTGAGACCCCCTCCCCCATAGCCTGAGCGGCAAAGCCTTGTGGTGCCAGAGAGAAGCTCTCTCCCAGCAAGTGAATACAGCTCAGCTGAGCTCCAATTGGGGTTTTAAGTAGCGAGTGTGAACTGCTCACTACAGGTACGAATCCCAAGAAAACAGACAGAAGCTTTGGGTGATGACTGACCTGGGAGAGCTGGAGGGTCACCTTGGGCTGGGTCTGAAGGGGACTATCTGTTTCTTTTTTGGCTCAGTGGAGAAACCCCAGTCATTTTCAGTTTCCAGGGCTGTGAAGCGGAGAAGGGTGGAGACAGCACAAGCAGAGAGCGAGACCATTGAAATGCTAATGACCTCCACCTGGGGGCTCTGTTCTCTCTAGGAGGAAAGGGGTGGGGCCCTTTCCATTCAGAACCAGACCCCAGAGCCTGGGGGAACACGGCCATACCTCTTCACACCAGTCAAGAATTATAGGCTAACAGGCATCACCTGCTGGGCAGAAAAGCATAGTGACCCGAGGCATCAAAGGGTGGAGCAATTTTCTAAGACACACCCTCAGGGAAACCAGATACTGAATATTTCTTCCCTCTGGGACCTGAGCCTGTTCTGGTCTGGGAAAACCTGATTTGGATAACCAAGGAAACCATGCTTAGACAACAGAAAATTACAACCTACACTAAGAAAAACAAAGTTATGGCCCAGTCAAAGGAACAAATGTACACTTCAACTGAGATACAGGAATTTAAACAACTAATGCTAAATCAATTCAAAAAGTTTAGAGAAGATATTGCAAAAGAGATAGAGGCTGTAAAGGAAGCACTGGGCATGTATACGGCAGAAATCAGAAGTTCGATAAAACAACTAGTAGAATCTATGGAAATGAAAGGCACAACACAAGAGATGAAAGACACAATGGAAACATACAACAGCAGATCTCAAGAGGCAGAAGAAAACACTCAGGAACTGGAGAACAAAACACCTGAAAGCCTACACGCAAAGGAGCAGATGAAGAAAAGAATGAAAAAATATGAGCAACATCTCCGGAAACTCAAGGATGAAATGAAGTACAATAATGTACATATCATTGGTTTCCCAGAAGGAGAAGAGAAGGGAAAGGGGGCAGAAGCAATAATAGAGGAAATAATTAATGAAAATTTCCCATCTCTTATGAAAGACATAAAATTACAGATCCAAGAAGTGCAGCGTACTCCAAAGAGAAGAGATATGAATAGACCTACGCCAAGACACTTAATAATCAGATTATCAAATGTCAAAGACAAAGAGAGAATCCTGAAAGCAGCAAGAGAAAAGTGATCCATTACATACAAAGGAAGCTTACTAAGACTATGTGCGGATCTCTCAGCAGAAACCATGGAGGCAAGAAGGAAGTGCTGTGATATATTTAAGATACTGAAGGAGAAAAACCGCCAACCAAGAATCCTGTATCCAGCAAAGCTGTCCTTCAAATATGAGGGAGAGCTGAAAATATTTTCTGACAAACAGACAATGAGAGACTTTGTGAACAAGACACCTGTCCTAAAGGAAATACTAAAGGAAGCACTACACGGTGATAGAAGACAGGAGTGCATGGTTTGGAACACAATTTGGGGAGATGGTAGCACAACAATGTAAGTACACTGAACAAAGGTAACTATGAATATGGTTGAGAGAGGAAGATGGGGAGCATGTGAGACACCAGAAGAAAGGAGAAAAGATAAAGACTGGGACTGTGTAACTTGGTGAAATCTAGAGTATTCAACAATTGTGATAAAATGTACAAATATGTTCTTTTACGAGGGAGAACAAGCAAATGTCAACCTTGCAAGGTGTTAAAAATGGGGAGGCATTGGGGGAGGGATGCAATCAGCATAAACTAGAGACTGTAACTAATAGAATCATTGTTTTATGCTTCCTTTAATGTAACAAAGGTGATATACCAAGGTGAATGCAGATAAGAGGGGAGGATAGGGGAGGCATGTTAGACACGACATTGGTGATATTGTCTGATTCTTTATTCTACTTTGATTTAAGGCTATTTTTCCTTTTGCTGCTTCCTAGCTGTCTTTTTTTTTCCTCTTTCTTTTGCCTCTCTACCTTGACTCTCCCTCCTGCCTTGTGGAAGAAATGTAGATGCTCTTATATAGATAATGGTGAAGGTGGTGAACACATAAATGTATGACCATGCAAAAAACCACTGATTATTTACTTGGGATGGAATGTATGGTGAGTGAACAAAACCATATTAAAAAAAAAAAAAGGGTTGATGACAAAACCTCGAGGGCAATATACTGAGTGAAATAAGCCAGACACATTAGGACAATTATTGCAGGGTCTCACTGATAGGAACTAATTATAATATGTAAACTCATAGACATGAAATATAAGGTACCAAGATATAGGATGAGGCTTAAGAATGGGGAGTGGTTGCTTAGTATGAGCAGAATGTTCAATTAGGATGCACTTAAATGTTTGGAAATGAACAGGGGTGTTGGTAGCAAGATGTGAGAATAACTAACAGCACCAAATGGTGTGTGAATGAGGTGGAAAGGGGAAGCTCAGAGTCATATATGTCACCAGAAGGAAAGTTGAAGGTCAAAAGATGGGAATGTATAAAACTGAATCCTATGGTGGGCAATGTCCATGATCAACTGTACAAATACTAGAAATCACTTCCATGAACCAGAACAAATGCATGACAATACAATTAGAAGTTAATAATAGAGGGGCATATAGGGAAGAACTATATACCTATTACAAACTATATACTACAGTTAGTAGTATTTCAGCATTTTTCATAAACAGTAACAAATGTACTATATCAATACTACGAGTCAACAACTGAGGGGGGTTGGTTAGGGATAGGGAAGGATTAGAGTTTCCTTTTTTTTTCATCTTTCACTTTATTTCTTGTCTGGAGTAATGAAAAGTTTCTACAAATTGAACAAAAATTAAGTGTGATGGATGCACAGCTGTATGAGGCAAGTGATTGTATGGGGCAAGTGATTGTACACTTTGGATCTTTGGATAATTGTATGGTATCTGAACAATCTCAATAAAAATGAAAAAAAAAGTACAGTGAATGTGAGACCAATAAACTAAATGGATATTAGATCTACAAGAAACAGACAATTTGTAAACAAAACCTCTGGTGAGACAACAGGCTAATGCAGCTGCTTCTTTCTGGTGAACTGTTCTATTTTTCTATTTGATTATTCTACAATGAGTAAACTTTGATTGTACAACAAAAAGATAAAACAAAACATTCTAATTGACTAGAAAACCTTCATATTATGAGTTCTGTAAATGCACATCTTTGCAAACCTCATCCAAACATATATGAAGATAGTTATTTCCTCCTTGGAGGGAGTTTATGATATTTGCATGAACTCCAAAATTTCATGTATTTTGGACTGGCCTATTTGGATTTAATAAAACCATACCTTTAAATTGTTTGCATATTCAAGATTAAATTAGATTTTCTATATGTGTGTATGAATGTGTATATGTGTGTAATATGTATATTTATAAATACTTAAACTATATACTTGTATATATACATTTATATATATAAACTATATATTTTTATATATATTAAACTATCCAGATATATTTCTGAATTGATAAATCCCCAGGAAGACAAAACTTATGCATACATGAAATGATAAAAAATAAAGATAAGTATCTTGCTTATACTCCATAGTCATCACTACATTGTATGCCATTTACTTCCATTATAGTGTCTATGCCAGATGATCAGACGGAATAGGATTCCTATAACAAATTTGAATGTTTAGGGCATGTTCAAGATTACATCCCTAAAATATGGAGTTCAAAGTTTAATTATATCATATTGTAGCCAATAAAGGATGTCAGAAAAGAACACTTTAGAACAAAGTTAATTTTTTCTTAATTTTCCAACATGGATTCAAAATCTCTAAAAATATTTTGGAATGACTTGATATTATAAATCCAAGTCCTTTCTGCTTAAACAAGAAAGCTGCTTAAAACAGTTTTAACTGCATGTCTAACTTTCTTTCATCTCAGGAATATTTTTTAAAGTGGTTTTCCTTCCAACAATAAGGTTTGTTGATATTTTGAGTACTAATTAAAATATGGTGCATTCTGGAAAACTGCTGAAATATGTTTTCTCAGATCACTAAATCATAGCAATATCAGTTTTTGCATCCAATGTTTCAAAGGGTCATTTCAGAGTAAAGAGTAGGGAGATCAGTGTTAAAACCTTCAAGAGTTGTTTCAGGGCTAGCTAGGCCTTCTCAAGTTGGAGAGTAGAATTGTAAAGTGGACATCAGCATTCCTGGAACTAAGCCAAGGTGTAGGGCCCCATTCCCAGCAAAGAAATGAGAGCAAAGCAGGAAATTATGGATATCATCTGTCTTGATCCTTAAGACACATCTTTTCAAAATCTCTTTTACATATGAAGCTTGATTGGCATCAGGTTTTTAATTTATCTTTTCTTTGAGAGAATGCATGCTATTTTTGTTATGTTCTCAAGTACATTGAATTTATAAATGTTTCTAAGCAATGTTTCTAATAAGCACTTCAAGTATGCTTTTAAAAGTACCTCAAATAAAATCTTTAAATGGATAAGAATATATTTTGTGTCATCTTAATATTATTTTCCTCAATAAAATTCAATATTTCACTACAAATGGCCAAGAAATACATGAAAAAATGTTCACCTTCACTAGATTAGAGAGATGCAAATTAAGACCACAATGAGATACCATCTCACACCAATTAGAATGGCTGTCATTAAACAAACAAGAAACTACAAATGCTGGAGGGGATGTGGAGAAATTGGAACCCTTATTCATTGTTGGTGGGACTGTATAATGTTTCAGCCACTCTGGAAGTCAGTCTGGCACTTCCTTAGGAAACTAGATATAGAGTTACTCTTTGATCCAGCAATTGCACTTCTCAGTATATAGCCAGAAGATCTGAAAGCAGGGACAAGAACAGATATCTGCATGCCAATGTTCATAGCAGCATTATTCACAATTGCCAATAGATGGAAGCAACCCAAATGTCCTTCAACAGATGAGTGGATAAATAAAATTTGGTATATACACATGATGGAATACTACACAGCAGTAAGAAGGAATGATATCATGAAACATATGACAACATGGATGAACCTTGAAGACATAATGCTGATCAAAATAAGCCAGGTACAAAAAGAGAAATATTATATGCTACCACTAAGGTGAACTTTGAAAAATGTAAAACAAATGGTTCATAATGTAGCATGTAGGAGAACTAGTGATAGAGAGCAATTAAGGAAGGGGTAATGACAACCCAATAAGACCAGATAAGCCATCGTGGGTAAATTTAACATTCTGCGAACGTCCAGGAATGACTATGGTCTGTTAATTTCTGATGGGTATAGTATGAACAAGTTCACAGAAATGTTATATTAGGTTACTTTCTTGGGGTAGAGTAGGAACATGTTGGAAGTATTCAAGTAGTTACCTTAGGTTAGTTGTCTTTTTCTTACTCCCTTGTTATGGTCTGTTTGAAGTGATCTTTTATTGTGCTTTTTAAATTATTTTTTATTTTTATTTTTTATACAGTTGATTTAAAAAAAAGAGTTAATTAAAAAAAAAAGGAAAAATAATATGCAAAGCCCCCTTGAGGAGCTGGTGGAGAATGCAGGGGTATTGGGCTGCCCCACCTCAATGGTTGCTAATGTGCTCACAGACATAGGGGACTGGTGGTTTGATGAGTTGAACCCTCCACCACAGAACTTGCCCTTGGCAAGACTGTTGCTGCAAAGGAGAGGCTAGACCTCCCTATAATTGTGCCTAAGAGCCTCTTCCCAAATGCCTCTTTGTTGCTCAGATGTAGCTCTCTAGATAAGCCAAACTGGCAGGTGAAATCACTGCTCTCCCCCTTAGATGGGATCAGACACCCAGGGGAGTTAATCTTCCTGGTAACATGAAATATGACTCCTGGGGAGCAATGTAGACACAGCATCATGGGATGGGGAACATCTACTTGACCAAAAGGGGGAAGTGAAAGGAAATGAAATAAGCTTCAGTGGCAGAGAGATTCCAAAAGGAGCCAAGAGGTCACTCTGGTGGGTACTCTTATGCACAATATAGACAACCCTTTTTAGGTTCTAATGAATTGAGTTAGCTAGTGGTAGATACCTGAAACTATCAAACTACAACCCAGAACCCATGAATCTTGAAGATGATTGTATAAAAATGTAGCTTATGAGGGGTGACAATGTGATTGGGAAAGCCATATGGACCACACTCCCCTTTGTCTAGTTTATGTATGGACGAGTAGAAAAATGGGGGAAGGAAATAAACAAACAAACAAAGGCAGCCAGTGTTTTTTACTTTAATTGACCTTTTTCACTTTAATTATTATTCTTGTTATTTTTGTGTGTGTGCTAATGAAGGTGTCAGGGATTGACTTGGGGAATAAATGCACAACTATGTAATGGTACTGTGAACAACTGAACATACAATTTGTTTTGTATGACTGCATGATATGTGACTATATCTCAATAAAATAAATTTAAAAAAATCAATATTTCACAACTAAATTATAAGTAGGAGGATGCTTCCTGGTTAAAACATTTAAAAACTTCAAAATTTTGAGAATCAATTTTCAAATAAGGATATCAAAACCTTTTAAAATGCATATCTTTCTTTGTATACTTGCTTATCATTCAGAGTATGCTGACTACTGACCTCTAAAAAATTATTTTGAGTTTAGAATGAAGGTACCCTCCTGGAAAGAGTATTTCAATTGTTTCTGCCTTCAGAAAGGTACCAGTCCCTCTTTGAAGGGCTTTTATCCGATTAACTCTGGTTAACCCAGTGCAATCTCACTTTTGACTAAAGCAAGATTACTGATCTGGGACCTTAATTCCATCTGCAAAATTACTTCAGCCTTGACATATTCTATGGGCTACAAGTAAGTCACAGGTCCCACCCACACTCTAGGGGAGGGAATAAAAAGCCATGAAAAGCATCAGGAGGGAATCATTCCAGCCTCCTGCAGTCCATCCACCATACTAGCTCACCCACCCTCCTCATATCCACAGTGCAAATCTGCACAGAACACATATGCCTGGGTTCTCAATGGTAGCCTATTTTTCTTGTTCTCCCTTCCGCTATTCTCACAGCCAAAGCAGCTTTTACTCTAGACTGCTGGTGTTGATATGAGGGGAGATGGGCTTACTAAATGACTACTGAATCATTATACAGATATTTCTTTTTTAGTTTCTAGTGTATTAGAACAGCCAGAAGGGAATAACTGAAATTGTGGAACTGTAACCCATACCATACTTTGAAATTTGCTCTATAACTACCTGTTAAACTACATTTTGAAATTTATCACTTTTCTTGTATATATATTTCACAATAAAAAGTGTCTTAAGATTTGAGGAAGGTGTACAAGGCATACACCATATAACCTGCACCACTCCAGCATCACCTGGGCCAGCATCCCTTAGTCAACCCCACACTTATTTACATCACAAATCATCAGATAAGTGGGTAAACAGAGACCATCAATAGTGTCACACCAGCACAGGTCAAGTTTGCTGCCAAGTGAAGACAGGGCCTTGGGACCTGGGATGAGCTACCTATATACATTGTGGACCCTTTGGCCTGCACTCAGGGCAGCTCTGCTCCCCTCTGCCCTCCCCCATCCTGCCCAGGCCTACCTCTAGGAGATTGCAAGCAGCCTGTGGCTACTCCTGCCAGGCCAGCATGCATGCAAACACTGGCAAAATGTCCGCACTGTCCACCAGGTGCAGGCAGGTTCAGCTCTCCAGCAGAGTCTCCACCAAGGGCTCCACCTTGACCAGGTCATCCTGCAGGTCCCAGCACAACCTTTCTACAAGTGCCACCAGCTTCAGGGCTGGTGGGCAGGCATCTCTGCTCTCTTACAGCAGTGCCAGGTAGCTCTGAAACACATCTCAGGCCAGGGTTCCATGCTGCCAGCAGGGGGAACAGTCTCAGCATTACCAGCCAGATCACCACACCATGCACATGGCACCAGCCACAGCCTCTGCATTCTCAGACAATTTCCACATGCTGCCTCAGAGTCACAGGAGTCCACCTGAGAAAAGGTAGGTGTGAGGGGTGCCAGATGCCCTGGAGAATTTCCTCCCAATCCTCTAAAGAATGCAGTCCTCTAGGAACTCTATCTGAGCACCACACAGGTGACTGGGGCCACCTTACACAGCTCACCTCTGTCTCTGAACCTCTCCTTTGCTCCTGTGGGCCATGCTGACCCTGGTGCCCCAACCACACAGCTCCATCTGGACACTCTTTGACTTCATGTCCTCCACCCTCATCCTACAGTTTGCAATTGGGTTTCTCTCTGACTCCTTCTCTGGGATCTAAGCTCGATGGGGGCTGCTGTCTGCCTCATCAGCATTTTCCTGGCATCTGCCACAGAAGTCACATGCCTTCCCATGTACTTAGGAAGCACCCTGGCTAGGATTAGCAGATGCCATTTCCATTTCAGCAAGACTACTGTCACCATCTGCATATAAGCATTTTGATTTTGGAAAAAGAAACAAAATTTTACTTGACAAACACTGGAAAACATGAAGAAGTAAAAGCTGTCCTTGTCCAGCCAGTGAAATAGGCCAAGAAAGGAAAGCCCCAGTTAGCAGTGCTGTTTGTGGATCCTGGCAGGGATAGGTCCTGAATGGGAGCTTTAATCCAGTTTCCTTCAGAGTAGCATATGAGATGACTCCTAGAGCTTCCCCAATTGGCAGGTTAGGACATCCAGTTCAGAGTAATGGAAACATCCAAAGGTTGCAAGGTGGTAACCCCAGCAGGCTGGCCTCCATGCCTGAGCACAGAACTCATCTAAACCCAAAAGGCTACTCTGCCACCTGGGGAGTCATGTGTTCTCCCCCATGGACCATCTACTTGGCTCCTGCAGAGCTAAGCCCTAGTTGGTTGGATTCTCAGGATTTCTGAACTTTTCCTCAGTTTATACAAATCTATGTGCACACACCCCCATTTTAACCTCAGAGACAGACAGGCCATTGCCTGTGCCACCCTCAGTCTGCCTGACAATGGCACACAAGTCTTTGTCCACAATGGAGGACTAGAGGAGGTTGAAGCAAGTCCCCACTATGGACACATAGGTGGCATCCTGGTGCCTGCTTTTCAAACACAACACTTCTATTTACAACTGAACTATTTCCACAGAAGACCTGTAGAACTGAAATTAAAGTGGAGAATTAACAAAATTGATATGGACATCAACAGTTTTCATTGATAATGCCAAACTGCATTCCAAAAGGCAGCAAGAACCTAGTGTCCAAAGAGGGCAGGTGGCATGCTCTGTCTGTCCTGCTGCCATGGGTGGTCTGCTCTTTCCCATTCTCTCCAAACCGGCTGTCCCTGAACACTGCCCTTGGAATTCCTGGGCTGGTTCTTTCCAAGCCCTGCTGCTGCTCCTCCTTCCCTCTCCATCTCACCCCCACAAGGGAGACTCACTAGTCTCCAGATCCCCTGCTTCTCAGACTTTACTGGTCCAACAGTTCCCAGACCCTGACTCAAGGTTTTTAGTAGCCACCCTTGGGCAGCCATGCAGGTCCACACATTGTAACTGAGAAGTTAAGACTTAAGGACTGATGATTACTGAATCGTTACATAGATATTGCTTATTACTTTCTGGTATACTAGAGTAGACAGAAGGAAATACCTGAAACCTGAATTGTAATCCAGCTGCCTTGATTTCTGATAATGAAGGTATAGCCTTTATCTTGTGCCCTTATGATTGCAAAAACCTTGTGACTAACTTTCACTTGCACCCATTTATTTTTTTCAACTCCAAAGCCTTATGACCACAAAAGACAGCCCCTGGTGTTTATTAATGAGGGGTCTTGGGTCAGCAAGAACCAACCCACCACAAGTTCAAAGTTATCTAGTTAATGGAAGCTGGATCTAACAAAAGTGGGTCTGCCTGACATGCACAGTAGCTTAGACTTTAACTTACAAGTCACCTATATCTCATTATAATACTAAAAATCACACCCATCATCATATTAAGGGCACCATTTTCTTACATATTTTCTGTGACTAAGCATGTAATCAATTCTGTGCAAGCACAATAACTGGATCACCTCTAATTACATAATCTGGGGGCCACTGTACTCATTATCCTAAAACCTCCCCATCTTTTCATGCTTTAAAACTATTAGAACTACTGCAGTTTGGGGAGACAGATTTTGGACCGACAGGCTATCTGTTCTGCTTCCTGCCTAGCAATAAAAGTCTTTCTCTCTTTGAAACCCCAGTGTCCCAGGAATTGGTTATTTGAGCACATAGGGTAAAAGAATCCATTGCCTTGGTCTGGTAACAGCATCCCACTGACTGCAGAAGGCTCTGGACTCCAGATAAGGGGAAGAAGACCCCAGGCCCCCTCCTCAAAGGAGCAAAGTTTCCAGGGCCTCCCACCGCAGGGAGGGCGCCTCAGGACCCTGTTTCCTTAAGCACAGACTCCTCCCCACCAGACACTTGGGAGCAGCTAGAGGAGGGATGAGGAGACAAAGCTGGAGGCCAGGCCGGCACTGCACATGGGCAGTCTGACCAAGAACCCGGAATTTAAGATCAGAAATGGATTAATCTGGGGCCACCCTGGTTTTGACTTGGGTATTTATGGGGGGAGGCGGACAGAGTAGAGAAAACTTGCTGGGAGAGTTGGCAGAGAGGACCCCCACCCGCCCGGCACCTCAATACCTGTCGGGGCTCGCCCGCGGCTCAGCAGGCCCGTAAACTCCCTGCAGCACCCGGCCTGGGCGCTCCCACCTCTGCGTGCTACGTCGGCTGCCACACAACACACACGCACACAGCTGCCCGTGTCTGTACTCACCCGGGTCTCCAGGGCTTGGCTACTCCCCACCGCCACTTCTGCAGCCTAAGGGCCTTTACCTGCGCCGTCGGTGGAGGCCTGGGCGCCAAAGTGGAGCCATCAGCGGGGTCACGGGGTCGCAGGCGTTACTATGTGGGCCGCGCCTGCGCTTCAGTCCCTCGCGAGAGGGCCGGCCCCGCCCATCGGCTCGGGTCCCAGGGCTTCCGGTGCCGGGAGGGGCGGGGGCGCCTGGGATGAGCTTGGCAGTTTGCCGAGCTGGAGGAGTTGGGTTTCCTACTGGAAAGGGTTGGCCGCTTCCCACCAGAGCCCCTGGACACAGCACCCTCTCGCGTCCCCACCCTGGGAACCCCTGAGTCCTCCGAGGTCAGGATCCTGCGGGTGGAAGCTGCGGCCTTAGCGCCCTAAGTTGAACAGAAGTGCGGACATCCTAACCCGCGGTAAGGAGGGCAGGGAGCGCCAGAACCCCCATTCCAGCAGCCTGTGCGTGGAGGAGGTGATGAGCCTTGGACAACCCCCACTGCCTTGGCCCCAAGTTACTCTGGGAACCGAAGCTGGCTCTGGAGACGCTGGTTGCAGAGAGGCCTGAGGTAGGTTATCAACTAAACTTAGCCCCTGACACCCACTGCTTTCTACCCCCGCCCCCACCTCTGGCTTCCAGGATCTGGATGGGAGAGGGGGCGGGGGACACCTCGTAAACCCAGACCCCAAGGATGGGCCCGGACGGGTCTGAGCAGATGCCCCTCTGGGGTTGCTTGTTCTTCCACCCCAGTGATCCCTGATCAAGGAGTTGGAGGGCGCCAGGTGGCAGCGATTTCCTGATCCCGGGAACTGCAGGTGGCAGGCCTTAGAGCGTTTGACCTTTCCCCTGACAACCTGCAGGCCTGACCTCACCGTGACCCTGGGCCTGCGGGCAAAGCTTCGCAATGGAGAAGAAGAGAGTGAGGCTCGAGGATCCTGAGGGTGCATTGGTAGTTCTCCATTACCAGGGTTAAATAATGGTTGGGTAATTACCAAACTGTTCAAATCCTGGCTTGAGACGTCTAGTGAATACGTGAATGGTGAGCCTTGTAGTGAATTCCACCTTGTCTTGTGGAGTTTGCAGCTTTGGGTTGCAAATCAAAGGCTAGTTATTAGCCATAGGAAGGAGGGGAGAGGTTCACAGATTGAGAGATGGAGATTTTTGCATTGGCTTCTAAAGTGTGAAAGAAAGACTTCTGACTTCATGGCTTAATTTATTTCAGAGAATTAGGTAGGAAAATAAACATTTCAGCATTAGTTCAAGAAACATCTGGAAGCACTCCATTGGGCCCAGCCCACAGAAGATTTGCCAAGTAAACCGGGACTGTGGGAGGGGTGGGTCGAATGCAGTCACAGGCCTGAAGGATGTCGCTGATACATTGTACAGGAGAAAGGCATGCTGCAATACACTTTCCAAGATAGGAGCCATCCTGGAGTGCTAGAGGTAAAATGTAGTTGCCACATTACTCAACCCTTGTTGCTCCTGTAGTGATAGATAAAATAATAAAGCATATTAATTTTCATCTTTGTGATTATCCATATTTTCTAATTTTTATTAATTGATAATCTCAAGGTTTTCTACTTTTAAAGAGTGGAAAGACAAAACAGAGGTGTTAATAGGGTGGGGTTAGTGCAATGGTGACCAAATCTACTGAGGCTGGAGTGATTGGGACAAGGGGGGGAAATGAATGGAAATTAGAGAATTTAAGTCTGCATTTGAGCATCTATTTGCTGCAGCAGATTTCTCATTTACAGTGAAACATTTCTGAGAATTCAGTCATGGGCCCTTTAGGACACACTGGATGCTCAGTGAATATATTCCTGATCACCCATAAAACACTAATAAATTATAACATGCAATGTAACCTGTCAAAAATATCAAGTAAAATATGGTGTACTATTAAATTAAACCTTAAAGTAATTCAACAAATTCTGATTCTAAATTTTCATTGTTTTAAAATCAGTTACTTTTTTGTGTTGCTGTGCACTCAGTAAGTCCCAGGTAAGATGTTTCATTTTACAAACAGTGCCTTAGTTGTCCCTTTGAGCTGGGCTTGCTGTTGTATTGTTACTATCAGGGAACAGGTCCAGTGAATTCTAAAACACATCCGAAAGCTCCCTGCCATTAAGTGGCAACTCAGATTTTGAACCCATGACTGTCAGACTCTAAAGCTTACACTCTTAACCTCAACACTTCACTGTTTAAATAGTATTTTTTATTGTAGAATATAACATATTTACATAGTAGTGATTACTTCCCAAGTGCAATTTAACAAGTAGTTAGAAATCAAATTTCAAAGAATATTATGGGTTACAGTTCCACAGTTTCAGTTATTTACTTATTGTGACATATAACATATATGCAAAAAGGTGATAATTTTCAACATGCAAATTAGCAAGTAGTTATATAGGAAATTTCCAAAAAATGTTATGGGTTATAGTAACATAGTGTCAGTTATTTCCTTATTGTGAAATATTACATATATACAAAAAGGTGATAACTTTCAAATTATAATTTAACAAGTAGCTATATAGCAAATTTCAAAAATCTTATGGGTTACAATTACACCATTTCATTTCTTTCCTTCTAGCTAATCCAATATCCTAGCAACTAAGAAAAAGAAAATTATATAGAGATTCAGTATTCATGGTCCTTTGTTAAATTCCACCTTGTCTGTTGCTACCCCTTCCTCTAGTTTAATCACTTTCCCAATCTTTAGGGATGTCTAGGCAGTGACCAGACTAACTTGTTCATGTTGACAAGGGGTGTCAACATGGGAAAAAGGGACAAAACTGGTTGATGTTCTTGAAGAAACTGTTGCCTCTAGGTTTGGGGGACTTAGCTGGAATAGGAGCTCTCTGGGTGATTTAAGTTCCTGAAGAATAAATTTAGTGATTGAAACTTTTATAGTCTCAAGTAGGGACCCAGGTATTCTATAGGGTTTGTGGGACTACTGTTGACTTGAGCTTATCATACTGTGGACATTTAGGATATCGAGCTGAAGCTTGCATAACAGTAACCTCCAGAACAGCCTCTTGACTATGTTTGAAATCTCCTAGCCACCAAAACCTTATTTTATTGTCTTTCTTTTCCCCCTTTTGGTCAGAAAGGCATTCTCAAGCCCTTGATGCCAGGGTCATGTTCATTTCTGGATTCTGGGTCCCCCATTACCAGGGAGACTCTTTCATCTGTGGGGTTCCTGTCCCATGTCAGTGGCAGGGTGATGGATTTATTTGCAAAGTTGGTCTTAGAGACAGAAAGTCTGCATTTGAGCAAAACAACAATAGAGGTTCTCTGGAGGTGACTCTAGGCATAATTATAAGTGGGTTTAACCTCCCCTTTACAACCATAAGTTTCACAGGAGCAAGCCTAAAAATTGAGGGCTTGACTTTTATAAAGTAGGGGATTCCTCATTTCACATGGCATAGGCTCTGAACACAGTAATTAATCAGTATCTCACATTATCATCCCTTAGTTGTACAGTCCTCATCACTCACCATTTTAAACAATTCTCATGACTCAAAACATCTCATAGCTCTTTTTAACCCTTAATTATTTGTCACTAGTATTTGTGTGGTAGTAGTAAGGTATTCCTATCAATTAGAGTTCCTAGTATGCAATAGGTAGATTTTTCCATATACCACTCTGTTGTCAACTCTCTGTACCTGTGTCATACCTTAGAAGTATATCATGCAAGCATCTATGTTTATAGTTCTGATCTGTGGGATACATGCCTTCAAACAGTTTCTTTCAATCCTGTTTGCCTTCATTGCAGCTCTGATACTTATAATCCCATTAACAATCATCACCCCTATCCATTCCCATACTTTTAAATTTACCCTCACTAACATATCTGAACATATTAGGTTATTATTCCCTCTTTATTAATATCTGTTCATGTCACTGTTTTCAGATCCTCTGGGAATATACCAAGAAGTGTAATTGCTGGATCATAGGGTAATTCAATATCTAGTTTTCTGAGCAACTACCAACTTGTCTTCACAGCAGCTATACCATTATACAGTCCCACCAGCAATGAAAAAGTGTTGCAATTTCTCCACAACCTCTCCAGTACTTGTTGTTTCTTATTTGTTTAATGACAACATTTCTTATTGGTGTGAGATGGTATCTCATTGTGGTTTTGATTTGCATTTCCCTAACAGCTAGTGAAGATGAAATTTTTTAATGTGTTTTTTTAGCCATTTGTATTTCCTCTTTGGAAAAATGTCATTTCATATTTTTTTGCCCATTTTAAAATTGCGCTGTCTGTACTATTGTTGAGTTGTAGGATTTCTTTTTATATGCAGGATATCCATCTCTTATCGGATACATGTTTTCCAAATATTTTCTCCCAGTGAGTTGGTTGCCTCTTCACCCTTTTGACAAAGTCTTTTGAGCCACAGAGGCTTTAAATTTTGAGGAGTTCCCATTTATCTGTGTTTTTTTTCTTACATTTCTTGTGCTTTGGGTGGTAAGGTGTAAGAAGCCATCTCCTATTACTATGCCTTGAAAATGTTTCCTTATATAATCTTTTAAGAGTTTGTTGTGCAAGGTAAATCATGGGAGGAGGGAAGAGACATGAACTGATATAGCATAACTTTATGGAAGAAAATTTATTGAATTACGAGACTACAAGCATTTATCATTAATGAGGCGATAGCTGAAAATAAAGCAGTCTGTTCAGCAAAGGAAAAGAAAAGAAAAACACACCAAACCAGGGAAAACCCCCACATCCAATACTACTGGCTGGGGAGGTCCCAATCTTCAGCTGATCAGAGTCCTAGTTGGCACATGGTCCGAGGCAGAGCATCCCCTCCTGGGTGAGACCTCCAACTTTTCCTGGGACTCAGGCCAGTATTTACGGCAATTTGTCCAGAAGTAGAAGTACTTTGCTGCACATCTCAAAAAAGGGCTAATTCCTTAGGATGATTACAAAGACTTCCTTATCTTAGTTTCATTGGCATGTCCACAGTGGGGGAGCCTAACCTTGGTGGAGGTACAGGTGATCTATTAACTATTATCAAAACTCCTGGGTAAACTCTGTTATGCTTCAGTGACTTCCTTTGTTATATGTATCTTTGTTCCTCACTCCCTTGTAGACAGAGCAGCACCTGCTAATGTGCAGGGCAGTTATCTGCTTCATGTTGGTTTGATCCACACATTATATTTTTTTACAGTTTCTAACACAGAGTTTTATTGTGCTGTCACTTGTATTGAGGTCTTTGATCCACTTCCAGTTAATTTTTGTATAGGGTGTGAGGTAGGGGTCTTCTTTCATTCTTTTGGATATGGATTTCCAGTTCTTCCAGCACCATTTGTTGACTGTTCTGTCCCAGCTCAAATATACTCCACTCCCTGCCTGCCATGTGCCTACAAGTGCAGCTCTGATACTTATAATCCCATTAATAAACAATCATCACCCCTATCCATTCCCATACCTTTAAATTAACCCTCAGTAACATATCTGAACATATTAGGTTATTATTTCCCCTTTACTAACTTCCGTCTATCTCTAGGTTCCCAATATTCTACATTATAAGGCATTGATTTTACATTTTTCAGGGAGTTCATAGTAGTGGTAACACAATATTTCTGTTTTTATATCTGACTTATTTCACTCAGCATTATATCTTCAAGGTTCATATATGTTACCATCTGTTTCATGATCCTTGTCCTTATTGCTGCATAGCTTTCCATCATATGTAGATACCACATTTTGTTTATCTACTCAACTGTTCATGGACACTTGGACTGTTTCTATCTCTTGGCAATTGTGAACAATGCCACTAGGAACATCACTGTACAGATGTCTGTTCATGGCACTGCTTTCAGAACCTCTGGGTATATACCAAGAAGTGGAATTGCTGGATAGCAGGGTAATTCAATATATAGTTTTCTGAGAATCTGCCAAACTGTCTTCCATAGTAGCTGTACCATTATACATTCCCACCAGCAGTGAAAAAGAGTTCCAATTTCTCAACACCCTCTCCAGCATTTATTTCCTATTTGTTTAATGGCAGCCATTCTTATTGGTGTGAGATGATATCTCATTGTGGTTTTGATTTACATTTCACTAATAGGTAGTGAAGATGAACATTTTTCCATGTGTTTTTAGCCATTTGTATTTCCTCTTTAGAAAAATGCCTTTTCATATCTTTTGCCCATTTAAAATTGGGCTGTTTGAACCCTTGTCATTGAATTGTAAGAAGTCTCTTTTTTTTTGCTCCCATTTTTCTACTCATCCATCCACACACTGGACAAAGGAGAGTGTGGTCCATATGGCTTTCCCAATCACATTGTCACCCCAAATAAGCTACAGTTTTATACAATTGTCTTCAAGACTGAAGGGTTCTGAGTTGCAGTTTAACAGTTCCAGGCATTTACTGCTAGCTATTCCAATTCAGTAGAACCTAAAAAGTGTTGTCTAGATTGTGCTTAAGAGTGCCCAACAGAGTGACCTCTCAGCTCCTCTCAGAATCTGTCTGCCACTGAAGGTTATTTCAATTCCTTTCACATCTCCCTTTTAGTCAAGAAGATGTTCTCCATCCATCATGCCAGGTCTAGATTCCTCCCCAAGTCATATTCCATGTTGCCAGCAAGATTCACTCCTTTGGGTGTCAGATCCCATGTAGTGGGTAGGGCAGTGATTTTATTTGCCAAGTTGGCTTAGCTAGAGAGAGAGGGTCACATCTGAGCAACAAAGAGGCTTTCAGGAAGAGACACTTAGGCACAATTATAGGCAGGCCTAGCCTCTCCTTTGCAGCCACAGTCTTGCTAAGGGCAAGTCCCATGGTAGAGGGCTCAGCCCATCAAACTTTCAGTCCCTGATATCTGTGGGTACATCAGACCATTGAGATGGGAGGCCCAACACCCTTGCTTTCTCCACCAACTCCTCAGGGGGGCTCTGCATATTTTTTTCATTGTTTTATCTAATTAACTTTTTAAAATTAACTATTAACTATATAAAAAAATGAAAAAAACATTTCAAACAAACCATAACAAGGGAGTAAGAAAAAGGCAATTAACCTAAAATCACTACTTCCAACATGTTTGTACTCTACCCCAAGAAAACAACCTAATATAGCAACATTTCTGTGAACTTGTTCCTACCATACCCACCAGAAATTCACAAATCATAGTCATTCCTGGACATTCCCAGAATGTTAAATTTACATGTGATAGCTTATCTGTTCTTATTGGGTTATCATTCCTCCTTCATTAATTGCTTTCTTTCAGTAGTTCCCCTACATTCTACATTATTAACCATTTATTTTACATTTTTTCAATGTCCACATTAGTGGTAGCATATAATATTTCTCTTTTTGTACCTGACATATTTTGCTCAGCATTATGTCTTCATGGTTCATCCATGTTGTCATATGTTTCACAACATTTTTCCTTCTTAGTGTCATGTAGTATTCCATAGTGTGTTTATACCACATTATATTCATCCACTCATCTGATGAAGGACATTTGGGTTGTTTCCAACTCTTGGCAATTGTGACTAATGCTAATATGAACATTGTTGTGCAGATATCTGTTTGTGTCCCTGCTTTAAGATCTGCTGGGTATATAATGAAAAGTGCAATTGCTGGATCAAAGGGTAACTCTATATCTAGTTTTCTAAGGAACTGCCAGACTGACTTCCAGAGTGGCTGAAGCATTATGCAGTCCCAACAGTGAATAAGAGTTCCAATTTCTCCACATCCTTTCCAGCATTTGTAGTTTCTTGTTTCTTTAATGGCAGACATTCTAATTGGTGTGAGATGGTATCTCATTGTGGTCTTAATTTGCATCCAATACCTAGTGAATCTGAACTTTTTTTCATGTGTTTATTGGCCATTTTATTTCCTCTTCAGAGAACTTTCTCTTCATAATTTTGCTCATTTTATAATTGGGCTGTCTGTACCATTCTCATTGAATTGTAGGATTTCTTTATATATGCAAGATATATGTAAAGTCTTTTGTCAGATACATGGTTTCCAAAAAATTTTTCCCATTGAGTTGGCTACCTCTTTACTTTTTTAACAAATTCCTTTGAGGTACAGAAACTTCCAAGCTTGAGGAGTTCCCATTTATCTATTTTTTTCTTTTGTTGCTTGTGCTTTGGGTGTAAGGTCTAGGAAGTGGCCACCTAATACAAGGTCTAGATGTTTCCCTACATTATCTTCTAGGAGTTTTATGGTACTGTCTTTTATATTGAGGTCTTTGATCTACTTTGAGGTAAATTTTTGTGTAGGTTGTGAGGTAGGGGTGCTCTTTCATTCTTTTTGATATGGACATCCATCTCTCCCAGTCCCATTTGTTGAAAAGACTTATGTCCCAGTTCAGTGTCTTTAGGGCCCTTATCAAAGATCAGTCAACTGTTGATCTGGTGGTCTATTTCCAAATTCTCAATTCAACTCCATTGATCAATATGTCTTTCTTTCTGTCAGTATCATGCTGCTTTCAATACTGTGGCTTTATCATAAGCTTCAAAGTCAGGGAGTGTAAGTCCTCCCAATTCATTTTTCTTTTGTAGAGTGTTTTTAGCAATTTGAGGCATCTTCCCTTTCCAAATAAATTTGATAATCCATTTTTCAAATCTGCAAAGTAGGTTGTTGGAATTTTGATTGGGATTGCATTGAATCTGTAGATGACTTTGGGTAGAATTGACTGACATCTTAATGACATTTAGCCTTCCTATCCATGAACATGGAATATTTTCCATCTTTTAAGCTCCCTTTCTATTTCTTTTAGTAGAGTTATGTAGTTTTCTTTGTATAGGTTATCCACATCTTTGGTTAAGCTTATTCCTAGGTACTTGATTTGTTTAGTTGTTTTTGAAAATGGTATCTTTTTCTTGAGTATCTCTTCACTTTTTTCATTTCTAGTGTATGGAAATATTACTGACTTATGTGCATTCATCTTGTATCCTGCTACTTTGCTAAATTTGTTTATTAATGCTAGTAGCTGCATCATTGATTTCTCAGGGTTTTCCAGATACAAGATCATATCATCTGCAAATTATGACAGTTTTACTTCTGTCTTTCCAATTTAGATGCCTTTTATTTCTCTGTCTTTCCAGATTATTCTGGCTAGAACTTCTAGCACAGTGCTGAATAACAGGAGTGACAGCAGGTACCCTTGTCTTATTCCTGATCTTAGAGTGAAGGCTTTCAGTCTCTCACCATTGAGTACTATGCCAGCTGTGGGTTTTTCATATATGCTCTTTATCATTTTGAGGAACTTTCCTTTAATTTCTACCTTTTGAAGTGTTTTTATCAAAAAGGAATGTTGGATTTTGTTGAATGCTTTTTTAGCATCTATTGAGATGATCAGATGATTTTTCTCTTTTCATTTGTTAATGTGTTGTAATTGATTTTCTTGTGTTGAAGCATCCTTGCATGCCTGAAATGAACCCCACTTTGTCATGATGTATGATTTTTTAAATTTGTCTTTGGATTCAATTTGCAAGTATTTTGTTGAGGATTTTTTTCTCTGTATTCATTAGAGAGATTTGCCTGTAGTTTTCCTTTTTTGTAGCATCAGTGCCTGGTTTGGTATTAGATTGATGTTAGCTTCATAAAATGTGTTAGGTAATGTGCCAGTTTGAATGTATTATATGCCCCAAAACACCATTATCTTTGATGTAATCTTGTGTGGGTGGATGTATCAGTGTTGAGTAGATTGTAATTCTTTGAGAGTTTCTGTGGAGATGCACCCCACTCAACTATGTGTTATGACTCTGATTGGATAATTTCCATGGTGTTGTTACCCCACCCATTCAGGGTGAGTCTAAATTAAATCACAGGGCCATATAAATGAGTTGAAAAACAGAAGGAACTCAGTGCATCTGACAGTGACATTTCACAGAGGAGCTACAGCCAAAAGGGACACTTTGTAGAACACACTGGAACTGAGAGAGGAGCTTCAGCTTACAGAGACATTTTGGAGATGGACTTTGAAAGCAGACTTTGGCTCCAGAGAAGCTAAGTGAGGACAAATGCCTCAAGAGCAACTAAGAGTGACATTTTTGAGGAGCTGAAGCCTAGAGAGGAACATCCTGGGAGAAAGCCATTTTGAAATGAGAACTTGGAGCAGATGATGGCCACATGCCTTCCCTGCTAACAGAGGTTTTCCAAACACCATTGGCCATTTTCCAGGGAAGGTACCTGATTGCTCATGCATTACCTTGGACACTTTATGGCCTTTAGACTGTAACTGTGTAACCAAATAACCTTCCTTTTATAAAAGCCAATCCATTTCTGGTGTTTTGCATTCTGGAAGCATTAGCAAACTAGAAGATATAATATTCCATTTTCTTCAATGTTTTGAAAGAGTTTAAGTGAATTGCTGTCAGTTCGTTTTGGAAAGTTTCATAGAATTCCCCTGTGAAGCCATCTGGCCCTGGGCATTTATTTGTGGGAAACTTTTTGATGGCTGATTGGATCCCTTTTCTTGTGATTGATTGGTTGAGGTCTTCTATTTCTTCTCTAGGTTTTCCATATGTTTCCAGAAAATTGTCCATTTCCCCTACATTATCCAGTTTTTTGGCATAGAGTTGTTCATAATATCCACCTATAATTTTTTAAATTTCTTTGGCATCTGCAGTAATGTCACCTTTCTCATTCATTTTTTTAAATATTGCTCTTTTCTCTTTTTGATTTTGTCAGCCTAGCTAGGGACTTGTCAATCTTGTTGATCATCTCAAAGAACCAGTTTGTTGATGTTATTTATTCTCTCTGTAGTTTTTTTTTCTCTAGGTCATTTCTTTCTGCTTTAATCCTAGTTATTTCTTTTCTTCTACTTGGTTTTGGATTGGTTGGCTGTTCCATTTTTAGCTTCTTCAGTCACTCATTAGTTCTTTGAGTTTAGCTCTTCCTTCCTTTTTGATGTATGCATTTAATGCTATAAATTTCCCCCTCAGTACCACTTCTGCTGCATCTCCAGGTTTTGTTAGGTTGTGTTTCTCATTTCATTCATCTCTATATATTTAGAAATTTCTCTTGTTATTTCTTCTTTAACCCACTGATTGTTTAGGAGTGCATTGTTTAACCTACAGTTATTTGTGAATTTTCTGTCTGTGATGCTTATTGACTATTAATTGTATTCCATTGTGGTCAGAGAATGGTGCTTTGAATAATTTCAATTTTTTAAAATTTGTTGAGGCTTGTTTTATTTCCCCACATATGATCTATTCTGGAGAAAGTTCCATGAGCACTAGAGCAGAATCTGTATCCTTGTGATTTAGGATGTAATGTTCTATACATGTCTGTTAAATCCAATTCATTTATCAGATTGTTTAGGTTTTCAATTTCCTTACTGGTCTTCAGTCTGATAGATATATGTATAGGAGAGAGCGATGTGTTGAAGTCTCCCACAATGATGTTTGTGGAAACATCAGTTCTTTTCCTTTAGCTCTGCCATTGTTTGTCCCCCTATATTTGTGGCCCCTTGATTGGGCACAAAAACATTTATGATTGTTATTTCTTCTTGTTGAATTGCCCCTTTTATTAGTATGTAGTGGCCTTCTTTGTCTCTCATAATATTCTTGCATTTAAAGTCTATTTTATCTGTGATTCATATTGATATTCCTGCTTTATTTTGGCTGTAAGTAACATGCTATTCCATAAAATCCCACTAAATTCCATAGCATTCCATTCCATTTCATATAATTCCATTCCATTCCATTCCATAATATTCCATTCCATAAATTTTATTTCATTTTGATCATTCCTTTTCATAACATTGCATTTCATAATATTCCATTCCATTCCATAATATTGCCTTCCACCACATTCCAATCTATAACATTCCATTCCATTTTATTTCTCTTCATTCTGTAATGTTCCATTCCATAACACTTCATTCCATTACATACAATTGCATTCCATTATATAAGTTTTCATTCATAACATTCACTGAATAACTTTATATTCCATAACATTCTGTTCCAAAATATTCCATTCCATAACATTGCATGCAATAATATTCTCTTCCATATCATTCCATTCCAAAAGGAAACATTCCATTCCATTACAGTCCATACCATTAAATTCCTCTCCATTCAATTCCATTTCATTCACTACATTCCATAACATTCTATACTACTGTGTAACATTCTATTGCATATCACTACATTGCATTCCATAACATTCCATTCCATATCATTCCTTCTGTCACAGTCCTTACCATGCTGTACCCTAAAATTCCATAATATTCAATATCATTCCATTTCATATTACATTACATTCCATAGCATGACATTCCATATTATCATGATCCCTAACATTTGCTTCTGTTACATTCTGTTCCATAAAATATCTTTCCATTCTATAACATTCCATTCCATAACATTCCATTCCATATCATTAATTTCTGTACCATAACATTCCTTTCAATAACTTTCCTATCCACAACATCCCATGCATAATATTTCTCTCCATAACATTCCATTCCATAAAATTTCATTTGATATCATTCCATCTCATTTCAAAACATTCCATTCCATAGTATTCCAATCCATTCCATAGCATTGTATTCCATTTCATAGCTTTGATTTTCATCACTTTCCATTCAATATCATTCCATTCCATATGATTCCATGACAATCAATTACAACCCATTTTATGCTCTTCCATTCCATAACATTCCTTTCCAAATCCTTTCATTCATTTCTGAAACATTCCCTTCTATAATATTATGTTGTGTAACATTCCCTTCCCTTCCATTCAATAACATTCCATTACAAAACATTCAACTGCACTCCATTCCATAATATAATGTTCAAGTGCATAACATTCCACTCATACTATCAAAATAAAAAAATGATTCCATAACATCCATTCCATTCCATTCCATTCCATCACCTTACATTCTATTCCATGATCTTTCATTACACATAATTCCATTCCATAACATAATTTATTACATAACATTATTTCCATTCCATAATATTCCATTATATAACATGTCATTACAAATAATTCCATTCCATTCCATAGATACATTCCATCCCATTTCAGAGCATGCCATAACATTCTGTATCATTCCATTCCATAACATTCTATTCCATAACATTCCATATCATACCATGTTATTCCATCCCAAAACATTCTGTGCATATCATTCCATTCCATAACCTACCATTCCATATCTTTCTGTTCCATAACATCCCATTCCAATATATTCCAATGTATAACAAACCATTCCTTATCATATCATTCCATTCATCACATCCCATTCCATAACATCACATTCCATTCCAAAATATTTCATTCCATTCCATAACATTGCATTCAATAACATTCCATTCAATAAGATTTGCAAGAGCTTCCAGAAGATGGCAGTTAGGAGAGACAGGGCAAAAAAAAATCTCCATGATAAATACTAGATAAGAGAAGGAAAGTGACCCAGAACACAAGTTCCAGTGATTTACCAGCAGGACAACATCTGCTAAATCTTCAGGGACCATCCACTTGGTGAAACCAGGAGTCTTAATTCTGAAATGAGTGAGTAAGCCTGCTGAATAACCAGCAGCCATGTTGCAGTCTGAGGAAGACATGGGTTGGTGTTTGCAGTCAGACTAGTTTTAAAAACCCAAAAGTGGCTGTGGATATGGCATTGAGAACTGCATCCCCACAACCTGTGGGAATGCCTCAATATCTGGTGTGGACAATAGCCTTTCATGCACCCACTGCTAATTGCCTCAGTGCAAGACAGGCAGAGGTTAGCCAAAAGAGGAAAATAACCACACCTGTTACAGCCATCTTCTTGGTGGGCTGGGAATACTGCTGCCTGGCACCAGTGCTGCAGTTCAGATCTGTGCCAGAAACCCAGTGCAACAGGAAGTGTTTCCAGCAACATGTGTGCATCCACAATATCTGTTGTGCACAAAGACTTTCATCACCCACAGCTAGTTGTCCCAGAGCTGGGAATGTGGTGATGTGTGAAAAGGGGAAAATTAGCACACTCCATACAGCCATCCTTTCAGCAGACTAGGAATGCACCTACATGGCCCTGTGGCCAATAACTTCCCTTGTGGGATGGTGCTCACTGATAATGTAGAAGCCTTCCCTCAGCAGAGGCCCTAGGAGGGCACAGCTTAGAAGAAGGACCCACTCAGAAGTCCCAGGGATGATACACCAATACAAAGGACATATGTCAGTAGCACAGAAAAACAGTGTCAAGACTGAACTGAAGGTTTAGACTATTGCAACAGCTTTAAATCTCCAGGAACACCTGGGAGCTTTGATTAAAGCTGTCCTCCCTCCCTAACCACTCAGACACATGCCCTACATTCAGGGTGGGCATCACCAAATGCACACAAACATGGTGCACCAATTGGACCCCCACAAGATTCAAAAGCACTCAAGACAAAGACAAAGTTGGGGTGAACTGGCTAGAGGGGAATAGGTGGCTCATGGATGCCACATGCTGGTTAGAGAAAGTGTACCCATAAATCTGTGGATCTGAAAAATTAGAAATAAGTGTTTGAATAATCCTACATACCCTAAAAGAACCCTATCAAGTTAAGCAAGTTTTTTTGCCAAGAGGCCAAAAACAACAGAAAATTTTAAAGCATATGAAAAAAAACAGACAATATGGATAACCCCAAAACAAACAAATCAAAAGATCAGAAGAGACAAAGTACTTGGAGCAATTAATCAAAGAACTAAAGATAAACAATGAGAGCATGGCACAGGACATAAGGAACATGAAGTAGACCATAGAAGATCGTAAAGAAGAAATTGCAAGAGTGAATAAAAAAGGATGATCTTATGGAAATAAAAGAAACTGTTGACCAAATTAAAAAGATAATGGATACCCAAAGTACAAGACTATAGGAAGCTAAACAATGAATCAGCAACCTCAAAGATGACAGAAAGAAAAATGAAAGAACAAAGGAAAGAATGGGGAAAAATTGAAAAGTCAAAATGGACTTCAGAGATATGAAAGATAATATAAAACATCCAAATATGAGACTCATTGGTGTTGCAGAAGGGGAAGAGAAGGGTAAATGTCTAGGAAGAGTATTCAAAGACATTGTTGGGAAAACTTCCCAAACCTACTGAAGAATATAAATTAAAAAAATCACAAATGCCCAGTGATTAAATCTAAATAAACCCACTCTGAGGCATATTCTGATCAGACTGTCAAATATTGAAGGGAAGGAGCAAGTTCTGAAAGCAACAAGAGAAAAGCAGTCACTACTTACAAAGGAAACAGCACAAGATTAAGAAGTGACTACTCAGCAGCCACCATGGAGGCAAGAAGGCATATTAAAAATTCTGAGAGAAAAATTTGTCAACCAAGAATTCTTTGTTCAGCAAAAGCTCTCCTTCAAATTTCAGGGAGAGTTTAAATTTTTACAAACAAATGCTGAGAGAATTTGCTAACAAGAGACCTTCCCTAATTGAGATACTAAAAGGGAGCCCTACCAACAGAAAAACAAAGAATGGAGAGAGATATGGAGAAATATTCAGTACTAAAGAGATTCAGTATGGGTACATTAAAGGACATTAAGAGAGAGGGGTAAAATATATCTAAAAAAATAAACCAAAAGATAGGATGGTTGATTCAAGAAATACATTCAGAGTAATAATGTTGAATATAAATGGATTAAACTCCCCATTTAAAAGATATAAATTCACAGAATGGATCAAAAATATGAACCATCAATATTGTACATACAAGAGATTCATTGTATACACAGGGACACAAAGAAATTGAAAGTGAAAAGATGGAAAAAATCTTTCATGCAAGCCATAGGCAAAAGAAAGCAGGAATAACAATTTTAATCTCAGATAAAATAGACACTAGATGCAAGGATGTTATGAGAGACAAAGAAGGCCAGTACATACTAATAAAATGGGCAATTTAACAAGAATAAATAACAATCATAAATGTGTATGCACCCAAACTAGGTGTCACAAAATACATAAGGAAACACTGGCAAAACTAAAGGAAGCAATTGATGTTTCCACAGTAACTGTGGGAGATTTCAAAACATCACTTTCTCCTATAGATAGATCAACCAGACAGAAGACCAATAAGGAATTGAAAACCTAAATAATCTGATAAATGAACATGATTTAGCAGACATATATAGAACATTACATCCCAAATAACCAGGATACACATTCTTCTCTTGTGCTCACAGAACTTTCTCCAGAATAGATCATATGAGGGGACACAAAACAAGCCTCAATAAACTTAAAAAATGCAATTATTCAAAGCACATTCTGTGACCACAGTGGAATACAATTAGAAGTCAAACCATCAGAGACTTAGAAAATTCAAACATACCTGGAGGTTAAACAGCACCCTCCTAAACAATCAGTGGGTTAAAGAAGAAATAGCAAGAGACATTTTAAATATCTAGAGATGAATGAAAATGAGAACACAACATATCAAAACCTATGGGATGCAGCAAAAGTGGTATTGGGTGGGAAATTTATATTACTAAATACATATATCTAAAAGGAAGAAAGAACTAAAATTGGAGAACTAATAGAGCAGCTGAAGAAGCTAGAAAATGAACAGCAAACTAATCCTAAACCAAGTAGAAGAAAATAAATAGCAAGGATTAAAGCAGAACTAAATGACAGAAAGAACAAAAAAAAAGCAAAAGAGAGAATACATAACAACAAAACTTGGTTCCTTGAGGAGATCAACAAGATTGACAAGCCCCTAGCTAGACTGAAAAAATTAAAAAGAGAGATGACCCATATAAACAAAATAATGAGAAAGGTGACATTACTGTGGATCCCAAAGAAATTTAAAAAATTATAAGATAATATTGTGAACAACTGTATACCAACAAACTGAATAATGTAGAGGAAATGAACAATTTACTGCAAACATATGAACAACCTAGAATGATGGGAGAGGAAATAGAGGACCTCAACCAATCAATCACAAACAAAGAGATCCAATCTCTCATCAAAAAATTCCCCACAAATAAAGGCCCATGGCCAGATGGCTTCACAGGGGAATTCTACCAAACTTTCCAAAAAGAACTGACACCAATCTTACTTAAACTCTCAAAACTTTGAGGAAAATGGGACACTACCTAACAGTTTTATGAAGCCAACATCAATCTAATACCAAAACCAGGCAAAGATACTACAAAAAAGGAAGACTACATGCCAATCTCCCTAAAGAATACAAAAGCAAAAATTGTCAACAAAATACTTGCAAATTGAATCCAAATACACCTGAAAAAAATCATACACTCTGACCAAGTGGGGTTCATTCCAAGCATGCAAGGATGATTCAACATAAGAAAATCAGTCAATGTAGTACAACACAGTAACAAAACAAAAGAGAAAAATAAAATAATCATCTCAATAGATGCTGAAAAAGCATTCAACAAAATTGAACATCCCTTTTTGATAAAAACACTTCAAAATGTAGGGATTGAAGGAAACATCCTCAATGTGATAAGCAGCATATATGGATCACCCACAGTCAGCATAGTATTCAATGTTGAGAGACTGAAATCCTTCCCTCTAAGATGAGAAATGAAAAATAGATGCCTGCTCTCACCACAGTTATTCAACATTGTCCTAGAAGTGCTAGCCAGGTCAATCTGTCAAGACAAAGAAATAAAAGGCATCCAGATTGGAAAGGAAGAAGTAAAACTGTGATTATTTGCAGATGATATGATCTTATATCTGGAAAACCCTGAGAAATCAATGATACAGCTACTAGAGCTAATAAACAAATTTAGCAAACTAGCAGGATATAAGATTAATGCACATATGTCTGTAAAGTTTCCATGCACTAGAAATGAATGAAGTGAAGAGACACTCAAGAAAAAGATATGATTCTCCATACAACTAAAAAATTCAAGTACCTAGGTATAAACTTAACCAAAGATGTAAAAGACCTATACAGTGATTTTAAAAGATGGAAAAATGTTCCATGTTCATGGATAGGAAGGCTAAATGTCATCAAGATTTCAATTCTTCCCAAGCTCATCTACAGATTCAATGCAATCCCAATCAAAATTCCAACAACTTACTTTGCAGACCTGGAAAAGCTAGTTATCAAACTTACTCGGAAAGAAAAGATGACTCAAATTGCTAAAAACACTCTAAAAATGAAACAAAGTGGGAGGATTTACACTCCCTGATTTTGAAGCTTATTATAAAGGCACAGTAGTCAAAACTGCAAGGTACTGGCACAAAGATAGATATACTGATCAATGGAATTGAATTGAGAATTTGGAGATAGACCCCAAGATCTATGGCTGACTGAATTTTGATAAGGCCCCCAAAGCCACTGAACTGGGACATAACAGTCTTTTCAACAAATGGGGCTGTGGGAGTTGGGTATCCATATCCAAAAGAATGAAAGAGGACCCCTACCTCACATCCTACACAAAAATTTAACTCAAAATGGATTAAAGATCTTAATACAGCAGACAGTACCTTAAAGCTCCTAGAAGATAGTGTAGGAGACATCTTCAAAACCTTGTATTAGGTGGTCTCTTCCTAGACCATAAACCCAAAGCACAAGCAAGAAAGGGAAAAATAGATAAATGCCAACTCCTCAAACTTAGAAGTTTCTGAAGCTCAAAGGAATTTGTCAAAAAGGTGAAGAGACAGCCAATTCAATGGGAAAAAATTTTGTAAACCATGTTTCTGACAAAAGACTATCTTGCATATACAAAGAAATCCTACAACTCAATGACAGTAGAGCAGGCAGCCCAATTATAAAATGGGCAGAAGACATGAAAAGACACTTCTCTGAAGGAGAAACACAAATGGCCAAGAAACACAAGAAAAAATGTTCAGCTTCACAGCTTTTAGTGTTGCAAATTAAGAACTCAATGAGATACCATCTCACACCAATTAGAATGGCTGCCATTAAACAAACAGATAACTACAAATACTGGAGAGGATGTAGAGAAATTGGAATTATTATTCATTGTTGGTGGGACTGTAGAATAGTTCAGCCACTCTGGAAGACAGTCTGGCAGTTCCTTAGAAAATGTGATATAAAGTTATCCTTTGATCCAGCAATTGCACTTCTTGGTATATACCCAGAAGATCTGAAAGCAATGACACGAACAGATATGTGCACACCAATGTTCATGGCAACATTAGTCACAATTGCCAAGAGATGGAAACAACCCAAATGTCCTTCAACAGATGAATGGATTAATTAAATGTGGTGTATACACCACAATGGAATATACACAGCAGTAAGAAAGAATGATGTTGTGAAACATATGACAACATAGATGAAACTTGAAGACATAAGGTTGAGCAAAATAAGCCTGGCACAAAAAGAGAAATATTATATGCTACCACTAACATGAACATTGAAAAAATGTAAAATAAATGGTTTATAATGTAGAATATAGGGGACCTAGTGATAGAGAGCAGTTAGTGAAGGAGGAACAATAACCCAATAGGAACAGGTACACTCTCATAGGCAAATTTAACATTTTGGAGTTGCCAAGGAATGACTATTGTTTTTTAATTTCTTGTGGGCATGGTAGTAACAAGTTCACAACAATGTTGCTATATTAGTTACTTTCTTAGGGTAGAGTAGTAGTAACATGTTGGAATTAAAGTAGTTATTTTAGGCTAGTTGTCTTTTTCTTATTCCCTTGTTTTGGTTTTTTTGAAAATTTTTTAATATGTTTATTTTTTATTCATGGTTAATAGTTAATATAAAAACAATGAAAAAATATGCAAACCCCCCATGAGGAGCTGAGGAAGAATGCAGGGGTGTTGGGCTTCCCCACCTCCATGATTGCTGATGTTCTCAGAGATATTGGGGACTGGTGGTTTGATGGGCTGAGCCCTCTATCATGGGACTTGCCCTTGGTATGACTGCTACTGCAAAAGAGAGCCTAGGCTTGCTTTAATTGTGCCTGTGTGTCCTCCTGAATACCTCTTTGTTGCTTAGATGTGGCCCTCTCTCTCTAGCTAAGCCAACTTGGCAGGTGAAATCACTGCCCTCTCCCCTATGTTCTTTCTGAAACCCAGGGGTGTAAATCTCCCTGGCAATGTGGAATATGACTCCTGGGAAGGAATATAGACCTGGCATCATGGGTTACAGAACATCTTCTTGACCAAAAGGGTGAAACATATGACAACATAGATGAACTTCTCAGTGGCTGAGAGATTCCAAACAGAACCAAGAGATCACTCTGGTGGTCACTGTTATGCACAATATGGAGAACCCTTTTTAGGATCTAATGAATTGGAATAGCTAGCAGTAAACACTTGAAACTATCAAACTGCAACCCAGAACCCTTGAATCTTGAAGATGATTTTATCAACATGTATCTTATGAGGGGTGACAATGTGATTGGGAAGGCCATGGGAATCACACTCCCCTTTGTCAAGTGCATTGACAGGTGAGTAGAAAAATGGGGGCAAAAAAAGAGACACCCTGTCTTCTTTTTTACTTTAATTGTTCTTTTCCACTTTAATTTTTATTCTTAGTATTTTCTTTGAGTGGTAATAAAAATGTTCAAAAATTTATTTTGGTGATGGATGCACAACTAGATAATGCTGCTGTGAACAATTGATTGTATGCTTTGTATGACTGCATGGTATGTGAATACATCTCAATAAAATTGTATTAAAAATAACATTTGCTTCCATAGCATTCCATTCCATTACGTGACATTCCATTCCATAACATTCCACTGAATTCTGCAACTTTCCATTCCATAACATTCCATTCAGTTCCATAACATTCAATTCATACCATTCCATAAAATTCCATTACATAATATGTCTTTAAATTACATAACATTCCATTAAATAACATTCCATTCAATAACATTGCATTCCATTCCATTCCATAATATTCAATTCCATAACATTCCATTGCAAAACATTCAGTTATGTTACACTCCTCTCCATTCCATTCTATTACATATTTCATTTCATAACTTTCAATTCTACTCTATAACTTACCATTCCATAACATTCCTTTACAGAATGTAATGGAATGTTATGGAATTCTTTTCCATTTCATAACATTCCATTCCATTCTGTAATGTTCCATTCCATTCCACTCATTTCCTTTCAATTTATTCCATTTCATTCAATTACAGTAACATTCCATTCCATAATTTCCCATTTCATTGCAAAACATTCCATTCCTTTCAATATATTTCCACTTCATTACATAACATTCTTAATAACTTTAATTTCCATACCATAACATTACATTCCATAACATTCAATTTCATAATTTTCCATTACATTGGATAATATGGCATTCCATAACAAAATATTCTATAACATTCCTTTCCATCACATTCCATAACATTCCATATCATTCCATTTCATTCCATTCCATGTTTTTCCATGACATTCCACTCCATAACATAACATTTTCATTCCATTCTATAAAAATCCATTCCATAGTATTTCATTTCATTTCATAACAATCCAAGCCTTAACATTCCATTCCATTCCATTCTGTTACCACCCATAACCTTCCTTAACCTTCCATAACATTTCATATCATTCCAATCTATAACATTCCAGTCCATTCCATAATATACCATTCCAATTCATAACATACCATTCCGTAACATTGCATTCCATTACATAATATTCCATGCCATTCCATTCCCATATCATTTCATTCCATTCCATAATATCAGATCTGTAGCATTCTATTCCATAACATTTCGTTCCATAACAATCCATTCATTAATTTCCATTCCATAACATTCAACTCCATTGCATCCATTCCAAAGCATTCTTTTCCTTAACATTCCATTCCAGTATATTCCAATCCACATTACATTCTGTATCATTTCATTACTTTCCATAGCATTCCATTCCATTCCAAAACATTCCAGTCCATAATACTCAATTGCATAATATTAAATTCAATAACATTCACTTCCATATCATTCCATTCCATGAAGAAACATTCCATTCCATAACATTTAATTCCAAAACTTTCCATTTCATAACATTCCATTCCATTCCATAAGATTCCATTCATTTCTGCAACTTACATTCCCTTCCATTCCATAACATTCCTTTCCATAACATTCCATTCATTCCATTCCAATCCATAACATCCCATTCCATATCCTGTCATTCCATTCCAAAACATTCTCTTCCATAACACTTCATTCCATTCCTTAAGTTTCCCTTCCATTCCATAAAAATCTTTTCAACATTTGCTTCCATAACATTCCATACATAAACTAATATTACATTCCATAACATTCCATTCAATTCTGCAACATAAAATTCTATAACATTCCATATCATTGCATTTCATAATATTCTGTTTCATAACTTTATATTCCATTGTATTCCAATCCATAACATTCCATTTCATTCTATTCTGTAACATTCTATCCTATAATACTCCATTCCATACCTTAATGTTCCTTTCCATTCCATAACATTTCATTCCATAGCGTTGCATTCAATCATATTCACTTACATATCATTCCATTTGAAAAGGAAATATTCATTCCATCATATTCATTCTGTAACATTCCATTCCATTTCATAGCATTCCATTCCATAAAGATTCCTTTGAATCATATCTGTGACATTCCAAAATATTCCATATCATTCAATTCATAACATCTTCCATCACATTTCAATCCTAATATTCCATTCCATATAACATTATACCATTTGAAAACATTCCATGCCATAACGCATTCAATTCCATAAGATTCTATTCCATTCCATAACATTTGTGTCCATAACATTGTATTCAAAAACATTCCATTCCATTCCATAATGTTCCATTCAATTCTGCAACTTTCCATTCCATAACATTCTGTTCCATTGCATATCCTTCTATTGCACACACACACATTCCATATCATTCATTCAATGGCATTCCCTTATAAAATTGTTCCATTCCATTCCTAACATTCCATTCCAAATATTCAGTTCAAGTACATTGCTCTCCTTCCTTTCCATTCCATAAGAAGATTCCATAACATTCTAATTTATCCTGTAACATCCATTCCATAGCTTTCCATTTCATTCCATAACATTCTATTCCATAACTTTTGTTTCCATTCCTTAATTCTACTTTCATTTAATAATATTCCAATCCATTCCAAAATATTGCATTCCAAAACTCCATTCAATATCATTCCTTTCATCATATTTCGTCACATTGCATCTCAATCCTTCCAGTTTTCATCATGTAAACATCCTTCTGCAATATTGCTTTAATTCTATCACATTGCATTCCATAACATTCCATTCCACTCCATGAACATTCATTACATATGTAACATTCCATAACATTTCATTCATTCCATAACATTCCATTCCATATCATACCATTCCTTCATAGTATTCATACAAAATTCCACTCCATATCATTTCCATTCGAAATTGCACTCCATACATTTGTTCAATTCCATTACATCATTCCATAATGTTCAATTCCATTACACTCCTCTTCATTCCATACCATTCCATAACATTTTAGCTCATAATTTTCAATTCTATTCTATATTATCTCCCATAATATTCCTTGCCAATTCATAACATTCCATTCCATTCCACTCATTTCCATAAAATTTATTCCATTACATTCAAGTACATTAAGTAACCTTCCATTCCACCATATCCCATTTCATTGCATAACATTCCATTCCTTTCCATATATTTCCACTCCATTACATAACATTCTATTCCATAACTTTCATTTCCATAGCATAAAATTCCATTTCATAATTTTCCAATACATTATATAATATTGCATTCCACATTTCATTCTGTATCATTCCTTTCCATCTCATTACATAACATTTCTTATCGTTACATATCATACCATTCCGTAGCATTCTATTCCATAACATTCCATTCTATAACATAACATTACATTCTATAACAATCCATTCCATAATATTTCATTGCATTCCATAACATTCCATTCCATAACATTCCATTCCATAACCTTCCATTACCTTCCATAATGTTCTAAAGCATTCCATATCATCCCATTCCATAACATTCCATTCCATTCCATTCTATAATAATCCATTCCATAATATTTCATTGTATTCCATAACATTCCTTTCCATAACATTTCATTCCATAACCTCCCATTACCTTCCATAATATTCTATAACATTCCATATCATTCCATTCCATAATATTGCATTCCATTACATAATATTCCATGCCATTCCATTACATGACATTGAATTCCATTCCATAACATCCATTCCATAGCACTCTCTTCCATAAACTTCCATTCCATAAATTTCCATTCATAACTTTCAATTCCATAGCATTCCATTCCATATTACTCCATACCATAAAATTTCTTTCCATATCATCCCATTCCATAACTTTCTTTTCATAACAGTTCATTCCATTGTATTCTAATCCTCAACATTCCATTCCATATTATTTCATTTCATTCCCTAGCATTCCATTCCATAATACTCCATTCCATTCCATAACATTCCATTGCATTCCATAACATTCCTTTAAATAAATTCTATTCCAAATCATTCCATAACATAATGTTGCATTCCTTATCATTCCATAACATTCCATTCCATTCCATTCATTTCCATAAACTTCAATCCATTCCATTCCATTAAGTAGCATTCCATAACATTATATTTCATTCCAAATAATTCCATTGCATTTCATAACATTCTAATCCATAATTTTCATTTCTGTTCCATAACTTTCAATTCCATAACATTCCATTTCATAACATTCCATTCCCTTCCATAGCATTGCATTCAAGAACATCTCATTCCATTGTATTCTATCACATTGCATTCCAACCATTCCATTACTTTCCAATACCTAACACTACTTTCCATAACATTCCATTCCTTTCAGTCTATTCCATAACATTACAATCAATAACATTCCTTTGCATCACATTCCATGACATTCCATATTATTGCATATCATTGAATTCAATAACATTCCATTCCATAACATAGCATCCCATAACATTCTGTTCCATAACTTTACATTCCATTATATTCCAATCCATAACATTCCATTCCATTCCATAACATTCTATTCCATTATACTCCATTCCATTCTGTAATATTCCATTCCATTTCATAACATTCCAGTCCATAACATTGCATTGCATAACATTACATTCTGTAACATTCTGTTTCATAGCATTCCATTCCATAACATTACATTCAGTAATATTTGTTTCTACTTCATTACATTAAAAAAGGAAACATTCCACTCCATTACATTAATTCTGTAATATTCCATTTCATTACATAATGTTCCATTCCATTCCATAATGTTCCTTTCAAACACATTCCATAACTTTCCAAAGTATTCTGTATCATTCCATTACATAACATTCTCTTCCATCACATTCCAATCCATAGCATTCCATTCCACATCACATCATACCATTCCAAAACATTCCATACCATAACATATAATGTATTATTTACAAAATAATTTTATATAATTTACAAAAATAATAATTTTTACAAAAATTTCTAAAGGAAAATATAAAAAGGATTTCATGCAGGCATATAAGATAGTCCACATCTGTTCCTTTATTTCCTATCACATAAATTAAAACCCTACTTGGTAATGCACATGGTGGTTTATCCAACAAAATTGCTGATATCAAGTAGTAGAGTAAACTATTGGCTTACGTACTTGGCCAGAAGTAGATGATTATATGGAAAAGAAGAAAACTTTTTGAAAACAGAATACATCAGAACATATGACTAATAAACCTTTTTATTGATGGAAGCATTTACTGTTAAAGCTCTTATTATTGCCACACACACTCACATACATGGACACACACACATATTTATTAATGTGTGCTAAGCATTAAGTAGGAAACTTTGATGATCTAGATACCTTCAATAATAGTTTTTTATTTTTATTGCAGAATTTCATCAAGAATAAACTGTACCTTAAAGGTAACAGAATTTCTTCTCTTGGATTTTTCTGGCCCATGAAAACTTCAGTTACTGCAAGCCTCAATTTTTGTACAAATATACCACTCTGCCCTAACGGAGAATGGTCTCATCATCACCATAACTTCTGTGGACCCATTCCTCCACAAGCCATGTACTTCTTTTTAAGGAATCTGTCCCTATTTGATCTTTGCCTCATTTGTGCAGTTGTCCCAAGGACTGTTGTCAACTCATTGGCCCAGAACAATTCCATCTCATTTCTTAGTTGTGTCACCCAGGACTTTCTCATGTTTTATCAGCAGGTGCAAACCTTTTACTACTCACAGCAACATCCTTTGACTGCCATGCTGCTATTTGCCATCATCTGCACTATGAAGTCATGAACAGGGACATGTGTTTGCAGATGGTAGCTGAATCTTGGTTCTATGGTGGCTTTATATCCCTTATGCACACTATAGGCACCTTTTCTTTTTCTTACTGTGGACTCAAAAAAATTTAACAATTTTTTCTGTGATCTTCCGCACTTGCTTTCTGTCCCTTGTTCAGAGGATATAACTACACAAATTGTGGTCATTCACCTTATTGCAGTACTTGATTTATTCTGGTTTATCAGCATCATAATCTCATACATCTACATCTCTTCCACTATTAGAAAGATTCCCTAACACAAGGGCAGCCAAAAGACTATTCAACTTGCATCCCACACCTGGAAGTTGTTGTGATTTTCCTCTCAACTGCTTTCATTGCTTACCTGAAGCCAATTTTTGGGGTATACATTATTCACTGATATCATTCTATCTGCTTGTTATATTTTATTGCACATTTCCTTTAATCCTATAATATACAGTCTGAGAAACAAGGTCATGAAGAAAGGATTGAAGTGGCTAATCATTAGAAAACTCAAAAAAGAAAATTATTAGATTTCCTCAAGAATAGAGGTGTTCCCCTCTTAACATTTGTTTAAATAAATTGTTAACTTAAACTGTTCTCTTTCGACTCTGATTATCTCCAGCATTATCTGGAAACACTGTGCTGATTTTTGGCCACAGTGAAATGTAATATACTAAATAGTTATTAATGAAGTCATGTGTGGGTCTGAAAAATTACAGCTTCTGACCTGTAGTACATAGTGTGGTAATTTGAATTATGCACCCCAGTGAAAGACATCCTTAGTTTTAAACTGTATTCTTAATTTTAAACTGTAGTCTGTGAATTTGAATTTATTTGTAAACAGGTGTTTTAAAATGTGCTATTTTTAGTTCAGGTATGGCAAACAGAATCAAGTTGGTTCTTAATCCATATTACTGGAAATCTTACAATGGTAAGGCCACAGAAAGAAGCTAGAAGCTGATAGAAACCAGAGAAGAGTAGAAACAAGGATATAGAGATCAAAACATGATGAGAAGCAGAGATGCAAGTCAAGGAATCCAAGGATTGAAGCAGTCCAGTACCAGAATGCTCCAGGATTTTTTGAGAAATTATACTTGATGGTGGCTTGATTTTCAACTTCTGTCCACCAAAATCATAATGAAATAAATTCTTGTTCTTTAAGATAACCCATGGGTGTGTTATTGGTTACAGCAGATGGGTACACTAAGAAACCCACAAAGACACACACATACAATTTATAATAACTACAGAAAATCTGCACATTGATATTTTGCAACTGGTTTCTGTTAATCTTTCTTGGTTATTGCTTATTTTCCTACTCACAAATCATGGTATGTAAGTGACATGACTAAAGACTGGCAAAAACCTCTTCTTCAAATGAGACTGTAGTTTCCCTGAGTCCCAATAACTCCCAGGCATCTGGATCATGTTCCTGAGAGGAAGCTGGTCCTGTGTGACTGAAAAAAATCATGGGAATCTATTCTTGTATGTTCTGAAATTCCATAATATTGCATTAAGGTTTCTTGATCCTGCTAGACTATATCCTTTTCTTATAAAAAAATTCTCTCCTGAGTATATATTGAGAGAGTCTTGTTGAGTTTTTTCTGTTGTCTAAATTAATGTAAGTGACAAAACTCTCAAAAAATCATTTACTTCAAGCTCAGCAATGTATACATAAATGCCATTGGATAAAACAAGGGAGGAAAACCACAATGGAAAAAATTACTCATTCCAATATTTATGGGATTATTATCTGAAAAGTTAATAAAGTTTAAATTCACTACACTCATACATTTGTATCATATCAGCATTTATGAAATATAGAAGGGTAAAAATTTTTAAAAATGACTTCTATCAGGGTGATACTTTTATTCTTTTATTTAACCTTGCTATCTTCTTTCTCAATATTTAAAAATAGATACTGTGCATAATTCTCTATTCTCACTGAACAGTACAAGGGAAATGATATATTTTGAATTTTTTTATTTGACTTAGTATTCCCTTTTGGTCTATAACTGATATTCTTTTCAAATAGTCAATTTAGCTTGATTCCTGGGAAAAAAATAAAAAATGTTCCTTTCATAAGAGGAATAAGAAACCCATTTAATTCTTGTTGTTACAAGAATAATACAAATTTTAATGATTCTCTTAATGAATCATAGAATCAAAGTAATGCAAAAGATTAAAATAAATTAGTACAGAAGTGGGGCAAGATGGCAGAGCAGTGAGGTGTGGGTTTTAGCTACTCCTCCAGGGCAGTTTGTAGAAAGCCAGGAACTGCATGGACTGGACACTGTGGAGAAATTTCATTTTGGACATACTTCATACAGCACTAATGAATGTATGGAACAGCTGAGATCAGTGAAATCTCTAAGTTCTTGTACCCAGGGGGGCTATGCCCCTCCCTGTCAGGTACAGTCCAGTGGGAGAAGGGGCCATCAGTGCTGGGAAACAGGAGGGAGAACTTCAGTTGCAGTTCTGATTGAAAAATCAGACTACTGATCAAAAACTCCAAACATAGAGACCAGACACCAGAGAATCGGAAAGCAGTTACACAGAGAAGAGGAGATACAGCTAGGAAAAACAGCAAAAAAAATCCACAAAAATAAATACACGGAGTTTTTGGAGTTCTGATTAACAAAATACAAAGAAAGGCAGGGCTGAAACAAAATCAGGCACATACACAAATCCAGGGTGCCAGGACTGCTTCCTTGATTGTTCCTTAATCACCCTCAACTCCTTGTCTTTAAGCCTTTCAATAGGCCATTAGATCTGCAAGGATGGTAAAGAGTCCATACTGGGCCCTTCTTTTCCTTAACTTTTTCTTTTATTTTTATCTTTTTTTCTCTTTTCCTAAAACAATTATTCTAAGAAGCCCAATATAGAAAGCCACAAAGACTTGAAATTTAGGCCCAGGCAAGAGCAGAGATAAGAAAAGTGTGAGAGACAAAGCAATAAGTCTACTGGCAGAGAAAATTCACTAATCACCATAACTTCCCAAGAAAAGGGGAACATGGCCCAGCTCCAGTGGTGACCTCCTTTTGGGAACTCAGATACCAGGGGCTGAAATTCAGAAACCAGCTTTAGCCAGCCACACCCCTGACAGAGTCAGAGTCATCTAGAGAACTAAAGTCTCCACACCTCCTTACACTGGTGGTGGAACTGCAGCTGGCAAGAGTGACCTGCTGGATAGCATAAGAAAGCATAGATTCTAGAAGCCTCAGAGGAGGGTCTCATACTCAAGGAAACTCCATACCCTCCTTCTGAGACCTGGGACACTCTGAACTGGGAAAATCTGACTGGGGTTGACCATATCTGAGGAGACCATCACAAGGAAGGCTATATAGAGGCAGGGCAAGAAACAGACAAAAAGAGGTGAAAAAACTCTGATCAACTAAACAGAATCTAAGTTAAAGGTGAATAATAGATTGAACTGAACATCAAGAGTTAGAGAACAAATGCAACCAACAAGAAAACCTTAGGTAAAAGTGAACACAATCTCCAGAATAATTAATCAAGAACTCCAGCCTACGCAGCTTAAGATAATGAGCATACAAGGAAACATGAAAATATGGAGCACGCCAAGAACAAACTAATATTTCACTGAGACAAAGGAGTTTAAGCAATTATTGCTACATCAATTCAATGAACTGAAGGAAGAACTAATTGGAGATGTTCAAACAAGCTAAATCAATTCAAAAATCAAGACAATGAACCGAGGGAAGACATAGCAAAAGAGATGAAAGATATAAGAAGGACACAGGATGATCATAAGGAAGAACATACAAACTTGAAAAAGAAAATGGCAGAACTTATGAGAAAGAAGGGCACAATGGAGGAGATGAAAAAGACAATGGAGGGATACAACAGTAGATTTGAACAAGAAAACCAGACATCTGAATTCACACACATGAAAGAACAGATGGGGAAAAGAGTGGATAAATATGAGCAGGGTCTTAGGGAGTTGAGTGACAACATTAAACACACAAATATATGTGTTATGCATGTCCCAGAGGGAGAAGAGAGGGGAAAAGTGGCAGAAAGAATAATGGAGAAATAATCACTGAAAACTTCCACTACTCCAAGACACTTGCTGATCAGATTGTCCAATGTCAAAGGCAAAGAGAGAATTCTGAAAGCAGCAAGAGAAAAGCAATCCATCACATCAAGGGAAGCTCAATAAGACTACATACAGATTTCTCCTCAGAAACCACAGAGGCAAGAAGACAGTGGTATGATATATTTAAGATACTGAAAGGGAAGAACTGCCAACCAAAAATTCTATATCCAGCAAAACTACCCTTCCAAAATGAGGGAGAGAAAAAAAATATTTCCAGAAAAACAGACACTGAGAGAGTTCATGAATAAGAGACCAGTATTACAGGAAACACTAAAGGATACTACAGGCTGATAGGAAAAGACAAGAGAAAGATGTTTGAGAAGAACATAGAATGAAGATTATCAGGAAGGGTAAAATGAGAGAGGAAAATATAAGACATGACATACAAATCCAAAAAACAAAATGAAAAAGAAGAAATTACTGCCCTTACAGGAATAACACTAAATGTTAATGAATTAAACTCCCCAATAAAAAAACACAGACTGGAAGAATGGATTTAAAAACAGGATCCATCTATATGCTCTCTACAAGAAACACCTTAGGCACAAGGACAAAATTAGGCTGAAAGTGAAGGCTTGGAAAAAAGATATTTCATGCAAACAGCAACCAGAAAAAATCAGGAGTAGCTATGTTAATATCAGACAAAATAGACTTCAAAAGAAAAACAACTGGGGAGACTTCCAGAAGATGGCAGTTAGGAGAGACAGGGCAATAAATCACCTCCATGAAAAATACTAGATAAAAGCCAGAAAGTAACCCAGAACACCAGTCCCAGCAATGTGCCAGCTGGACAAGGTCTGCTAAATTCACTGGGAAGGTGCACTTGGTGAAACCAGGAATCTGTGTTCTGAAATGAGTGAGTAAGCCTGCTGAATATCTAGCAGCCACACTGTGGTATGGGGAAACCATGGGTTGGTGTTTGGAGTCAGACTAGTTCTTTTTTAGAAAACCCTAAGTGACTGCAGTCACAGAAGCGAGAACTGCACAGTGAAGTGTAGCAGGAATTGGCTGTGGGTAGCTTCAATATCTGGTGTGGCTGATAGCCTTTTGCACACCCACTGCTAATTGTCTCAGAGCAATGAAGGCAAAGGTGAGCCAAAAGGGGAAAATGACTATGCCCTTTACAGCCATCTTCCTGGTGGGCAGAGAATTCTCCTGCCCAGCACCACAACTCAGAGCTGTGCCAGGAAAACCAGTGTGACAGGAAGTGTTTACAGCAATATGAGCTCACACCACAATATCAGGCATGGAAACTAGCCTTTCACACACCCACAGCTAGATGTCCCAGAGTTAGGAAGGAAGAGCTGTCCAAAAAGGGAGAAATTAACACTCCTAATACAGCCATTCTTTCAGCAGGCTGGGAATGCCCCTACATGGCCTGTGGCCCAGAACTTCCCTTGAGGGAGAACATGCACTTATGATGTAGCATAGCATTCCCTCAGCAGAGGCCCTAGGAGGGCATGGCTTGGAATAGGGACCCACATGGAAATCCCAGGGATCATAGGCCAATACCAAGGACTTGCAGGTCACCAGCAGAGACAATCTGTGGTGAGACTGAACTGAAGGTTTGGACACTTGCAACAGCCTAAAAACTTCAAAAATGCCTGGGAAGTTTGTTTATTAAAGTTGTTCTCCCTCCCTAACTGCTCAGACACATGCCCCACATTCAGGGCAGACAACACCAACAACACAGCCAAACTTGGTGCACCAATTGGACCCCCACAAGAATCAGAACCCCACACACCAAGAAGACAAAGTTGAGGAGAACTGGCTTGAGGGGAATAGGTGGCTCATGGACACCGCCTGCTTGTTAGAGAAAGTGTACACCACCAAGCTGTAGATCTGAGAAATTAGAGATTGGTCTTTGAATTAGCCTACATATCCTAAAATAACCCTACCAAGTTAAGCAAATGCCAAGAGGCCAAAAACAACAGAAAAGTTTAAAGCATATGAAAAAACCAGGTGATGTGGATAATCAAAACCCAAAGACCCAAATCAAAAAAACAGAGGAGAGGCAGTACTTGGAGCAATTAATCAAAGAAGAAAAGACAAAAAAAGAGGGCATGTCACAGGATATAAAGGACATGGAGGAGACCCTAGAAGAGCATAAAGAAGAAATTACAAGAGTAAATAAAAAAAGATAACCTCATGGAAATAAAAGAAACTGTTGACCAAATTAAAAATATTCTGAATACTCATAGTACAACACTAGAGGAAGCTGAACAATGAATCAGAGACATGGAGGATGACAAAACAGAAAATGAAAGAACAAAAGAAAGAATGCGGAAGAAAATTGAAAGAATCAAAATGGAATTCAGGGATATGATAAAATATAATGTCCAGATATAAGACTCATTGGTGTCCCAGAAGGGGAGGAGAAGGGTAAAGGTCTAGAAAGAGTATTCAAAGAAATTTGGGGGAAAAACTTCCCAAACATTCTACACAACATAAATACACAAAGCGTAAATGCCCAGCAAACTCCAAATAGAATAAGTCCAAATAAACCCACTCCAAGATATATTCTGATCAGACTGTCAAATACTGAAGAGAAAGAGCAAGTTCTGAAAGCAGCAAGAGGAAAGCAATTAGCCACATACAAAGGAAATAACATAAGACAAAGTAGGAACTGCTCAGCAGCCACATGAGGCAAGAAGGGAGTGCTACAACATATTGAAAATTGTGAGAGAGAAACTGCCAAGCAAGAATTCTTATCCAGAAAAGCTCTCCTTCAAATTTCAGAGAGCTTAAATTTTTTTCAGACAAATAAATGCTGAGAGATTTTACTAATAAAAGACCTGCCTAACTTCTGATACTAAAGGGAGCCCTACTGACAGAGAAACAAAAGAGAAGGAGAGAGATGGAGAAAGGTTCAGTCCTAAAGAGATTCAATATTGGTTAAATAAAGGCAATAAGATAGAGGGAAAAACTATACCTGACAAATATGAAACAAAGGATAGGATGGCTGATTCAAGAAACGCCTTCACAGTAATAATGTTGAATGTAAATGGATTAAACTTCTCAATTAAAAGATATAGATTGGCAGAATGGATCAAAAATATGAACCATGAATATGTTGCGTACAAGACACTCATCTTAGACACAAGGACACAAAGAAATTGTAAGTGAAAGGAAGGAAAAATATTTCATGCAATCTACAGCCAAAAGAAAAAGAAAGCAGATAGCAATATTAATCTCATAAAATATATTTTAAATGCAAGGATGTTATGAGAGACAAAGAAGGCCACTACATATTAATAAAAGGGACAATTCAAAAAAAAAGACATACAAATCATAAATGTTTATGCACTCAATGAAGGTGCCATAAAATACATGAGACAAACACTGGCAAAACTAAAGGAAGCAATTGATGTTTCCACAGTAATTGTGGGAAAATCAAAACATTAATCTCTCCTATAGATAGATCAACCAGACAGAAGACAATAAGGAAATTGAAAACCTAAACTATCTGAAAATGTATTTGATTAACAGATATATATATAGAATATTACATCACAAATCACCAGGATAAACATTCTTCTGTAGTGCTCATGGATCTTTCTCCAGAATAGACCATATGCTGAGACATAAAACAAGCCTCTATAAATATAAAAAAATGGAAATTATTCAAAGCACATTCTCTGACCACAATGGAACACAATTATGAAACAATAACCATCAGAGACAGAAAATTCACAAATACCTGGAGGTTAAACAACGCACTCATAAACAATCGGTGGGTTAAAGAAGAAATAGCAAGAGAAATAGCTAAATGTATAGAAATGAATGAAAATGAGAAAACAACATATCAAAACATATGGGATGCAGCAAAAGTGGTACTGAGGGGGAAGTTTATAGCACTAAATGCATACATCAAAAAGGAGGAAAGAACTAAAATCAGAGAAATAATGGAAGAACTGAAGAAGCTAGATAATGAACAGCAAACTAATCCTAAATCAAGTAGAAGAAAAGAATTAACAAGGATTAAAGCAGAAATAATGACATAGAGAACAAAAAACAATAGAATAAATAACACTGTGTTGGTTCTTTGAGATCAAGACAAGCTCCTAACTACACTGACAAATCAAATCAAAAAGAGAAGACCCATATAAAAAATAATGAGGAAGGTGACATTACTGTGGATCCTGAAGAAATTTTAAAAGTTTTAATTGGGTACTATGAACAAATGTATGCCAACAAACTGGATAATATAGAGGAAATGGACAATTTTCTGGAAACATATGAACAACCTAGACTTACCAGAGAAGAAATAGAAGACCTCAACCAACCAATCACAAGCAAAGAGATCCAATCAGTCATCAAAAAGTTCCCACAATAAAGGTCCAGGGCCAGATGGGTTCACAGGAGAAATCTACTCCAATCTTTCCAAAAACAACTTGACACCAATCTTACTTAAAATCTTTCAAAACATTGAAGAAAATGGAACACTACCTAAGGCATTTATGAAACTAACATCAATCTATACCAAAACCAGGAAAAAATGCCACAGAAAAGGAAAACTGACATGCCGGACTCTCCCTAATGAATATAGATGCAAAAATTCTCAACAAATTCTCACAAATCAAATTCAAAGACAAAGTTAAAACCATCTTGCACCATGACAAAGTAGGGTTCATTCCAGGCATTCAAGGATGGTTTCAACCTAAGAAAATCAATAAAATACACACATTAACAAATAAAAAGAGAAAAATCTAATGATCATCTCAATAGATGCTGAAAAGATGTCAAAAAATTCAACATCACTTTTTTGATTAAAACACTTCAAAAAGTAGGAATTAAAGGTAACTTCCTCAATAAGATGAAGAGCATGTATGAAAAACCCATAACCAGCATAGTAGTCAATCCTGAGAGATATAAAGCCTTCCCTCTAGGTTCAGGAATGAGACAAGGATGCCCACTGTCACCACTGTTATTCATAATTGTGCTAGAAGTGCTAGCCAGGGCACAATCTGGCAAGACAAAGTAATAAAAGGCATCCAAATTGGAAAGGAAGAAGTAAACTGTCATTATTTACAGATGTGATCTTATTTCTGGAAAACAACTGAGAAATCAACAATACTGCTACTGGAGCTTTTAAACAAATTTAGAAAGTAGCAGGATACAAGATTGATGCAATAAGTCAGTAATGTTTCTATGCTAGAATGAAAGAAGTGAAGAGTCACTCAAGAAGAAGATAACTTTTTCCATAGTAACTAAAAAAATCAAGTATCTAGAAATAAACTTAACCAAAGATGTAAAAGACCTATACAAAGAAACCTACATAACTCTACTAAAGAAATAGAAAAGGAGGCCTTTAAAAGATGTGAAAAATATCCCATATTCATGGATAGGAAGGCTAAATGTCATTAAGATGTCAATTCTACCCAAACTCATCTACAGATTCCATGCAATCCCAATCAAAATTCCAACAACCTCCTCTGCAGACTTGGAAAAGCTAGTTGTCAAATTTATTTGGATAGGGTAGATGCCTTGAATTGCTAAACACACTCTAAAAAAGAAAATTGAAGTGAGAGAAGTTCCACACCCTGACTTTGAAGCTTACTATAAATTCACAGTAGTCAAAAGAGTATGTTACTAGCACAAAGATAGATATATTCATCAATGAAATTGAATTAGGAATTTGGATAGGACCCCAGATCTATAGTTGACTGATCTTTGATAAGTCCTCCAAAGTCACTGAACTGGAACATAGTCTTTTCAACAAATGGGGCTGGGAGAGTTGGATATCCATATCCAAAAGAATAAAAGAGTACCCCTTCCTCACACCCTACACAAAATTTAACTCAAAGTGGATCAAAGACCTCAATAAAAAAGACAGTACCATAAAACTCCTAGAAGATAATGTAGGGAGACATCTTCAAGACCATGTATTAAGTGATCTCTTCCTGAACCTTAAACCCAAAGCACAAGCAACAAAATAAAAAATAGTTAAAAGTGAACTCCTCAAGCTTAGGAGTTTCTGTACCACAAAGGAATTTGTCAAAAAGGTGAAGAGGCAGCCAACTCAATGGAAAGAACTTTTGGAAACAAGTCATCTGACAAAGATTGATATCTTTCATATATAAAGACATCCTACAACTCAATGAAAATACTGCAGACAGCCCAATTATAAAATGGGCAAAGATATGTAGAGACAGTTCTCTGAAGAGGAAATACAAATGGCCAAGTAAAACATGAAAAAATTTTCAGCTTCACTAGCTATTAGAGAGATGCAAATTAAGAACACAGTGAGATACCATCTCACACCAATGAGAATGGCTGCCATTAAACAAACAGGAAACTAAAAATCTGGAGAGGATGTGGAGAATTTGGAACTATTATTCATTGTTGATGGGACTGTATAATGATTCAGCCACTCTAGAAGACACTCTAGTAGTTCCTTAGAAAAATAGATATAAAGTTACCCTTTAATCCAGCAATTGCACTTATTGGTATATACCCAGAAGATCTAAAAGCAGTGACATGAACAGATATCTGCATGCCAATGTTCATAGAAGCATTAGTCACAATTGCCAAGAGATGGAAACAACCCAAATGTCCTTCCACAGATGAGTGGATAAACAACATGTGGTGTATACACACAGCAGAATACTATGCAGCAGTAAGAAGGAATGATGTGAAAAACATGACAACTTGGATGAATCTTGAAGACATAATGCTGAGTGATATAAGCAAGGCACAAGAAGAGAAATATTATATGCTACCACTAATCTGAACTTTGCTGGGGGAGAATGCAGGAGTGTTGGGCTTCCCCACATTGATGGTTGCTGATGTGCTCACAGATATTGGGACTGGTGATTTGATGGGCTGAGCCCTCAATCATGGGACTTATGTTTGGGAAGGCTGTTGCTGCAAAGGAGGGACTATGCCTGCTTATAATTGTGCCTAAGTGTCTCCTCCTGAATACCTCTTTGTTGCTCAGATGTGGACCTCTCTCTCTAGCTAAGTCAACTTGGCAGATGAAATCACTCCCTCCAATCTATGTGAGATCTGACACCCAGGGGTACAAATACACCTGTCAACGTGGAATATGACTCCTGGAGAGGAATCTGGACCCATTATCATGGGATGGGGGACATCTTTTTGACCAAAAGTGGTATGTGAAATGAAATGAAGTAAGTTTCGGTGACCGAGAGATTACTAAAGGAACCAAGAGGTCACTCTGTTGGGCACTCTTTTACACAATATAGATAACCCTTTTTAGTTTCTAATGTATTGGAGTAGCTAGCATTAAATACCTGAAACTATCAAACTACAACCCAGAACCCTTGATTCTTGAAGATGATTCTATTAAAATGTAGCTTATGTTGGGTCACAATGTGATTGGGAAAGCCATGTGGATCACACTCCCCTTTGTTCAGTGTATGGATGGATGAGAAGAAAAACAGGGACAAAAAAAGCACCTAGTGTTCTTCTTTAATTTAATTGTTCTTTTTCACTTTAATTTTTATTCTTATTACTTTTGTGTGTGTGGTAATGAAAATGTTCAAAAATTAATTTTGGTGATGTATACTCAACTATATGGTGATACTGTGTACAACTGATTGTATGCTTTGTATGTGCATGGTATGTGAACATATCTCTATAAAATTGAATTATTAAAAAAGGAAAACAATTGGACTTTCATCTAAAATGGCAGCATAGAGAGGATTGCAAACTAGTTAGTCACCCTAAAACAACTAATAGACAACTAGAAATAACCAGTAAATAATCCAGAATAACTGCAGGGGGACAAACATCACCATCCACTCGTCATACACCAACCTGAATTGGGAGAAATGCCCCAAGATTGAAGCATAAAATCTGTAAGTAAAAACTGTGGATCCAAGCCAGGAATTCTGTCCTCCCACAGCCCAAGCACAAACATACATGTTAGGAGTTTCCCAGAGGGAGATGAGAGGAGGAAAGGGGCAGAAAGAATAATAGACTATATAATCACTGAAAATTTCCCAACTCTTATGAAAGACAGAAAATTAGATATTCAAGAGGTACAGCACAACCCAAACAGAATAGACCCCAATAGACACACTCCAAAACAAGGACCAGGTTGTCCAATTTCAAAGACAAAAAGCAAATTCTGAAAGCAGCAAGAGAAAAGCATTCCATCACATATAAGAGAAGCTCAATAAGACTATGTACAGATTTCTCCACAGAAACCATGGAAGCCAGAAGACAGTGGTATGATATAATTAAGATAGTGACAGAGAAGAACTGATAACCAAGAATACTATATCTAGCAAAACTGTCCTTCAAAAATGAGGGAGAAATTAAAATATTTTCACACAGACAGACACAGAGAGTCATGAATATGAGACTGGTGCTACAGGAAATACTGAAGGGAGTGCTACAGACTGATAGGAAAAGACAGGAGAAGGAGGTTTGGAGAAGAGTGTAGAAATGAAGATTATCAGGAAGGGTAAAAAGAGAGAGAGGAAAAAATAAGGCATGACATAAAATCCAAAAGACAAATTATAGAAGAAATTACTGCCCTTACAGTAATAACACAAAATGTTTATGGATTAAACTACCCAATAAAAAGGCGCAGACTGGCAGAATGTATTAAAAACCAGAACCCATCTCTATGCTTTCTACAAGAAACTAATCTTAGATACATGGACAAAATCAGGCTAAAAATGAAAGTTTGTAAAAAGATATTCCATACAAACAACAACCAGAAAAAAAGCAGAAGTAGCTATATTAATACCAGACAAAGTAGACTTCAAAAGTAAAACAATTAAAAGAGACAAAAAATGACACTATATACTAATAAAAGGGTCAGCTCATCAAGACAACATGACAATCATAAATATTTATGCACCAAGCCGGAGTGCCCCAAAATTCATGAGGAAGACACTGAGTACACTGAAAGGTGAAGTAGATAACTCCACAATAATAATTGGAGATTTCAACACACCACTTTCATCAATGGATAGAACACCCAGACAGAATCAACAAGAAAGCAGAGATGAATTGTATGATAAATGAACTACACTTGAGAGACATTTATAGAACACTACACCCCACAACAGCAGTATGCAATTTCTTCTTGAGGTCTCATGAACATTTTCTGGGATAGATCACATGCTGGGTCAGAAAACAAGCCTCAACAAATTTAAAAATATTGATATTGTAAAAATGGTATCTAGGATCATAATGGAATGAAGTTGGAAATAAATAACAGGTGGAAGACTGGAAAATTCACAAATATATGGAGAATAAACAACACATTCTTAGAAAATCAGTGGGTAAAGGAAGAAATTACAAGAAAAATTAGTAAATACCTTGAGGCAAATGACAATGAAAACACAACATACCAAAAGTTATGGGATGCACAGAGTAATTTGGGCAGATAATAAAAAATTTTTTTACATCCTCCCCCTCCCCAGCCCCGTGGATCTGGGGGAAGGTGCAGATGTGTTGGACATCCTCACCTGGACTGGTGTTGATGTTGTCACAAACATTGGGACTGGCAGTTTGATGTGCTGAGCCCTCGATCATGGGACTTGCCCTTATGAAGCTCGTTACTGCAAAGGAGAGGCTAAACTTGCATATAAGTGTGCCTAAGAGTCTTCCCCTGAGTGCCTCTTTGTTGCTCAGATGTGGCCCTCTCTCTTTGTAGCTGAGCCATCTTGAAAGGTGAACTCGCTGCTCTCCCCCCTACATGGGACCCAACTCCCAGGGTTGTAAATCTCCCTGGCAAGGCAGAATATGACTCCCAAGGATGAATGTGGACCCAGCATCATGGGACTGAGAATATCTTCTTGTCCAAAAGGGGGATGCAAAATGAGATGAAATAGTTTCAGTGGCTGAGAGATTTCAAATGGAGTCGAGAGGTCACTCTGGTGGACATTCTTATGCACTATATAGACAACACCTCTGAGATTTTAATGTATTGGAATAGCTAGAAGTAAATACCTGAAACTACCAAACTCCAACCCAGCAGTCTGGACTTCTGAAGACAATTATATAATAATGTAGATTACAAGGGGTGACAGTGTGATTGTGAAGACCTTGTGGATCACACCCCCTTTATCTAGTGTATGGATGAGTAGAAAAATGGGGATAAAAACTAAAGGACAAATGGGGTGGGATGGGGGGATGATTGGGGTGTTCTTTTTTCACTTTTATTTTTTATTCTTGCTCTAGTTCTTTCTGATGTAAGGAAAATGTTCAGAGATAGATTGTGGTGATGAACGCATAACTATGTTATCATACTGTGGACAGTGGATTGTATACCATGGATGATTGTGTGGTGTGTGAATGTATTTCAATAAAACTGAATTTAATAATAAAAAAGTTACAGGGTGCAGCAAAAGCAGTGCTGAGAGGGAAATTTATTACCTTAAATGCCTATATTAAAAGAGAAGAGAGAGCAAAAATTGAGGAATTAGCTGTCCACCTGGAAGAACTAGGGAAAGAACAGCAAATAAATCCAAAAGCAAACAGAAGGAAAGAAATATCAAAGATTAGAGCAGAAATAAATGAAACTGAGAACAGGAGACCAATAGAGAGTCAACAAAACCAGAAGGTGGTTCTTCAAGAAAATCAACAAAATTGATGGAACCCTATCTAGGCTAACAAGAAAAGAGAGTGGATGCAAATAAATGAAATCATAAATGGGAAAGGAAACATAACTACTGACACTGCAGAAATAAAAGAGATAAAGTGAAGATACTATGAGCAACTATGTGCTGATAAACTGCAAAACTTACACAAAACGGACAACTTTCTAAAAAAGCAGAAACAACAAACATTGACTTGAGAAGAAATAGAGGACCTCAACAAAGCAATTATAAGCAAAGAGATTGAGTCAGTCATCAAAAAGCTCCCAAAAAAGAAAAGCCCAAGACCAGATGTCCTCACATGTGAGTTCTACCAAGCACTCAAGAAAGAATAAATACCAATCCTGCTCAACCTCTTCAAAAACTTGAAGAGGAGGGGAAGCTAGCCAACTCACTCTATGAAGCCAATATCACCCTATTACCAAAATCAGACAAAGATAATACAAAAAAAAGAAAACTATAGACCAATCTCTTTAATGAATATAGATGCAAAAATCATTAACAAAATATGAATCAAATCTAGCAGCACATTGAAAGAATTATACCCCACAACTAAGTGGGTTTTGTTCCAGTTATGCAATGCTAGTTGAACATAAGAAAATCAATTAATATAATACACCACATCAATCAATCAAAGCAAAAGAACCACATGATCATCTCGATTGATGCAGAAAAGGCAAATGACAAAATTCAACATCCTTTCTTGATCAAAACACTTCAAAATATAGGAATAGAAGGAAATTTTCTCAAAATGATAAAGGCAATATGTGAAAAACCCACAACTAACATCATACTCAATGGGGAAAGACTGAAATCTTTCCCTCTAAGATCTGGAACAAGACAGGGATGCCCACTGTCACCATTGTTATTCACCATTGTGCTGGAAATTCTAGCTAGAACAATCAGACAAGAAAGAGAAATAAAAGCCATCCAAATCAGAGAGAAAGAAGTAAAACTTTCACTTTTTGCAGGTGACAAGATTCTATATGTAGAAAATCCAGAAAAATCTACAGCAAAGCTATAAGAGCTAGCCAATGTTACAGTAAATTGGCAGGCTACAAGATCAATACACAAAAATTTGTAATGCTCTTACATACAAGTAATGTCAACAAGAGTAAGACATAAAATAAATTTGCTTTACAATAGTAACCAAAGGAATCAAGTATTTAGGAATAAACTTAATGAAGGCTACAAAAGTTCTATACAAAGAAACTTGCAAGAAACTGCTAAACGAAATTGAACAGGACCTAAAAACCAATGGAAGAACATACCATGTTCATGGATTGGAAGGCTAAATATAATTAAGATGTCAACTCTACCTAAACTGATTTATAGATTCAATGCAATACCCATTAAAATCCCAACAACTTACTTCACAGAAATAGAAAAACCAATAATCAAATTTATTTGGAAGGACAAGCTGTCCCAAATAGCCAAAAATATCTTGAGAAAGAGGAACAAAATGGGAGGTTTCACACAATCTGACTTTGAAGCATATTACAAAGGTACGGTGCCAAAAACAGCATGTTACTGGCATAAGGGCAGAGAAACCAACCAATGGAATTGAACTGAGTGTTCAGAAATACACTCTCACATCTACAGATAATTGATCTTTGATTAGGCAGTCAAGCCAAAGCAAAAGGGACAGAGCAGACTCTTCAATAAATGGTGCTTGGATGACTGGATATCCATTTTAGAAAGAATGAAAGAAGAATCCCACCTCACACCTTACACAAAAGTTAACTCTAATTGGATCAAAGACCTAAACATAAGCAGTAATACCATCAGACTCTTAGAAGAAAACTTATCACTATCTTAAAGATCTTTTAATAGGAGGTGGTTTCCTAGACCTTACACTCAAAGTGCAAGCAATCAAAGAACAAATAGACAAAAGGGATCTCCTCAAAATCAAACATGTTTGTACATCAAAGGACTTTGTTAGAAATGTAAAAAGGCAGCCTACACAATGGGAGACAGTATTTGGAAACCACATATCACATAAGGGTTTAATATCTCAAATATAGAAAGCAATCCTACAACTCAAAAACAGAAAGACAAACAACCCAATTAAAAACTGGGCAAAAGACATGGACTGACACTTTTCCAAAGAGGAAACACAAATGGCTCACATACATATGAAAAACTGCTCCACTTCACTGGATATCATCTCACACTTACCAGAATAGCCATTATCCAAAAAACAGAAAATTGCAAGTGCTGGAGAGGAAGTGGAGAAAGAAGCACATTTATTCAATGCTGGTGGGAATGTAGAATGGTGCAAACAGACTGGAAGAAAGTGTGGAGGTTCCTCAGGAAGCTAAGTATAGTTTTGCCACATGACTCAGCTATTCAATTGCTAGGTATATACTCAAAGAACAGAAAATTAAGACAGAAATGGACATTTGTAAACCAATGTTTATTGCAGCATTATTCGTGATTTGCCAAGAGATGGAAGCAGCCCAAATGTCCATCAATGGACAAGTGGATAAACAAACTGTGGTATATATACATGATGGAATATTATGCAGCTGTAAGACAGAACAAAGACATGGAACATATAACAAAGTGGATGAACCTTGAGGACATTATTTTGAGTGAAGTTAGCCAGAAACAAAAGGACAAGTACTGTATGTTCTCACTAATATGAACTAACATTAATAAGCCAACTTTAAGAGTTAAAAGCTGATAACACAGGCTACCAGGAGAAAGAAAGAGGGTAGAGATCAGGCATTTGATGCTGAAGGACTACAGAATATTCAGCAGGATTGATTGTATAGATCCAGAAATAGATAGTATAATACTGTATAATGGTAGCACAATATTGTAAGTACATGAAGAAAAGATGTCTATGAGTAAAGCTGAAAGAGATGGGATAGGGGAATGTATGATACCAGAGGTAAAGATAGATGATGAAGTCTGGAACTGTATATCTTGGCAAAATCTGGAGTGGCCAATGACTGTTATTAAATGTACAAATACAGAAATGTTCTCAATGTGGGAGAACAAATGAATGTCAAACACGCAGAGTGATGAAAAAGGAACAGTTTTTTGGAAAAAACATTATCAAAACAAACTGGAGTCTATGGCCAATGGTAACATTCCAATATGTTTCCATTAAATGTAACAAAGGCAATATGCCAGATTTCAATGTGTGTGAGTTAGGAATATGAGGGAGAGATAAGGGATTCTTGGTGATGGTGTTGCTTTCTTTCCTTACTATTATATTGTATTGTATGACATTTTAATTTTTTCTTTTTATTGTATTTTTTATTATTCACCAAAAAGAACCTTTTTCATAATAAACAATATGTTCAAATGCTGACTGTGGTGATAAATGTACAACTCTCTAATTATGCTATGAACAACTGATTGTACATTGTTGATAGTTGTAGGTTATGCAAACATATCTCTATATGACTGTGCCGGTTTGAATGTATTGTGTCCCCCAAATGCCATTATCTTTGTGCTCTTGTGTGGGGCAGACCCTTGGGTGCTGGTTGGATTTGTTTGGAGTGTGCCCCACCCAGCTGTCGGTGATAATTTTGATGAGATGTTCCCATGGAGGCGTGGCCCCACCTATTCGGGGTGGGCCTTGATCGGTGGAGCTATATAAATGAGCTGACTCAGGGAGGAAACGAGTGCAGCTGGGAGTGATGTTTTGAAGAGGAGCAAGCTTGCTAGAGAGGAACGTCCTGGGAGAAAGCCGTTTTGAGGCCGGAGCTTTGGAGCAGACGTCAGCTGCCTTCCTAGCTAGCAGAGGTTTTCCGGACGCCGTTGGCCATCCTCCGGTGAAGGTACCCGATTGCTGAGGTGTTACCTTGGACGCTTTGTGGCCTTAAGACTGTAACTGTGTAGCGAAATAAACCCCCGTTTTATAAAAGCCTATCCATCTCTGGTGTTTTGCATTCTGCAGCATTAGCAAACTAGGACAATGACTATAGGAAAAAATATAAATGGGGTAAAAATGCTGGAGAAAGCCTGGAGAGAGGGATGTACATATTTACTGTTGTGAGGAGGCAGAATGGCATAGCCATTCTGGAGGTCTCTGTGGTTGCTCCAAAATAGGCTATGTATGTTGGGTCATAAGATCCTACAACCTCATTATGGGGTATGTATTTGGAAGATCTGAGAGCAGAGACAGGAATGGACATTTGCACATTGGTGTTTATGGAGGCAGTATTCATGATTTGCAATGATCTGTGGTGGCCTAAGAGTACATTGACTTAGGAACAGAATGGTGAACTGTGGTGTATTCATACAATGGAACACTGAGCAACTATGAGAAGGAGTGAAGCTGTGAGACATGCAACGAGGTGAATGGATCCTTTAGACAGCATGTTGAATGAAGTATGCCAGAAAAAAAGGCAAACACTATAATGCCTCACAGATATGGACTAACTACAATATGTAAACTCAGAAATGAATCTTAGAGCACAGCCTAATTGGGAAATGATTATTGTCATGGTCCCTAGATAGTAAGCCCTTACAGCAGTCATATCTATTCCTGAATTGTAATGGCTCCTCCAAACTCTGAGATGTTGATCCCTTAGTGTATAACCTGATTGGTCTCTGGAACATTGGGTATCTGTGTTACACCTGAAACTCAGAGCTAGAGGTTGGCAGATATGAATATCAGTATTAAATCATTCAGCAACTGTTAAAAATAAAGCTGAAATAGAACCCAGACTTCAAATAGAGATATGAATAAAGCAGATCTAGTTAAAACTAGAACAAATCAGGCCAAAGGGTAAAGGTTGAAACTGACTGTGTGTTAAAACTTCAACTTCCATGTGAGACCGAGGGAAGAGATGTTTATTTGGTGTAGGATCTATATTTTATAAACAATATAACTTCTACAGTTTCTTCAAACACTACAATTACAAGGAACTTTGAATAGGAAGTGAGTTATGGTAGGTCTGTATAGATTAGAATGATACAGCAACACATCCTAAAGTGGAGAATAAAAATATATATTCATGGCCCCCCTGAACAGTTGTGGGGAGGAGGCAGAGGTGTTGGACTTCCTCACCTGGATTGTTGCTGGTGTTCTCACAAACATTGGGGACTGATTCCTTGATATGCTGAGCCCTCTGTCTTGGGGCTGGCTCCTATGAAGCTGGTTGCTGCAAGGAGAGGCTAAACTTGCTTATAATTGTGCATAAGATTCTGTCCCTGAGTGCCTATTTGTTGCTCAGATGTGGCCCTCCCTCTCTAAGTAACCTTGATGTGTGATCTTATGGACCTCCCCCTTTTGTGGGACCTGACTCCCAGGGGTGTAAATCTCCAGGACACTGCAGGATATGTCTCCCAGAGATGAATCTGGACCAAGCATCATGGGATTGAGAACAACTTCTTGACCAAAAGAGGGATGCAAAATGAAAATAAATAAAGCTTCAGTGGCTGAGAGATTTCAAATGGCGTTGAGAAGTCACTCTGATGGATATTCTTATGCACTATATAGATAACCCTTTTAAGGTTTTAATGTATTGGTATAGCTAGAAGTAAATACCTGAAACTACCAAACTCCAACCCAGTAGCCTTGCCTCTTGAAGATGATTGTATAACAATGTAGCTTACAAGGGTGACAGTATGATTGTGAAAACCTTGTGGATCACACTCCCTTTGTCTAGTATACAAATGGATGTGTAGAAAAAATGGGAACAAAACCTAAATGATAAAAGGGTGGGATTGGGGTGATTTGGGTGTTTTTTCATGTTTTTATTTTTATTCTTATTCTGATTCTTTCTGGTGTAAGACAATTTTCAAAAATAGATTGGGGTGATGAATCCACAAGCATATGATGGTACTGTGAAGAGTTGATTGTGCACCATGGATGATTTTATGGTATGTGAATATATCTCAATAAAACTGATTTCTTTTAAAAAAGAGCCATTGTAAATAAAGCACTAACATTTTACTCAAAAAAAAAAAATAGTTGATATACACAGAAAAGATGTTCCCTATAAAGCAGGGACACCAAGATAAAAATCTTACTTTCATTTTTAACAAAACAAAAATAAACTTACTCTCTAGACTTCTATTCCCAGTTTTTGAAGTTTCAATTGCCATAATACATGATTAAACATTGTTATGTATTTTCCAAAAATTACCCCATAAAGAAGAGAATAGTATTAAATTTGAGTCCTACCAAAGTCCTCACAAAATTTCTAATGTTTCAGAGTACACTTTCCATTACTTAACTTTGAAGAGCAAAGTACTGACACCCAATCAAAGTTAACTTGAGATATTTATAGGATACACATTGAGGTCACTAGCCAGAATTGGTTAAAATATAAAGGAAGTAAAGAAATCTAACAGAGATTTGTTAATATTTAAGGGTGAGACCTCACAATTGCAAATATTGATGCCATGCAAAAAAAACTTTTAAAAATCATCTTTATAAGCAATTGATTGCATGTTTACATTGAAGAAACTATGAACATATTCCTATCAGAAAAATCAAACAATCGGTTTTGGGAGCTGGAAATAAAATTTGCAACAGCAGACCTCATAGAGTTTACCTTAAGAAATTTAGGCTGAAGTGAACACAATATACTCAAGAAAGCCAAGTGAAATGTTTGTAAAAAGTGTCTCCAGTAAGGATGAAGAAAGGGATGCTAATTTAAATGGGATGAATTTTTATTGAAATAGTTTGATTAAGTATCACAGACAGAAAAGCAGTATTCTAATTTAATATATTATTTTACAAAATGAAAGACTATAAATGTTTATGTGTAACTACATAAAGTAAATAAAAGTAAAACAAAATGAAACAAAAAATGCTATATCTGAAGAAACTATCCCTCAAATATGAGGAAGAGTTTAAATATTCTCTGACAAACAGACAGTAACAGAGATTGTAAACAGGATAACTGCTCTAAAGGAAACACTAGAGGAAGCACTGCAGGCAGAAAGGAAAAGACAGCAGTGAGAGGTTTGGAAAACAATTTTGGGAAATAGTAGGACAGCAATGTAAGTACACTGAACAAAATGACTGTGAGTATGGTTGAAAGAGGAAGTTTGGGACCATGTGGGACACCAGAACAAAAGACAAAGAATAAAGACTGGGACTGTAAAACTCAGGGAAAATTAGGGTGCTCAACAATTGTAATGAAAGGTAGAAATATGTTTTTACATGAGGTAGAACAAATGAATTTCAACATTGGAAGGTGTTAAAATAGGGTGGGATTGGGGGAAATAAAACTAATGCAAACTAGAGACTATAATTTATGAAAATGCTGTATTATGTTTCCTTTAATATAACAGAGGCAAAATACCAAGGCTAAATATATATGGTGGCGTGGGGAAGGTTGTGGGACTCCTGGCATTGGTGATATTGTCTGATACTTTATTCTACTTTAGGTTAATGCTATATTTACTTTTGTTGCCATCAGCTGCCAAGTTTTTTATTACATTTTCTCTTGCTCTCTTCTTTTTCTTTTGTCTTGCTGCCTTCTTTGATTCTTCCTCCTTCTTTGTGGAAGAAATGGAGATGTCCTTATATAGATAGTGGTGATGGTGCTGAATACATAAATACATGACTCTACAGGGAACTAATGATTGCTTACTTAGGATGGAATATATGGTGTGTGAACAAAATTATCTTAAAAGAAATGGGTTAGATGGTGGCACAACATTGTGAACATAATTAATAGTACTGAATTGTGTACTTGAAAGTGGTTAAATTGGGAAATGTTATATTGTATACATGTAACCAGAATAAAAATTAAAAAACAAATCCAAAAAAAAAAAAAAAAGAAATGGGTTGATGAAGAAAACTTGAGGGCACCCTATTGGGTGAAATGGAAATGACACATAAAGGCATATATTGCAGGGTCTCACTGATATGAACTGGTTGTAATTTATAAACTCATAGACATGAAATATAAGTTACTAGGATATAGAATGAGGCTAGGAAATGGGGAGTGGTTGCTTAGTAGGAGCAGAACATTCAATGAGGATGAACTTCAACATTTGGAAATGGACAGAGGTGACGGTAGCATGTTGTGAGAATAACTAACAGTGAAGAAAGGTGTGTAAAGGTGGTGGAAAGGGCAAGCTCAGAGTCACATATGCCACAAGGAGGAAAGTTGGAGGTTAAAAGATGGGAATGTATAAAACAGTGAATCTTTGTGGGGGATGATGTCTGTGATTAACTATACAAATATTAGACATCTCTCTCACAAACTAGAACAAATGCATGACACTATAACTCAAAGTTAATAATAGAGAGGTTTCTACCATCAGTTTGTTCAAACAACACAATTACATGGAATTTTGAACAGGAAGTGAAATATGGTAGGTCTGTATAGGTTAGAGTGAAATAGCAACACATCCTAATGTAATTTGGGTGGAGAATAAAAATATATATCTGTGCCCCCCCCAAGGACCTGGGGGAGGATGCAGAGATGATGGTCCTCCTCATCTGGATTGTTGCTAATATTTGCACATACACTGGGGACTGACAGCTTGACATGCTGAGCCCTCTGTCTTGAGGCTTGCCCCATGAAGCTTGTTACTGCAAAGGAGAGGCTAAACTGCTTATAATTCTGCCCAAGTGTCTCCCCCAAGTGCCTCTTTGTTGCTCAGTTGTGGCCCTCTCTCTATGTGTCACCATAGCAGGTGATCTCACTGCCCTTCCCCCATATGGGATCTGATTCAGAGGGGTATCAATCTCCCTGCAACACAAGATATGATTCCCAGGGATGAATCTGGACTCAGCATTGCAGGATTGAGAACATCTTCTTGATTAAAAGGGGAATGTGAAATGAAATGAAATAAAGCATCAGTGGCTGAGAGATTTTAAATGGGGTGGAGAGGTCACTCTGGTGGACATTGTTATGCACTATATAGATATCCCCTTTTAGATTTTAATGTATTGGAATTGCTAGAAGTAAATAACTGAAACTACCAAACTCCAACCTAGTAGCCTTGACTCTTGAAGATGATTGTATAACAATATAGATTACAAGGGCTGACAGTGTAACTGTGAAAACCTTATGGATCACACTCCCTTTATTCAGTGTGTGGATGTATGTGTAGAAAAGTGAGGACAAAAACTAAATGAAAAATAGGGTGTGATGGAGGGATGATTTGGTTGTTCTTTATTTTTATTTTTTATTCTTATTCTAATTATTTCTAGTATAAAGAAGATGTTCAAAAATAGATTGTGGTGATGAATGCACAACTATCTGATGGTACTGTGAACAGTTGATTGTACACCGTGGATGATTTTATGGTATGTGAATATACCTCAATAAAACTGAATTAAAAATATAAAATAAATTAGTACAAGCCCTTTCATCAAAGCCGTTTTCCAAAACTATAGATACTAGACATATTGTTAGACATAATATTTTTCCAAATACTTTTGAATATTGTCACAGCCTTCAAATATTACAATTTTATTTTTCTTACCCTGAGAAATATGGCAGAAACCTTAGAATTTTCACAGGATTTATGTAAATAACTTGGTGTAGCAGCACAAGTAAAATATACCCTAAAGCCTTCCAATATCACTTGAAGTTTTAAATAGAATATTCAAAATTTCCATCACATATATCTTGAAGTATTTATTGAATCAACATTGCACCACAGAGAAATTTAATAAGTGGTTTAAAGACTTTTTTTTCAGTAGGATATTATGATTTAAGACTTCTATAAAGGGTTAAAACAACACATTATAGATGTGAACGCAGATGATTCCATGTTAAATTCATCTTTCTTTTGGATTGTGATATAGAAGTTTTCAAGTTACAGACTAATTCATGCAGTTTTTAAACACAAGTTAAATCAAAATACTTTAAATATATAATCATTTTTATCGATACTAAGAAAAAATTTTTACATTATACTTATCTGCTGAATATACTGGTAATAAAACTCATGTTTTCTAAAATGTTTATTGATACTCTGCAGTTTCTCAAAAATTTTCTAACTCATCTAAAATGTATTTGCTTGACTACTCCTAGCCACTGAGGGAAAATAGGTGGATATAATTTTTTTTAAAACAAGCAAGTCAAAGAATAGGGAATTTAAAATAATATTTATAAACAAAATATTCATGTAGATTTGAAATACTGTTCATTGTTTTCTTTACTGAATAAAAGTATAGTACATGTACCAATCTCCCAGCATTCCCTATTTGATGGTATAAATCACAGGTCATTAAGTTAAAATCATGCATACTGCTTTGTCTTTATCACTATTTATATAGCTAAGGAAGTCCAGTCTGGGAACTGCCTAATCCCTGTCCTCTCACCTGCTCTACACTGTTGATTTCTCATCACACTCAAATTTTGGCACAAGATCATGTTCTTCCATGTAACAACATTATATGTATAAGTTTGGTTTGTGGTCATTTAATTCAAGATGATGGTTTCAAAATCAGTCCTGCAACTATAATGTTGTAATTGTGAGAAAGTTACATACTCCCTCAGTGTCATCATCTATATAATGTGGATTATTGGAATACTTAACTTGTAAATTTATTTGGAAAATTTTCTGAGAAATCCATATTTAGAATGATGCCCTTTTTTTTCTGAGCGAATACATATCTCTGTTTTTAGAGATACATATCATTATTGGAAAATGAATATAAAAATATCTAATTCATGCTTTGTGCTCATCTGCCACCTTTCTGGGCTTTCTTGATTCATTTCAGATTGGAGATGAAAAATGGATGTAGCAAACCAAACAACAGTGAAGGAAATGATTTTCCTTGGATTTTCTGGTGGCCCCCAACTACAGCTCACATTGTTTTTTTGACCCACCTAGAATGGGCTGGGTCACATTCTCCATGGAAACAACCCAATTAAAATGTCCCACCCAACTATAGTTCTGTCTCCACAGAATCAAATAAGAGAACATAGTCTTTTATGGGGTACATAACAGATTCAAACCAGCACAGTGGGATTTCCTTTACTGTGATCTGTGGTATTTGGAAGGATCCATGTCTGGTGTCACATAACATACAGAACCTGTAAACTGGAAAATTTGGCATGGGGTTAGAGTGGAGAAGGAATTTGAAAATTCCAGTGAAACAAAGTGAGAAGTGCTCATAAATGTCCATTCAAGAAAATGCTCTGTATATTCTTTGTTTTCCAATTTCCACATTGTGATGCTTGGTATTTTTTAGATTGGGAATAAATGACTGATGCCCACATGCTGGGAAGAGGAATTGACCTATAATGGGTTTTTGTATTTATTCAATATGCATGTTTAGTGTTCTTTCAGTATAAATATTCTGGAAAGCATTTCAATATCTTACCTGTTTGATTTCTGACTTTGATATCTTAAGCATATTTTCAACTGTTTTGTCCATTAAGCTTATCCATTAGTATAGTATTTCAAAGTATCTAGAAAAAGGAAATTGTTCCTCTACTAAAATTCTAGAATCACACAGACACACACGAATATGCATACATACAAATACACAACTAGATGCATTACAGAGATGATACAAAAGTAGGTAGGTATATATGTAGATAGATAGATAAATAGATAGATAGATAGATAGATAGATAGATAGATAGATAGATAGATAGATAGGTATAGATAGTAGACAGATAGATGAGAGGCAGATAGATATATGTGACAAATATGTAACCCAAAGCTAATGATTTGGTAGGTAGTTTTATATGTTTACTTTTTTTGGGGGCATGTAATTAAATTTTATTAAAATTAAATCAGGAGACAGGGCAAGATGGCAGACTGGTGAGCTATATGTTTCAGTTACTCCTCCAGGAAAGTAGGTAGAAAGCCAAGAACTGCGTGGACTGGACATCACAGAGCAATCTGACTTTGGGCATACTTCATACAACACTCATGAAAACGTGGAACTGCTGAGATCAGCGAAATCTGTAAGTCTTTGCCGCCAGGGGACCCGCGCCCCTCCCTGCCAGGCTCAGTCCCGGGGGAGGAGGGGCTGTCAGCTCCGGGAAGGAGAAGGGAGAACTGCAGTGGCAGCCCTTATCGGAAACTCATTCTACTGATCCAAACTCCAAACATAGATAGACTGAGACCAGACACCAGAGAATCTGAGAGCAGCCAGCCCAGCAGAGAGGAGACAGGCATAGAAAAAAAACAACACGAAAAACTCCAAAATAAAAGCGGAGGATTTTTGGAGTTCTGGTGAACATAGAAAGGGGAAGGGCCCTGAGGCGCATATGCAAATCCCAAAGAAAAGCTGATCTCTCTGCCCTGTGCACCTTTCCTTAATGGCCCTGGTTGCTTTGTCTCTTAGCATTTCAATAACCCATTAGATCTCGGAGGAGGGCCCGTTTTTTTTTTTGTTTTTTTTTTTTTAATCCTTTTTTCTTTTTCTAAAACAATTACTCTAAGAAGCCCAATACAGAAAGCTTCAAAGACTTACTACTTGGGCAGGTCAAGTCAAGAGCAGAACTAGGAGAGCTCTGAGACAAAACGCAATAATCCAGTGGCCGAAAAATTCACTAAACACCACAACTTCCCAAGAAAAGGGGGGTGTCCGCTCACAGCCATCATCCTGGTGGACAGGAAACACTCCTGCCCATCGCCAGCCCCATAGCCCAGAACTGCCCCAGACAACCCAGTGTGATGGAAGTGCTTCAAATAACAGGCACACACCACAAAACTGGGTGTGGACATTAGCCTTCCCTGCAACCTCAGCTGATTGTCCCAGAGTTGGGAAGGTGGGGCAGTGTGAATTAACAAAGCCGCATTCAGCCATCATTTCAGCAGACTGGGAGCCTCCCTACACAGCCCAGCAGCCCAGAACTGCCCTGGGAGGGATGGCACTCACCTGTGACATAGCACAGTCATCCCTCAACAGAGGACCCGGGGTGCACGGCCTGGAAGAGGGGCCCACTTGCAAGTCTCAGGAGCCATACGCCAATACCAAAGACTTGTGGGTCAGTGGCAGAGACAAACTGTGGCAGGACTGAACTGAAGTATTAGACTATTGCAGCAGCTTTAAAACTCTAGGATCACCAGGGAGATTTGATTGTTAGAGCCACCCCCCCCTCCCTGACTGCCCAGAAACACGCCCCATATACAGGGCAGGCAACACCAACTACACACGCAAGCTTGGTACACCAATTGGACCCGACAAGACTCACTCCCCCACTCACCAAAAAGGCTAAGCAGGGGAGAACTGGCTTGTGGGGAACAGGTGGCCCGTGGACGCCACCTGCTGGTTAGTTAGAGAAAGTGTACTCCACGAAGCTGTAGATCTGATAAATTAGAGATAAGGACTTCAATTGGTCTACAAATCCTAAAACAACCCTATCAAGTTCAGCAAATGCAACGAGGCCAAAAACAACAGAAAATTATAAAGCATATGAAAAAACCAGACGATATGGATAACCCAAGCCCAAGCACCCAAATCAAAAGACCAGAAGAGACACAGCACCTAGAGCAGCTACTCAAAGAACTAAAGATGAACAATGAGACCATAGTACTGGAGACAAAGGAAATCAAGAAGACCCTAGAAGAGCATAAAGAAGATATTGCAAGACTAAATAAAAAAATGGATGATCTTATGGAAATTAAACAAACTGTTGACCAAATTAAAAAGATTCTGGACACTCATAGTACAAGACTAGAGGAAGTTGAACAACGAATCAGTGACCTCGAAGATGACAGAATGGAAAATGAAAGCATAAAAGAAAGAATGGGGAAAAAAATTGAAAAAATCGAAATGGACCTCAGGGATATGATAGATAATATGAAACGTCCAAATATAAGACTCATTGGTGTCCCAGAAGGGGAAGAAAAGGGTAAAGGTCTAGGAAGAGTATTCAAAGAAATTGTTGGGGAAAACTTCCCAAATCTTCTAAAGAACATAAATACACAAATCATAAATGCTCAGCAAACTCCAAATAGAATAAATCCAAATAAACCCACTCTGAGACATATACTGATCACACTATCGAACACAGAAGAGAAGGAGCAAGTTCTGAAAGCAGCAAGAGAAAAGCAATTCACCACATACAAAGGAAACAGCATAAGACTAAGTAGTGACTACTCAGCAGCCACCATGGAGGCAAGAAGGCAGTGGCACGATATATTTAAAATTCTGAGTGAGAAAAATTTCCAGCCAAGAATACTTTATCCAGCAAAGCTCTCGTTCAAATTTGAGGGAGAGCTTAAATTTTTCACAGACAAACAAATGCTGAGAGAATTTGCTAACAAGAGACCTGCCCTACTGGAGATACTCAAAGGAGCCCTACAGACAGAGAAACAGAGAAAGGACAGAGAGACTTGGAGAAAGGTTCACTACTAAAGAGATTCGGTATGGGTACAATAAAGGATATTAATAGACAGAGGGGGAAAATATGACAAACATAAACCAAAGGATAAGATGGCTGATTCAATAAATGCCTCCACAGTTATAACATTGAATGTAAATGGATTAAACTCCCCAATTAAAAGATATAGATTCACAGAATGGATCAAAAAAAATGAACCATCAATATGTTGCATACAAGAGACTCATCTTAGACACAGGGACACAAAGAAACTGAAAGTGAAAGGATGGGAAAAAATATTTCATGCAAGCTACAGCCAAAAGAAAGCAGGTGTAGCAATATTAATCTCAGATAAAATAGACTTCAAATGCAGGGATGTTTTGAGAGACAAAGAAAGCCACTACGTACTAATAAAAGGGGCAATTCAACAAGAAGAAATAACAATCGTAAATGTCTATGCACCCAACCAAGGTGCCACAAAATACATGAGAGAAACACTGGCAAAACTAAAGGAAGCAATTGATGTTTCCACAATAATTGTGGGAGACTTCAACACATCACTCTCTCCTATAGATAGATCAACCAGACAGAAGACCAATAAGGAAATTGAAAACCTAAACAATCTGATAAATGAATTAGATTTAACAGACATATACAGGACATTACATCCCAAATCACTAGGATACACATACTTTTCTAGTGCTCATGGAACTTTCTCCAGAATAGATCATATGCTGGGACATAAAACAAGCCTCAATAAATTTAAAAAGATTGAAATTATTCAAAGCACATTCTCTGACCACAATGGAATACAATTAGAAGTCAGTAACCATCAGAGACTTAGAAAATTCACAAATACCTGGAGGTTAAACAACACACTCCTAAACAATCAGTGGGTTAAAGAAGAAATAGCAAGAGAAATTGCTAAATATATAGAGACGAATGAAAATGAGACCACAACATACCAAAACCTATGGGATGCAGCAAAAGCAGTGCTAAGGGGGAAATTTATAGCACTAAACGCATATATTAAAAAGGAAGAAAGAGCCAAAATCAAAGAACTAATGGATCAACTGAAGAAGCTAGAAAATGAACAGCAAACCAATCCTAAACCAAGTACAAGAAAAGAAATAACAAGGATTAAAGCAGAAATAAATGACATAGAGAACAAAAAAACAATAGAGAGGATAAATATCACCAAAAGTTGGTTCTTTGAGAAGATCAACAAGATTGACAAGCCCCTAGCTAGACTGACAAAATCAAAAAGAGAGAAGACCCATATCAACAAAATAATGAATGAAAAAGGTGACATAACTGCAGATCCTGAAGAAATTAAAAAAATTATAAGAGGATACTATGAACAACTGTATGGCAACAAACTGGATAATGTAGAGGAAATGGACAATTTCCTGGAAACATATGAACAACCTAGACTGAAGAGAGAAGAAATAGAAGACCTCAACCAACCCATCACAAGCAAAGAGATCCAATCAGTCATCAAAAATCTTCCCACAAATAAATGCCCAGGGCCAGATGGCTTCACAGGGGAATTCTACCAAACTTTCCAGAAAGAACTGACACCAATCTTACCAAAACTCTTTCAAAACATTGAAGAAAATGGAACACTACCTAACTCATTTTATGAAGCTAACATCAATCTAATACCAAAACAGGCAAAGATGCTACAAGAAAGGAAAACTAACAGCCCATCTCCCTAATGAATATAGATGCAAAAATCCTCAACAAAATACTTGCAAATCGAATCCAAAGACACATTAAAAAAATCATACACCATGACCAAGTGGGGTTTATTCCAGGCATGCAAGGATGGTTCAACATAAGAAAATCAATCAGTGTATTACAACACATTAACAAGTCAAAAGGGAAAAATCAATTGATCATCTCAATAGATGCTGAAAAAGCATTTGACAAAATCCAACATCCCTTTTTGATAAAAACACTTCAAAAGGTAGGAATTGAAGGAAACTTCCTCAACATGATAAAGAGCATCTATGAAAAACCCACAGCCAGCATAGTTCTCAATAGTGAGAGACTGAAAGCCTTCCCTCTAAGATCAGGAACAAGACAAGGATGCCCGCTATCACCACTGTTATTCAACATTGTGCTGGAAGTGCTAGCCAGGGCAATCCAGCAAGACAAAGAAATAAAAGGCATCTAAATTGGAAAAGAAGAAGTAAAACTGTCATTGGTTGCAGATGATATGATCTTATATCTAGAAAACCCTGAGAAATCGACGATACAGCTACTAGAGCTAATAAACAAATTTAGCAAAGTAGCGGGATACAAGGTTAATGCACATAAGTCAGTCATGTTTCTATATGCTAGAAATGAACAAACTGAAGAGACACTGAAGAAAAAGATACCATTTTCCATAGCAACTAAAAAAATCAAGTACCTAGGAATAAACTTAACCAAAGATGTAAAAGACCTATACAAAGAAAACTACATAACTCTACTAAAAGAAATAGAAGGGGACATTAAAATATGGAAAAATATTCCATGTTCATGGATAGGAAGGCTAAATGTCATTAAGATGTCAATTCTACCCAAACTCATCTACAGATTCAATGCAATCCCAATCAAAATTCCAACAACCTACTTTGCAGACTTGGAAAAGCTAGTTATCAAATTTATTTGGAAAGGGAAGATGCCTTGAATTGCTAAAGACACTCTAAAAAAGAAAAACGAAGTGGGAGGACTTACACTCCCTGACTTTGAAGCTTATTATAAAGCCACAGTTGCCAAAACCGCATGGTACTGGCACAAAGATAGACATATAGATCAATGGAATTGAATTGAGAATTCGGAGATAGACCCTCAGATCTACGGCCGACTGATCTTTGATAAGGCCCCCAAAGTCACTGGACTGAGTCATAATGGTCTTTTCAACAAATTAGGCTGGGAGAGTTGGATATCCATATCCAAAAGAATGAAAGAGGACCCCTACCTCACCCCCTACACAAAAATTAACTCAAAATGGACCAAAGATCTCAATATAAAAGAAAGTACCATAAAACTCCTAGAAGATAATGTAGGAAAACATCTTCAAGACCTTGTATTAGGCGGCCACTTCCTAGACTTTACACCCAAAGCACAAGCAACAAAAGAGAAAATAGATAAATGGGAACTCCTCAAGCTTAGAAGTTTCTGCACCTCAAAGGAATTTCTCAAAAACGTAAAGAGGCAGCCAACTCAATGGGAAAAAAATTTTTGGAAACCATGTATCTGACAAAAGACTGATATCTTGCATATATAAGGAAATCCTACAAGTCAATGACAATAGTACAATCAGCCCAATTATAAAATGGGCAAAAGATATGAAAAGACAGTTCTCTGAAGAGGAAATACAAATGGCCAAGAAACACATGAAAAAATGTTCAGCTTCACTAGCTATTAGAGAGATGCAAATTAAGACCACAATGAGATACCATCTAACACTGGTTAGAATGGCTACCATTAAACAAACAGGAAACTACAAATGCTGGAGGGGATGTGGAGAAATTGTAACTCTTATTCACTGTTGGTGGGACTGTATAATGGTTCAGCCACTCTGGAAGTCAGTCTGGCTTTTCCTTAGAAAACTAGATATAGAGTTACTATTCGATCCAGCGATTGCACTTCTCGGTATATACCCGGAAGATCGGAAAGCAGTGACACGAACAGATATCTGCACGCCAATTTTCATAGCAGCATTATTCACAATTGCCAAAAGATGGAAACAACCCAAATGTCCTTCAACAGATGAGTGGATAAATAAAATGTGGTATATACACACGATGGAATACTACGCGGCAGTAAGAAGGAACGATCTCGTGAAACCTATGACAACATGGATGAACCTTGAAGACATAATGCTGAGCGAAATAAGCCAGGCAGAAAAAGAGAAATATTATATGCTACCACTAATGTGAACTTTGAAAAATGTAAAACAAATGGTTTATAATGTAGAATGTAGGGGAACTAACAATAGAGAGCAATTAAGGAAGGGGGAACAATAATCCAAGAAGAACAGATAAGCTATTTAACGTTCTGGGGATGCCCAGGAATGACTATGGTCTGTTAATTTCTGATGGATATAGTAGGAGCAAGTTCACAGAAATGTTGCTATAATAGGTAACTTTCTTGGGGTAAAGTAGGAACATGTTGGAAGTTAAGCAGTTATCTTAGGTTAGTTGTCTTTTTCTTACTCCCTTGTTATGGTCTCTTTGAAATGTACTTTTATTGTATGTTTGTTTTCTTTTTAACTTTTTTTTCATACAGTTGATTTAAAAAAGAAGGGATAGTTAAAAAAAAAAAAAAAAGAAAAACAAGGAAAAAAAAAAGATGTAGTGCTCCCTTGAGTAGCCTGTGGAGAATGCAGGGGTATTCGCCTACCCCACCTCCATGGTTGCTAACATGACCACAGACATAGGGGACTGGTGGTTTGATGGGTTGAGCCCTCTACCACAGGTTTTACCCTTTGGAAGACGGTTGCTGCAAAGGAGAGGCTAGGCCTCCCTATGGTTGTGCCTAAGAGCCTCCTCCCGAATGCCTCTTTGTTGCTCAGATGTGGCCCTGTCTCTCTAGCTAAGCCAACTTGAAATGTGAAATCACTGCCCTCCCCCCTACGTGGGATCAGACACCCAGGGGAGTGAATCTCCCTGGCAACGTGGAATATGACTCCCGGGGAGGAATGTAGACCTGGCATCGTGGGACGGAGAACATCTTCTTGACCAAAAGGGGGATGTGAAAGGAAATGAAATAAGCTTCAGTGGCAGAGAGAATCCAAAAGGAGCCGAGAGATCACTCTGGTGGGCACTCTTACGCACACTTTAGACAACCCTTTTTAGGTTCTAAAGAATTGGGGTAGCTGGTGGTGGATACCTGAAACTATCAAACTACAACCCAGAACCCATGAATAATCTCGAAGACAGTTGTATAAAAATGTAGCTTATGAGGGGTGACAAGGGGATTGGGAAAGCCATAAGGACCACACTCCACTTTGTCTAGTTTATGGATGGATGAGTAGAAAAATAGGGGAAGGAAACAAACAGACAAAGGTACCCAGTGTTCTTTTTTACTTCAATTGCTCTTTTTCACTCTAATTATTATTCTTGTTATTCTTGTGTGTGTGCTAATGAAGGTGTAAGGGATTGATTTGGGTGATGAATGTAGAACTATGTAATGGTACTGTGAACAATCGAAAGTACGATTTGTTTTGTATGACTGCGTGGTATATGAATATATCTCAATAAAATGAAGATTAAAAAAAAAAAAGACATAATGCTGAGCAAAATAAGCCAGGCACAAAAAGAGAGATAATGTATGTTACCACTAATGTGAATTCTGTGAAAAATGTACAATGTTTTATATTGTAGAATGTAGGGGACCTAGAGATACCAATTAGTGGAGAGGGAATGATAATCTAATAAGAACAGATAAACTATGGAGGGTAATCTCAATGTTATGGGAATGCTCAGGAATGATTATTGTTTGTAAACTTTCTTGGATATAGTAAGATCATGTTGGAAGCAATAGAGTTATTTTAGGTTTTTTTTTTCTCTTATTCCATTGTTTTCTTAGGGGTTGTTAATTTTCTTGGGGTATGGTAGGAACATATTGGAAGCAAAGTAGTTATTTTAGGTTATTTGTTTTCCTTAATCCATTGCTTTGTTTGAAATGTTGTGGGGTTTTTTTGGTTGTTGTTTGCCTGTTTGTTTTTAATTTTTTGATAAACAAACTAAAAAAATTGAAAAAAAGTCAGTAGAAAAATGGGAGTAAAAACTAAATGACAAATAGGGTGGGATGGGGGGATGGTTTGGGTATTCTCTTTTCACTTTTATTTTTTATTCTTATTCTGATTCTTTCTGATGTAAGGAAAATGTTCAGAAATAGATTGTGGTGATGAACGCATAACTATATGATCATACTGTGAACAGTTGATTGTATACCATGGATGACTGTATGGTTTGTGAATATATTTCAATAAAACTGAATTAAAAAAAAATTAAATCAAACTTCATTGTTCCAAGCAATGTATTCATTATTTTAATAGAAGTAATTACAAAAACAAAGATGGATAATTAAAATGCAGAAAACTGAAAGCCATAAATAATTCTCTCCATCAGTTTATAGGTTTATATATAATTAGAAAGATATAAAAATAGAGTTAATATTATAATTAATATATGGATGTGATAATGACATGTTTAAAATAAAATATTCATTCTTACATTCTGCTACTTTGCACTTATTTACCCAATGAGTATTTTTTTTCTATTTCTAAAATATTGCATGGCTTTTACTAAGCAAAAGTGCATAAAACATTAAATCAGATTAAGATGAAGATGAGCTTCTCTGTTCTTTAAAGCTGTTGAATTAGAATATTTTATATTCACTAAATCTTCAGAAAATAACACTAAATTCTCAATTTTATAATATACATATTTTATACACTTATTTTCTAAATGTATTGTACAATCCTTTCAAACATTCTCAAATGTCAACATCTGTAAAGAATTTTAGTGTTTATCAATGAAATGGATTTCATTGTCTTTTTTCCTAGTGGTAGTTAACACTGAAATGTTTAAACTTAACATGTTTATTTTCCTTCAAATGTATTTTAATTTGAAATGGTTTATTTATTACTCTGGTGATAGATAATGACAAGCTACTTATTTGTGTTAAATTTTTCTAGAGAGATACTTATCCCCTATGAAATTTGCTGTTCATTACTTGAAAATCTTTAGAAATGGTCTTATAATTTTGAGTGGACTTGTCATATATCATTAAAAAGTGTAAATAACTGTTATTTCCAAATCTCATTTCCTTATGCAGAAAAAGAAGACATAAAGATAATGAAGAAATTGTCCCTCAGCAGAGGAGCTAGGAGTGCCTGGTTTGGAAGAGGGACCCAATTGCTAGTCCCAGAGACCATATGCCAATAGCAAGGACTTGTAGGTCAGTGGCAAAGACAAACTGTGGCAAGGCTGAACTGAAGGATTAGACTATTGCAACAGCTTTAAATCCCCAGAGACACCTGGGAGATTTGATTATTAAAGCTGACCCCTCCCTAACCACACACACAAATGCCCCATATGCAGGACTGGCAACACCAACTACACACACACAAGCTTTATGCACCAATTGGACCCCACAAGACTCACACCCACACTCATCACAAAGACAAAGTGAGGGAGAACTGGCTTGAGGGGAAAAGGTGGCTCACAGATGCCACCTGCTGGTTAGTTAAAGAAAGGGTACTACAAGAAGCTGTAGATCTGACAAATTAGAGATAAGGGTTTGAATCAGTCTACATATCCTAAAAGAACCCTAACAAGTTAAGCAAGTGCCAAGAGGCCAAAAACAACAGAAAAATTTAAAGCATGTGAAAACACCAGACGATATGGATAACCCAAGCCCCAACAACCAAATCAAAAGATCAGATGAGACACAGTACTTGGAGCAATTAATCAAAGAACTAAAGACAAACAATGACAGCATGACACAGGATATAAAGTATATGAAGAAGAGCATGGCACAGGATATAAAGGACATGAAGAAGACCCTGGAAGAGAATAAAGAAGGCTTTGCAAGAGTGAAAAAAAAAAATAGATCTTATGGAAATAAAAGAAGGTGTTGACCAAATTAAAAAGATTCTGGATACTCAGAGTACAAGACTGGAGGAAGCTGAACAGTGAATCACTGACCCAGAGGATGACAGAATGGAAAATGAAAGAACAAAAGAAAGAATGGGAAAAAAGTGAAAAAATTGAAATGAACTCAGGGATATGAGAGGTAATATAAAACACCCAAATACAAGACTCATTGGTGTTCCAGAAGGGGAAGAGAAGGGTAAAGGTCTAGGAAGAGTATTCAAAGAAATTGTTTGGGGAAACTTCCCCAATCTTCTAAACACCATAGATACACAAATCATAAATGCCCAGCAAACTCCAAATAAAAAAAATCCAAATAAATACACTCTGAGACAAATTCTGATCAGACTGTCAAATACTGAAGAGAAGGAGCAAGTTCTGAAAGCAGCAAGAGAGAAGCAATTCACCACATACAAAGGAAAAAGCATAAGAATATGTAGTGTCTACTCAGCAGCCACAATGGAGGCAAGAAGGCAGTGGAATGACATATTAAAAATTCTGAGAAAAATTGCCAAAAAAGAATTCTTTATCCAGCAAGGCTCTCCTTCAAATTTCAAGGAGAGGTTAAAGTTTTCAAAAACAAATTGTGAGAGAATTTGCTAACAAGAGACCTGCCCTAATTTAGATACTAATGGGAGCCCTACCAACAGATAAAAAAAGAAAGGTGAGAGAGAGATGGAGAAAGGTTCAGTACTAAAGAGATTCAGTATGGGTATGTTAAAGGACATTAAGAGAGTGAGGAAAAATAAATCTGACAAACATAAACCAAAGGATAAGATGGCAGTTTCAGGAAATGCTTTCACAGTAATAACATTGAATGCAAATGGATTAAACTCCCAAATCAAAAGACAAAGACTGGCAGATTAGATCAAAAAAACTGAACCATCAATATGTTGCATACAAGAGACTCATCTTAGACACAGGGATATAAAGAAATTGAGAGTGAAAGAATGGAAAAAATATTTCATGCAAGCTATAGCCAAAAGAAAACAGGAGTAGCAATATTAATCTAAGATAAAATAGACTTTAAATGCAAGGAGGTTAAGAGAGACAAAGAAGGCCACTGCATACTAATAAAAGGGACAATTCAACAATAAGAAATAATCATAAATGTTTATGCACCCAATCAAGATGCCATAAAATACATGAGATAAACACTGGCAAAACTAAAGGAAGCCATTGATGTTTCCCCAATAATTGTGGGAGACTTCAACACATCATTCTCTCCTATAGATAGATCAACTAGACAGAAGACCAATAAGGAAATTGAAAATCTAAGCAATCTGGCAAATGAATTGGGTTTAACATACATATGTAGAACATTACATCCCAAATCACCAAGAAACACATTCTTCTCTAGTGCTCATGGAACTTTCTCCAGTATAGATCATATTCTGGGACATAAAACAAGCCTTAATAAATTTAAAGATAATTGAAATTACTCAAAGCACATTCTCAGAACACAATGGAATACAATTATAAGTCAATAAACATCAGAGACTTAGAAAATTCATAAATACCTGGAGATTAAACAACACACTCCTAAACAATCAGTGGGTTAAAGAAGAAAAAAGAAGAGAAATTGCTAAATATATAGAGATGAATGAAAATGAGAACACAGCATAACAAAACCTATGGGATGCAGCAAAAGTGGTACTGAGGGGGAAATTGACAGCACTAAATGCATACTTTTAAAAGGAAGAAAGAGCTAAAATCAAAGAGCTATTGGATCAACTGAAGAAGTGAGAAAATGAACAGCAAACCAATCATAAACCAAGTAGAAGAAAAGAAATAAGGATTAAAGCAGAAATAAATGACAGGAACAAAAAAAAATTAGAAGAAATAACACCAAAAGTTGGTTCTTTGAGAAGATCAATAAGACTGACAAGCCCCTTGCTAGACTGACAAAATCAAAAAGAGAGAAGACCCATATAAACAAAATAATGAATGAGAAATGTACCATAACAGTGAATCCTGAAGTAATTAAAAAAATTATAAGCAGATACTGTGAAAAGCTATATGCCAACAAACTGGATAATGTAGAGGAAATGGACAATTTCCTGGAAACATATGAACATTCTCAACTGAGCAGAGAACAAATAGAAGACCTCAACCAAACAGTCACAAGCAAAGAGATCAAGTCATCAAAAAGCTTCCCACAAATAAATGCCCAGGGCCAGATGGCTTCACAGGGGAACTCTTACAAACGTTCCAAAAAGAACTGACACAAATCTTACTTAAACTCATTCAAAATATCAAAGAAAAGGGAACTCTACCTAACTCATTTTATGAAGCTGACATCAATCTAATACCAAAACCAGGCAAAGATGCTACAGAAAAGGGAAACTACAGGCCTATCTCCCTAATGAATGTAGATGCAAAAATTCTCAACAAAATACTTGCAAATTGAATCCAAAGACACATTTAAAAAAATCATACACCATGACCAAGTGGAGTTCATTCCAGACATGCAAGGCTGGTTCAACATAAGAAAATCACTCAATGTATTGCAACACATTAACAAATCAAAAGAGAATATCAAATGTTCATCTCAATAGATGCTGAAAAAACATTTGACAAAATCCAACAGCCCTTTTTGATGAAAACACTTCAACAGGTAAGAATTGATGGAAACTTCCTCAGTATGATAAACAGCATATATGAAAAACCCACAGCCAGCTTAGTACTCAATGGTGAGAAACTGAAAGCCTTCCCTGTAAGTACAGGAACCAGACAAGGATGCCTGCTGTCATCACTATTATTCAACATTGTGCTGGAAGTGCTAGCCATGGCAATCCAGCAAGACAAAGAAATAAAACATATCCAAATTGGAAAGAAAGAAGTAAAACTGTCATTGTTTGCAGATGATATGATTTTATATCTGGAAAACTCTGAGCAATTGATGATACAGCTACTAGAGCTAATAAACAAATTTAGCAAAGTAGCAGGATACAAGATTAATGCACATAATTCAGTAATGTTTCTATATGCTAGAAATGAACAGTTTGAAGAGACACTCAGCAGAAAGATACCATTTTCAATAGCAACTAAAAAAATCAAGTACCTAGGAATAAACTTAATCAAAGATGTTAAAAACTTATACAAAGAAAACTACATAACTCTACTAAAATAAATAGAAGGGGACCTTAAAAGATGGAAAAATATCCCATGTTCATGGATAAGAAGGCTAAATGTCATTAAGATGTCAATTCTACCCAAACCAATATACAGATTCTATGCAATCCCAATCAAAATTCCAGCAACCTACTTTGCAGAGTTGGAAAAGTTAGTTATCAAATTTATTTGGAAAGAGAAGATGCCTTAAATTGCTGAAAACACTCTAAAAAGAAAAAAAAATGGGGAAGGACTGACACTTTCTGACTTTGAAGCTTATTATAAAGCCACAGTTGTGAAAACAGCATGGTACTGGCATGAAGATAGACATATTGATCAATGGAATCAAACAGAATTCAGAGATAGGCCCCCAGATCTACAGCTGACTGATCTTTGATAAGGCTCCTAAATCCACTGAACTGGGGCATAACAGTCTTTTCAACAAATGGGGCTGGGAAAGTTGGATATCCATATCCAAAAGAATGAAAGAGGACCCCTACCTTACACCCTACACAAAAATTAACTCAAAGTGGATCAAAGATCTCAATATAACAGTACCATAAAACTCCTAGAAGATAATATAGGGAAACATCTTCAAAACCTTGTATTGGGTGGCTTCTTTCTAGACTTTACACCCAAAGCACAAGCAACAAAAGAAAAAATAGATAAATGGGAACTCCTCAAGCTTAGAAGTTTCTGTACCTCAAAGTAATTTGTCAAAAAGATGAAGAGGCAGCCAACTCAATGGGAAAAAATTTTGGAAACCATGTATCTGACAAAAGACTGATATCTTGCATAGAAAAAGAAATCCTACAACTCAATGACAATAGTACAGACAGCTCAATTTTAAAATGGGAAAAGATATGAAAATACTGTTCTCTGAAGAGGAAATACAAATGGCCAAGAAACACTGAAAAAATGTTCAGCTTCACTAGCTATTAGAGAGATACAAATTAAGACCACAATGAGATATGGTCTCACACCAATTAGAATGTCTGCCATTAAAGAAACAGGAAATTACAAATGCTGGAAAGGATGTGGAGAAATTGGGACCCTTATTCATTGTTGGTGGGACTGTATAATGTTTCAGCCACTCTGGAATTCAGTCTGGCAGTTCCTTAGAATACTAGATATAAAGTTACCCTTCAATTCAGTGATTGCACGTCTCGGTATATACCCAGAATATCTGAAAGCAGTGACATGAACATATATTTGCATGCCAATGTTCATAGCAGTATTATGCACAATTGCCAAGAGATGGAAACAACCCAAATGTCCTTCCACAGATTAGTGGATAAGTAAAATATGGTATATACACACAATGGAAGAAGGAACAATGTGAAACATATGACATGTATGAATCTTGAAGACATACTGCTGAGTGAAATAAGCCAGGCACAAAAACAGAAATATTCTATGTTAAAAGTAATGTGAACATTGAAAAATGTAAAACAAGTGGTTTATAATGTAGAATGCAGGGAAACTAGCAATAGAGAGCAATTAAGGAAGGGGGAATGATAACCCAATAAGAACAGATAAGCTATCGTGGGTAAATTTAACATTCTGGGAATGCCCAGGAATGACTATGGTCTGTTAATTTCTGATGGGTATGGTAGGAACAAGTTCACAGAATTGTTGCTATATTAGGTTATTTTCTTGGAGTAAAGTAGGAACATGTTGGAAGTAAAGTAGTTATCTTAGGTTATTTATCTTTTTCTTACTCCCTTGTTATGGTTTGCTAGAAATGTTTTCCTATTTTATGTTTTCTTTTTTTGATATAGTTGATTTTTAAAAAGTTAATTAAAAATGTAATACAAATAATGAAGCATCATAAAATGAACATTTATGTATCCATGTTTTTATCTTATATTGCAAAATGAATACTTTGTCATAATTGTATCATATATCTATTCAACAAATGTTCTTTCCATTTTTATATATTTACACTTTAAATTCTTTTCATTTCAAAATTTTTTTTTAAATCAGTTAACTTATCCCCTTAACATTTCATGGTGCAAATCATTAACACAATTCAAATATTTTAATATGGTTCTTTAGTTGTCAGCAACACTTACAGTTAAAAGTATGAAATTTAAATTCATACTATTTCATGAATATTAAACCAGATTAACCCAACCCATAAATAGGTTATCATATTATCATCATCACAGAAAGCATTCTTGGCCCTTCCCATGTTATCTTCTCTGACAACCCCATCCAAAAGGCAACTACTAGTCCATGCATTTATTCATTTATTTTGCCGAAGGTTCATTTATCCTGCTCTATGAATTTATATAAATTACATCATATAATATTTACTCTCTCAGGCATGGTTCCTTATTCAAACTGAAATTAATGTTTTTGAGAATCATCCATGATGTTGAGTGTACCAGTAGCCTGTTCCTTTAAAAGTTGGGGTAATATTTTATTTCATAAATTATCAAAATGCATTTTCCAGCTTTCATTTAATGGACATCTGCACTATATCTACTTATCTGTTTTTGTGAATACAGCTATTTCAGACACTCATATAATTATTGTTGATGGGCAGTGCCCTTTCAGGAAAGTGCTGCAGTGAGACCACAGAACTGATCACCTGAGATGTGTAATCCAGAGAGAGGTAATCTTGCCTTCATCAATCAGTCACTCAAGCCTGAGCTTTAATTGTTCAATAAGATGCTCAATCATACCTGTGACTTGTAGGTAATGTGGATTATGCAATTGGATGTCTCTTGTATTCTTCTAGCACCCTATTGGGGTAGTGTCCAATAAATCCTGAGATTCATACTAATGATCTTATAGAACCCAAGCATGATATTCTGTGGCCAATGCTAGTTCCTCCCATATGTACCTCATAGGTGCTCCATGCCTTTTCCATTTCCAGAATGACATTGTGCATAACTGTCTATGAATTGAGCTAAGCTGTTAGTAATTGAATATTGTGGTATAAAAGAGTCAAAGCCAAAATGGAAGTATACCTGAATCATTTAATCACTTACTAGAACAGTATAAGCAACAGAGTAAACTGAGGAAAGATGCCAATTCACACTGGTTCCATTTCTTTATGGAACTGTACCAACAGTTGAGGGTCAGATAGATCATGAAAAAGATAGGGTCATCTCACAAGTGAGGGAGCACTGATCAAATGGCTCCTGAACTTTTATGGGCCTGGGGCTATGGTTTTAAAATAATGATTGCTGAGTCAGAGTAGAGAAAGCATCCTTAAGGTCTTCCCTTCCTCCTACAAATAAGAAGTTCTCAGCAGAATCACTGAGGAAGACCTCCACTCTGGGTCCCTAGTAGGTAGTTCTCTTTATGGAGGCACCAGAGTTAGGAATGCAGATATGCACAGCACCATGTTCAGGCAGGGGCACCTGAGTCCTTGGCTGCAATTGCCTTCAGAGACTGCAGTGCTCTGACTGTGCACCAAGTCTGGTGTGGGGCAATCAGCTTTCTCATGTGCAGAATGACCTGTAAATCCTTATAAATGTCTGTGGTCAGGATGGTATAAACACATAAGGTTTTTGAGGAGCTGGACTCATCAGAGGTAATAATGATTAATTTACAATGAAAGTATTTCATAAATTTGGACTAAATTTAATCCATTCTTGAAGGAATCTCAAGAAAATGAGAAACATTACTGATTTCGTGATGACTTTGTTGGACAAAGTTTAGTAATCTAAATTTAATCTGTATTCAGGGAATCGCTGTGATTATATACTGATAATTGCAAAGAAAGCATATATTATATCCCAAATCAGTTTTAAACAGGTAATTATAAAATATAGTTCAAATGTGAACACCCTGGAATCCTAGAAGTTTGCTGTGTTCCTCTATGTTTTTGATAACCTTTTTTTCCATGTTACAGATAACCACTCCTCTGAGTGTAAATGTATGGTCATAGCACATATTTTGTCAAAATAATAATTAGAGCCTACTTTAGACTACAATTGAAAAGAATACTACAATTCATTTCAGCCAATAAGCTCATGTAATATACTTTGACCAATAAATTAAGAGCAAAAGCAAAGAGTGTGGATTTTAGAGCTAACATATATGCACATAATTACAGTATCTTTTAGTTCTGCCAAGAGAACTAGTTACTTACAATGTGGAGGATGCTCTAGTAGCCTGGGAAAAAAGTATGTGGGGCAGAGCCATAGCCAACACAGAAGGGATGATGTCACAAGTTGAAAATAATCTTTCTTGCTTTCAGCACAAAGACTTAGGGTATTATGGTTCCTGCAACATTACATGTTTGCAGTTGAGGGAGGCAATATCAGTTTTCCAAAGCAGCCATACCAGTTTATACATACATAGAGTACTATACAAGCATTTCCTTTGCTCCACATCCTCAACAATAATTTGTGCTTCAAGATTTATTTTTTCCAATCTACTGAATTTTTAGCAGTACCTTATCTTGGTTAAAATGTTTATTTTCCTTTAATACTAATTGTGCAGAACACACAATCATGCATAAATGAGATATTTGTGCTTTTCCTTATTTCAAATTCCTTTTTAAGTATTATGACTTATATTTTTCCCCTACTTTGGAGTCTGCATTACTGTGCTCTTCTGTTGGACCCAGAAAAATTTCTTCATCTGTTGCTGACAAATTCAAAAACCTGCTTCCATTTCTTGTATTTTTTCTCTTCTTCCTTTTCTTCCTTCTAAAAGTTTTTTCCTCCTTCATGGTTTTGAAGATATCTCCTGAAATATTATGATATTTTCACATTTTCTTCTTTAATCCTCTTAGAGTTTGTTTTTATAGGACAAGATCTATGAATGCAATATTATTTTTCAATTATTTTTACCAAAATTCCTATCACAATTTACTAAAATAAATATATACATGACTATATATATGTATATATATATATACCATTTCCATGCAGTACAGCACTGTATCTGTGATTGTTGAGTCTTCTATATGTAAAGTCTATTCCATTGCACTGTCACTTGTCTGATCCTTCTTCAATGCCATAATGTTTAATAACAATTATTTTATAGCAAGTCTTGATTGTCAAGGAAATTTGTACTTTTTCTTCTTTTGAAATGTTTAGGATATTTGGGATTCCAATGAATTTTTAACTTGAATGTCACATTCTCAAGAGAAATGTATGCTGGGATATATAATATTGAGTATTTCAATCAATAAATGTGACCAATAATTCCGTTATTTTAGTTCAATATCTCTCAATAAAATTTTTTATTTACTCTGTAAGGTCTTGTGTATCTCTGCTACTGCATATACACATGTATAGTATATATATGTATATATAAAATATATTTCATGTTTTCTATTGTTTCATTTAAAATATTTAAAATACATTTTCTATTTTTCCTATTATTTTATATTTTTTTGACTTTGGTAACAAATTGTCTTCTCAAACCATATTCAAATATTATATTTGTAAATTTGTGTAGATTTTTATTTATCCTTCACTTTCAAATTAAACCTGCTGCTAATGCAAGTGCTCTTTCTACTTTTCAATTTCTTATTTTTTTTCTTTTGTCTTGCCTTATATGTTACTTAACGTGCTGTGAGTGGTCCTCTTAATTCACTTGCTTATCAAAGTATGCCTCCACCATGCACATTTTAAGTTTTGTGATGTTTTAATTAGGAGGCTTACCTTTTAATTCTTAATTTTTACAGAGTAGGGACTTTCCTTCTAAATCTTTGATTATGTACATAATGATAAAGTAATTTATAAGAAAAATAATTTTTCTCCTAACAACACATTGTCATTCAATCTTCAATGTTAAGCTCATTTGTTTTAATGAATTACTATATTTAATTTTCTAATGTTAAACCACTTACTTTCTGAGATAAGTGCAATTTGGTTATGATATTGTATTTGCATATCACTCATTTAAAAATCACTCATTTTATGAAATATTTGCAAATTTTCTTACTTATTTTTGAAATGCCATATTTCTTGAACATAACTCCTTCTAATCTATCAAGCTACATTTTCTCCAAACTTCCTTGCAAAGCTTCTATCCTCTTTTCTAATTTGCAATATTACATTATATGTGTCATTTATCTCTATTTGGCTAATTGTTCCCTTCAGCAATCTTTTGAAATGGATCTCTCAAAGTCATTTTATTCATGTAGCATCTTAAGAAATGGTATGTTGGCATTAGGGAGCTGAATACTCATATTTCTTAAACTTTTGTTTCTCAAATATGATTCATATTTTCCCAGATGTGATCTTCTCTTTGACATCTCTATTTTTAGTGCCTGTGTAGGACCTTTAAAATATTTTCTATATGCCTTTATGAATGGAACATGTCTTTCTTACCAATATAAAGTTAATAATTATTTGTAATATTCATCACTCTATTTGCTTGGTTTTATTATTTCCAGATGTTGGCAATCTTAATTCAGTACTCATTGTTAAGTGTCTGTTTTCTTCTATTTTTAAATAGTTACCCTTTTCTGTCTTTAGTTCTTTACATTTTCTCCAAAATAATTTCCTATACTGCATTTGATTTATTTAACCTATCATATTTGTAAAGTCTGAGAAATGTGTTGTTTTCTTATTATTCATTTCTCATTACACATTGTCCTCCATATTTACATATATATATAAATTTATTGAAATGGGTATTTTAATAGTTTTTAACTCCCATTAAAATTCTATTTTCATTGTTTTGTGCAGATGTGAGGATGTGTTTCCATTTTTGTGGATATATTCGTAAACCTAGGTATCCCAAATAATCCCTTCTAATATTAGAAAGGACTGTTCAGTCATTATGGGTTTCCTTTTATTTTTGATATTTATAAGGAACTCATGTCTGGAGCAATGTTACATATGGAACAAGTAAACAGGCAGAATTGACTTGTTAAGTGTGGAGAGAGCATCTGAGAGTTCCATAATTCCATATATTTATGAGAAAGCATTATAAATACTTCACTATTCTATTTTCCTTATTTCTTTCTTCAGAGTAATTGCTGTTTAGCTTTGGATTGGGAATACCTGCCTGATATCTCATGCAAGTATGAGGAGTTGTATTCTAACAGAGTTTTTCATTTATTCAATATCCATACTGAGTCATTTAAGTGCTATATCTTCTGACAAACTTAGAGTGTCTCACCTGTGCATTTTAATTACACATCTTAAGGATATGTCTAGCTGTTTTCTTCACTGTTAACCTACATGATTATTATAGGATTTCAAATAATAGAGAAAAAGAAAATGCGTACATTAAAATTCCTATATCCACAGATGCACACACATAGAGACACTGATCTGATTTCTTCTGGGAGGATACTTTGTGTATTTAAATTATTATTAAGTTGATTACATCTATGACATCTACAATGACTCAACTATATCCAACTCAAAGGAACTTTGACATATCACTATATTGTAATATAGTTCCAATAAATATGTGCACTTATGAGGTTTGTTTCCCCTTATAATGTAATGTTCATGAGCATTTTGTAGTAAAATATCATTACTATGTTCCATTCCCTATAGATGTGGTTGGAGCACTTTAGATGCTCAAAATTCCTGTGTTGAAGTGGAATAAATAAAAAGAAAACACAATTTATTTCTTAATTTACAAATTGTTGAACATACTTCCAATATGCCATTTGAATTTGTAAAAACAGTAAAACAGTTGATATTACAGTCAAAGATTCAATATCACTCACAAATTAATTATTCAAGTTCATGAGATCACTGTAGCCTCTGCAATTGTTATTTTAGGACATATGTGTACACAGGCAGAAATAACCATTGAGATCTATTTGTGTTTAATTGTCAATGCACAAAATTTCAATCTACCATATATTGGATCACAAAAGAATTATCCACACTTAGTAATATATAATGACTTAAGTCATAGAAAACATACCCCCTGTTTCATGAGCACGTCAAGAGAAATGAGAGCCCTGTCTATAACTTTGACAGGAAAATCCATGAATGTCAGCATCTGAAGTGCAGGACTATGCTCTGTTAATACTCCAAGGGCATAAATGTGTGAACAATACATATTGAAAATAATTTTACTAGTGTGAATTTTCTTTGTCAAAGTAGTCATGATTTATATATACACAGGTACACTTTGATAAACTTGTTTTTATTTTATCAGAATGAATATTATATCTTAAAATTAAGTGAAATGTAAACAGACAACTGTGAATAAAACACTTGAATTCCACTTATTTTCCAAAATTTCAGTTAAGAAAATTTGCATTTATTAAACAGTATAATGCTTCTAATATGTTACTTTGAAAACATCCAATTTGAGAGATATCTCCCATAGAAGTAATGGAGTTAAAAAATAGCAAAATAAATAAGAAATTATAGGTTGTGTTAATGAGCTGGTTGCCATTAGCAGTACAGAGAACTTAAATTATTTCTGTTTTTCTTTCTTACATGAAGTTAACTAGCTCCCCTGAGCTCCAACCCAAAACTTTACCTCTCTTGTTAGATTTCACTCATCTCACTTGTAGTTTCCACTTTGGATTTAAATCTCAAGACAATTGATGTTTATATATTTGTGTTATCCTTCACTTCAAATCTCCTACTTGTAATACAAAGATGGGATAATTAAAGAAAAGAATAAGGAGAATTCAGATAATTTGTAAACTGTAGTTAATAATGTAAAACAAGGAAACAGGTTGTATATATATTTGACCACAGTTATGTCATTCTTTTCATCATAACTTCATGGAGTTCAGGAGCACATTTCCAAGATAAAGGCATTAAATATGTTGAGTTCTAGTGATTGTCAAGTGTGCATGCTCTTATGCTATTTACTCCAGCTGAAGATTTGAAAGTTTGACTCTTTCCAGAGTCAAAAAAACCATTTATCAGTAACCAGTACACATGAAAATATGGATAAAGATATTTCCTAATATCAGCTGGGCAAGTATGTGAACTGTTCTCTTCCAAAACTCTCTTACTTCCTTCTTCAAGAAGAAAGTTTACAATCTGTTCTTTCTCATTCTTTCTTGTTGTCTCTAGACTTTTGCCTTGTGAGTCATGTAGCATGTTCACCTATTGCTTTGAAAACACAAGTAGGAAAGCAAGCAGTATGGATAGTTAGTGGTTCATATGTTTGTGAAGCAGGATATAGAGTAAAATCATTTCCATATAAGTCTGTATGGAAATGACACAAAAGGAGAAATGTCATACAGGCAGGACTAAGAGAAGGAATGGGAAAGAGAAAATGAGATGATAGGGCACTGGGGGTTTAATTGGCTTTATGCATAAAGCTCCATATTTTAATTTTTGTTTATATAATCTCATAAATATTACTTTGTTTTATTTTATTGTGTTTAATTACTGTTTTGTGTAATAATTGCAGGCTTTAGCAGGTGTATGGTGTGTAAATTATTCTGCAATTTATATAATGAGCGTTTTTCTCCCATTTGAACTCAGGTTGGTAAATTTAACTCACCAGTATTGTTATAGCAAACATAAGGTGGAACACAGTATGTGCACTATATATGAGACATAAGGCCATAAATGTAATTTCATAATGAACTTAAAATGGCTAAAATGCCTGGTTTTGAGAAAAATAGATTATATTCTACAAAAACATTACTAGAAGTTTCAAAGTCTGATTGTTTAATGAATTACTTATATTCTTCTAATTAATACTGAGGTTTTGAAACATAGTCACAATATTTAAATTTGGAAGTTCATTCCATTTTCTATGATATGACAATTTGTGCTCCTAGGGACAAGAAATGAAAAAAATCAAACTTTTGGTTTATTTAAATATTAAATATAATATAATTTTAATTTTTTGTATATTGTAAGGGGAGGTAAGTAATTTTCAGTCGCTATTTTCCCTTTCTGTAATGTTGAGAAGTCAGTTTATTTTTATGAGACAACAATAATAAGGCGATTAATCAAACATGGAGGAATATTCTGTAATTCATTGAAATAATACATAGAGGTTGGTATAATTCTCAGCTTTAAATCCAGAAGTTGTATAATTTTGAGGAAACAGATAATCGTATAAAGCTCACTTTAATTTAGGGAAGAATGTAATACTTCTCCAATGGATTATTCTTTTAAATCAAATATTTGTCCAATGACAATTCACCAATAATTTTTCAATGCAATAGACATTTGATGTTAGAGTTGTAATTCATGTGAAAAGGAATTCATTTTAACTCATAATTTCCATTTAAAACCCTTTTTGTTTCCTCCTTCCCCTAGTTTATATTGGCAAATTTCAATGGCCAGAATGGGACATGAGAATTCCAGCACTATCACTGAGCTAGTCCTGGTGGGATTTTCTGATCTCCCCCAGGCTGAAATTCCCTTCTTCTTCCTCTTCTCACTGGCCTACCTGGTGAATCTCTTTGGAAACACAACTGTCATATCTTTAGTTGCTCTTGAGTTCTCTCTATGGACACCCATGTATTACTTCCTCTGTCATCTGGCCTTCCTCAACATGTCTTTTAGCACAGTTGTAGTCCCCAAGATGCTCCTTAACTTCTTGGCAATGAGAAAAGTTATATATTACAACTTCTGCCTTGCCCAAACCTACATCACCTTATTCCTCAAGTCAACTGAGTGCTTTCTGCTTGCAGTGATGGCTGTGGATTGCTATGTGGCCATTTGTTACCCACTGAGATATCTGCTCATCATGAACACTTCTGTGTGACTGGCACTGGCTTTGGGGACCTGGACCATTGGCTTCTTTGCCTCAATAGTGTCACTTTACTTTGCAATCCTTCCACTCTGTGGTCCTTATGTTATCGACTACACTTTCTGTGTAGTGCCCATAATTTTTCCCATGTTCTGTGGTGATACTTCCCTGCAAGAGACCATGATGACTCTAGGAGGAGCTGGAATGGCATTACTCCCTTTCATCCTCATTATCCTCTCCTAGCTTTGCATCCTGGTGGCAACAATGAGAATAAACTCAATGGAGGGCAGAAAAAAAGCTTTTTCCACCTGTACTCCCCACCTGATTGTTGTGACAACATATTATGTAACAGGATTGGTCAGGTTCATGAGACCCAAGTCCCTCTACTCAGCAAAGGGAGACAAACTTATCTCCTTGTTCTATGTCATCATTACCCCAATGCTTAATCCTTTCATTTACAGCCTTAGGAGCAAGGAAGTGAAGTTTGCCTTACAAAAAGTAATGGGGAGATACCAAAAAGCCAACAAATCTCACACTAGAATCTTTAAAGATTAAAGACAATGCTTCTTACATTGCATTTACATCCAAATCATGTGAGCCTAAGATCTAAGGCTAGAATTTTGGCTTTAGTAGACTTTCAGATGTGAAAAATTTTCACATTAAAAAAAAAATCCCCAAGTGTTTCCCATTCAGGTTTGTATTCTCTAGAATGAACATTTATGTTCATCCAGTTTACTAAGTGATAAAATATTGTCATGTCAGCTCAATCAAATATTTTGATAGCTCAACCCTCCTATTAGCATTGTCATGTTCTGTAGTTCATTACCTTTACAATACATTAATACTTATTTCTTAATTCTTTTTTGAAGCCCTCAAATTTTGATATGTTGCCCTGGCCTAGTCCACTTATAGGGGACTTACAGGGATGTCATCATAAGGATATAACAGAAAGAGATTAGTCTTAGCTTTTTCCAGGGGTAAGAGGGTGGAAAGGTAATGGAAAATCTAAAATACATACATTTTGCAGAAAGAAAATATCTTTGAATTTACTAATAAGAATATCATGAATCTGTAGAATCTAGTCCTCATTTTTTTTCCATGTCATTTCATTTATTTTAGTTTCTCCTTCTTGATTATTTTTCATAAGGGGATATGATTTTCTTTAATTTTAGGAAATTCTTCTAAATTATTTAAACTTCAGCAATAAACCCATGGAAGGTAAGTCATATGAATGAATATTAACCATCATTTCATGTAATTAAAGCCATACTTTTCCCAGTATATTGTTTGCAATATATTTGTAGCTGTTGTTTATCAAGGAGGTCATAGAGAAATGAGTTTAATATTTAGAATTTGAAGGTTGGCTAAAGTTTCAATTCTGGGTTAAACCACTTAGTTAGTACATCTCTTTGAGCAAATAACTTCACCTTACTGTACTTAAACTTTTCCATCTGAAAAAAATCAGAAAAGTGAATACATATTATTGAGAAGCTGAAACACATGTAATACAATTGGAAGATAACAAAGACTTAATAAAAACCAGATGCTATACTTTTTGAGATGCTATTTAATTGAGAATTATGAATTTTGAAGTAGAGTTTGCAATTTGCATGCAGAAATGTGTGACAATTCTACTAAATAAACAGCTTTTCAAGACCATCTTTGTTAACATCTCTTGATTTTGATTTGCCCATGGAAGCAGAAGTCCCTCTTTCTAAGGTCATGTGATATACTCATAATAATTTAAAGGATTTAACCTCATGTTTAAGAAATATGACTCAGACAACCCAGTATCCAACTGTGACTGGATGGATGAATGCAGCTCATTTCTATGTGGGAGTCCAGTGATAGTAATTGATAAGGGTGTAATGCTGAATATCTGAGGAACACAGCATGTTCCTCTATCTTATAATTTTATTTTATTCTGATATTTTTAATCATATTAGAAAAAAGGAATAATGTAACAAAACCTCCTAGTGTGCAGTGATGCAAATGATGCATGATTTGTAATATAAGTGCAAGTACTAGGTTTCTATTACAAATTTGTGCAAACATACAGGATTAGCTTTCAATACTAGAGGTTATGTGTTAATTTTTCCAAGGCAGTGTCTTGTGGTTTTTAATAAAGCTATGCTATCATTTTGATCTGATGTATTGCCAACTAACAAATATAATTTTATAAATGGTACCAAATACTTCTTTCTTTATCATTGCTCCAGCCATCAAAACATCCTGAAGCAGTGGTCTGCAGAGGAAACAACACTGTAAGTGAAATAAGAAGGCTTGAATCAGTCTAACTCAACCTTAAATATGCAAACATTTAAGACACATTTTATTTACTATGAAACTGAGGACTAGACTTCCTTAGTCACTGAAAGTTAATTGTTTCATGGTTCTAAAGCATCCTCATCTCATGACAAACAGCTCAAAATAATGCAAGAGTATTGTATAAGATTGTAGTAGTCATCAAGTGAATCTAGAGCCAACATATATGCAGTAAAACCAATGTTTTCTCACTTACTGTTTAAAATCATGAACATATTCACAAAAAAATGATTTAAAAAACACCACAGGTAAGTTACTTCTGAATGAAGAACTATGGTTAAATGTAGATGAATAACAACCCTGAATAAAATTCACTTTTTCAGAGAGGACTAACAGGCCTCCATTTTCACCTAATGGGCAATGTTTAGCAGCCTGTAAACAAAAACTCTTCTAGAATAAAACTGTGTCAATTTTCTAGAAATCTACATTGTTTTTATGGTTCTAGTCTCACATAGGAAACAAAAAATTTTGGTTCAAATATTGAATTATATAATCTGTTATATGTGTGTGTGTGTGTGTGTGTGTGTGTGTGTGTGTGTGTGTACTTGAAGACAATTATGACCAAACACATAGTAATCAAGCTGTCAAATGAAAAGGAAAACAGAGTACTCTGAAAGCTGTGAGAGTAAAAGCAGCCTGATATTTAACAATTTCTCTTCAGAAATCATGGAGACAAGAAATTAGTAGAATGAAATACTTAAAGTGCTGAAAGAAAACAATTTCAAACCAAGAATACTATAACTGGTAAGACTGTCTTTCAAAAATGAATGAGAGTTAAAACATTCTCTAATAAACTAAAGCTGAGGGAGTCCATCATCTGTAGCCCTGTCTCATAAGCAGTACAAAAAGGAGTTTTAACATAATAAGAGCACTGGACAGGGGACAAATGCAGCATAATGAAATAAAGAACTACAGTAATCATAATCATATGGTTAATTATAAAAATAAAAATTTGTAAAATCATATTGTACTTTTTTTACCTGTAACTCCACTCTTCTACTCTCTACAGTTTCTTAAATGTTAATATACAAAAAGTAATTAAAAAACTATGTTTTGGACATACAGTGTAAAAATACTTTTTGTAACAAGTGGAATAAAATGTTGAGAGGACATGGGGATGTAGGAACTGTATATGAGTTTGCTATTGAAGTTCAGTTTGTATCATCAATTGGGATTGTTATGAAATTATGATGTTAAATTATATCCACATGTTAACCACAAGAAAATATATGAAAAATATATACAAATGGGCTCAGAAGGGACTCAAAATTATACAATACAATAATATCAAATAAATATAAAATAGGCTAATAGAAGATTGAGAGACAAAAATAGTATGACTTACAAAGACCAAAAAGAAAAATGGCACAAGACAATCCTGAATTATAACAAGTTATATTATATATTAATTGAACAGTCTCTCCAGTAAAAAGACAGACATTAGCAAGATGGATGCAAAAGCATGACCCTACTATGTGCTGGTTATAGGAGACTCATCTTAAACACAAAGACTCAAATAGCTTGAAAGTAGAAGGATGTAAACAATACATATCATGCAAATAATAATCAAAAGGAGCTGAGGTAGTTATAATATATCAGAAAAAAATAGACTTTACATCAAAAACTGTTACAAGTTACCAAGAATGTCACTATATCCTGATAAAGTCAATTCAATTAATAACAATTAAATATAAATATATATGCAAGAAATAGCAAAGCCCCAATATACATGAAGAACATTGTGCTGGTTTGAATCTGTTGTGTACCCCAGAAAAGGACATGTTCTTTTAATCCATCCTTGTGAGGGCAGACCTATTGTGGGTGGAATATTTTGGTTAAGCTATTTCAATTGAGATGTGACCCAGAACATTCAAGGTGTCTTGGTCCTTTCCTGGAGACCTTTGTGAAGAGAATAAAAGCAGTAAAAGCCCAGAGAGCTGAGAGAGACTGGCCAGGAGAAATAAGCAAGGACACACAGGAACTGAGAGAGAAAGCCATTGAAATGAGATCCCAGGAGAGAGGGACTAGCAAACATTGCCATGTGCTTTCTTGTGTCACAGAGAAACCCTAGAGGCCAGAAGGCTTTCCTCAGAGAAGATACCTTCCTCTTGATGCCTTAATTTGGACATTTTCATGGTCTTGGAGCTGTACATGTGTAACCTAATAAATTCCAATTGAAAAAATCAACCCATTTCTTGTATCTTGCATTCCGGCATCTTTAGGAAACCAAAATAGATTTTGGTACCAGAAGGTTGTGGTGCTGCAATTTGCAAATACCAAAAATGCTGCCATGGCTTTATAAATGGTTAAGGGGAAGATTCGGGAAAAATTGTGAGAGTCTTGATAGAAAATGCCTAGATTGCTTAAAGAGACTATTTGTAGAAATATGGAAGCTAAAAGTACTTCCAATGAGGCCTTAGAAATGATGAGTGTGTCATTGCCAACTGGAAGGACGGCAATCCTTGTTTTGAAATGGCAGAGAATTTAACAAATTGAGTACTCATGTTGGATGGAAGGGAGAATTTGAAAGTGACAACATGGGATACTTACCTGCAGAGATTTCCAAATTAAACATAGAAAGTGTGGCCTGGTTTCTCCCTGCAGTTTATAGTAAAACACAAAGAAGAAAGTAATAAGCTGATAACTGATCTCTTGTGTACAAAGAAAGCAGAAATTGATGGTTTGGAAAATTCTTAGTTTCCATAAAACAAGTACCCAGAGAATAGTACTCCATGTTAGGAATTAACCAGTCAACCATATTAGTTTAAACCAGGCTTGCAGATGAAATTATCTTGAAAGGATTTGTCAAAAGGCCTATTGTCTGATGGTTGAGACCCTGTGTGCTGTATTCTAAAGTGACAAGTTTTTCACAGGAGCTGTAAAACAGAGCCACTGCCAACCTGGACTAAAAGGGCAAGCAAATGGACAGATTGAAGGAAAAATGACTTCAAAATCAGGACCATGGAAACTGAGGTTTGGAGTCAAGAAATCTAGACCAAGAGAGCAGACCCACCCTTGCACAGGAAAGGTTGAATTTGCCCCAGAGTTTGTGGAGAATGGACCTTCCTCCCTATTGTTCAGGAAGAGTGTTACCACCCCAGCATTCCCAGATGTCTGAAGAACTGAGGTGAGCTTGGCTGTTGCATTTTTCAGGTAGAATGCTCCTGCCCTGGGCCTCAGAGAGGGTGGAGCACATTACCCAGGGATTGAAGAGAGCCTGGCCACCACTCCACTCTTTTAACTGGTTTGAGAGCATGTCCCAGAGATGGAAGAGTCTGAGAATCTGGTAGTCTTCCCAAAGCTGGTAGATGTTGGAACACTCACCCCAGCATTTGGAGAGAGCTGAGGTGCTACATATCCCCTTGGAGAGCATGGGACTGCTGCTTTCTCAGGCCTGAGCATAACAGGTTATTCCAAGATGACTTTATGAGCTGCAAATCTAATGGAGTTTCCCTGAAAGTTTTCAGAACTATTTCGGTCCAGTGAACCCTGTTTTCATTCCAAATTCTCCTTATGGAAATGACAACATTTATACCATGACTGTCTCTTCCTTGTATATTGGATGCAGATAACTTGTTCTACATTTCACAGGTTCATGGGTAGAGGATAATTTTGCCTTAGGAAAGTCCACAACTATAACTTATTTTGATGAAACTTTTTACTTAATATTTTTATTGAAATATTAGGAAATCAATATTAGGAAATCATTTAATTAGGAATTCATTTAATTAGGAATTTAATTAATTAGGAATTCATTAATTAATTCATTAATTAATTATTAGGAATTTAATTAGGAATTCATTTAATTAGGAAATCATTTAATTAGGAATATTAGGAAATCAATATTAGGAAATCATTTAATTAGGAATTAAAGCTAGAAATCAACAGCAGTATATCTGTGGAAATTGACAAACTCTTAAACAACCAATGAGTCCAAGAAATCATAAGGGAAATGAGTCAATATCTTAAAATATAAAAAAAAAACAAACAGGTGAATTGTTAGAACCAACTTTCTTATAACTGAAAACAGTCCAGTCCTTGCTATAGCTCACTAAAACAAATGCTGAATTAGGAAAACAAAAGCTAAAATTGGTAGAAATTGAATTGACAATTTCATATGCCCTGACCCCATCCATAACCCAGGTTTAGTTTGGCAGTCTATGAGGCTCATGGAGTCTTATGGTCCCAGGGAATTCTGCTGTGTTCCTAGAACATATCCCTTAGTATTTGATTATAAGCACACCTAATGTGAATATTTAATGTGTATGTATGTCCAAGACATGTTCTTACAGAAAATTGACATGAAACTGTGAACAATGCAAATCATGTGAAAGGTGTAGCTTTGTGGTTGACATGTAAAATTCAACATCTGTTCCTTGGAAGGACAATCTGTGGAGAGAATTATGTTTCTGGCAGAGAGCCAAGGAAACCCAGGAGAATATGTGCATATTGAGGAATTTTTGAAGTCTACACAAGCATGTTATGGAGAAATCAATTTTTCAAATTAATTCAAATATAGCCTCAATATAAAATGTGCCAAGCATTGAAAGAGAGCATGAATTCAAAGTCAAACTCCACTATAGCATTTAACAATCAAAATAAAAATAGCAAGCCTGGAGAAGAGGGATAATCTGACTTTGAATGTCACCATATCAAAATATCTGTAGGCCCAAACTTCTATGAGAAAATCAGAAGATATACAAAGGAATAGGAATGGAAGGGCAACTCAAAGTAACAAAGTTAAGTGACAGAAATTATACTTGTAAAAACTCAGACATTGATAATAATCAAAGATTTTAACTCCATTAAATAAGTTCAATGGGATAAAGCAACATGGAAAAATAATTAAAGGAAATCAGGAAAATGATACAAGTAAAACACAAGGAATTAGACATCTTTAGAAGGAACTAAACAGAAATTTTGGAGATGAAAATTACAGGAAGTGAAACAAACATTTCACTACAGGGGTTCAGAAGTAAATTTGAATAGTGAAACAGTGATCTGAAGATAGGGCAAAGGAAACTATTCAGCCTGAGGACCAGAAAGAAAAGAAAGAAAGAAAAATTTTAGTGGAATATAAGGCAATTGTGGAACAATATGAATCATATGGTAGTTCCAAAAGGAGCTGAGTAAGTGAAAGGGGCATACATATATATTTGAAAATATAATGGGGACATGGGGCAAGATGGCAGATTGGTGAGCTGTATGTTTTAGTTACTTCTCCAGGAAAGTAGGTAGAAAGCCAGGAACTGCATGGACTGGACATCACAGAGCAATTTGACTTTGGGCATACTTCATACAACACTCATGAACATGTCAAACTTCTGAGATTAGTGAAATCTGTAAGTTTTTGTGGCCAGGGGACCCATGCACCTCCCTGCCAGGCTCAGTCCTGTGGGAGGAGGGGCTGTCAGTGCTGGGAAGGAGAAGTGAGAACTACAGTAGCAGCTCTTATTGGAAACTCATTTTACTGATCCAAACTCCAATTATAGATAGACTGAGACCAGACACCAGAGAATCTGAGAGCAGCCAGCCCAGCAGAGAGGAGACAGGCATAGAGAAAACAGCAAGAAAAACTCCCAAATAAAAGTGGAGGATTTTTGGAGTTCTGGTGAACATAGAAAGGGGAAGGGCAGAGCTCAGGCCCTGAGGCTCATATGCAAATCCAGAAGAAAAACTGATCTTTCTGCCCCCTGGACCTTTACTTAATGGCCCTAATTGCTTTGTCTCTTAACATTTCAATAACCCATTAGATCTGCCAGGACGGCTTTTTTTTAACTTTTTTTTTTTTTTTTTTTTTGGTTTTTCTTTTTCTGAAACAATTACTTTAAGAAGCACAATACAGAAAGCCTCAAAGACTTGGAATTTTGGCAGACCAAGACAAGAGCAGAACTAAGAGAGCTCTGAGACAAAAGGCAATAATCCAGTGGCTGAGAAAATACACTAAACACCATAATTTTCCAAGAAAAGGGGGTGTCCGCTCACAGCTATCATCCTGCTGGACAGGAAACACTCCTGCCCATCACCAGTTCCATAGCCCAGAGCTGTCCCAGACAAGCCAATGTGACAGAAGTGCTTCAAATAACACACACAAACCACAAAACTGGTCATGGACATTAGCCTTCCCAGCACCCTCAGCTGATTGACCCAGAGTTGGGAAGGTGGAGCAGTGTGAATTAACAATTCACATCATTTAATTCAGCCATCATTTCAGCAGACTGGGAGCCTCCCTACACAGCCCAGCAGCCCAGAACCACTCTGGGGGGATGGCACTCACCTGTGACATAGCACAGTCATCTCTCAACAGAGGACCAGGGGGTGCACAGCCTGGAAGAGGGATCCACTCGCAAGTCTCAGGAGCCATACACCAATACAAAGGACTTGTGGGTCAGTGGCAGAGACAAACTGTGGCAGGACTGAACTGAAGGATTAGACTATTGCAGCAGCTTTAAAACTCCAGGAACACCAGGGAGATTTGATTGTTAGAGCCACCCCCCCTCCCTGGCCACCCAGACACATGCCCCATATACAGGGTGGGCAACTTCAACTACACATGCAAGCTTGGTACACCAATTGGACCCCACAAGACTCACTCTCCCACTCACCACAAAGGCAAAGCAGGGGAGAACTGGCTTGTGGAGAACAGGTGGCTTGTGGATGCCACCTGCTGGTTACTTAGAGAAAGTGTACTCCACGAAGCTGTAGATCTGATAAATTAGAGATAAGGACTTCAATTGGTCTACAAATCCTAAAAGAACCCTATAAATTTAAGCAAATGCCAAGAGGCCAAAAACAACAGAAAATTATAAAGCATATGAAAAAACCAGATGATATGGATAACCCAAGCCCAAGCACCCAAATCAAAATATCAGAAGAGACATAGTACCTAGAGCAGCTACTCAAAGAGCTAAAGATGAACAATGAGACCATAGTATGGGATACAAAGGATATCAAGAAGAACCCAGAAGAGCATAAAGAAGACATTGCAAGACTAAATAAGAAAAAGGTGACCTTATGGAAATTAAAGAAACTATTGATGAAATTAAAAAGATTCTGGATACTCATAGTACAAGATTAGAGAAAGTTAAACAATGAATCAGTGACTTGGAGATGACAGAATAGAAAATGAAAGCACAAAAGAAAGAATGGGGAAAAAATAAAAAAACTCAAAATGGACCTCAGGGATATGATAGATAATATAAAACATCTGATTATAAGACTCAATGGTGTTCCAGAAGGGGAAGAAAAGGGTAAAGGTCTAGGAAGAGTATTCAAAGAAATTGTTGGGGAAAACTTCCCAAATCTTCTAAACACCATAAATACACAAATCATAAATGCCCAGTGAACTCCAAATAGAATAAGTCCAAATAAACCCACTCTGAGACATATTCTGATCACACTGTCAAACATGGAAGAGAAGGAGCAAGTTGTGAAAGCAGCAAGAGAAAAGCAATTCTCCACATACAAAGGAAACAGCATAAGACTAAGTAGTGACTACTCAGCAGCCACCATACAGACGAGAAGGCAGTGGCATAATATATTTAAAATTTTGAGTGAGAAAAATTTCCAACCAAGAATACTTTATCCAACAAAGCTCTCCTTCAAATTTGAGGGAGAGCTTAAATTTTTCACAAACAAATGCTGAGAGAATTTGCTAACAAGAGACCTGCCCTACTGGAGATACCAAAGGGAGCCCTACAGACAGAGAAACAAAGAAAGGAGAGAGAGACTTGGAGAAAGGTTCAGTACTAAAGAGATTTGGTATGGATACATTAAAGGATATTAATAGAGAGAGGGGAAAAATACATATCACAAATGTAAACCAAAGGATAAGATGGCTGATTCAAGAAATGCCTTCACGGTTATAACATTGAATGTAAATGGATTAAACTTCCCAATTAAAAGATGTAGATTTGCAGAATGGATTAAAAAAAAATGAACCATCAATATGTTGCATACAAGACATTCATCTTAGACACAGGGACACAAAGAAATTGAAAGTGAAAGGATGGAAAAAAATATTTCATGCCAGCTACAGCCAAAAGAAAGCAGCTGTAGCAATATTAGTCTCAGATAAAATAGACTTTAAATGCAGGGATGTTTTGAGAGACAAAGAAGGCCACTACATACTAATAAAAGGGGCAATTCAACAAGAAGAAATAACAATCATAAATGTCTATGCACCCAATCAAGGTGCCACAAAATACATGAGAGAAACACTGGCAAAACTAAAGGAAGCACTTGATGTTTCCACAATAATTGTGGGAGACTTCAACACATCACTCTCTCCTATAGATAGATCAACCAGACAGAAGACCAATAAGGAAGTTGAAAACCTAAACAATCTGATAAATGAATTAGATTTAACAGACATATATAGAACATTACATCCCAAATCACCAGGATACACATACTTCTCTAGTGCTCACAGAACTTTCTCCAGAATAGATCATATGCTGGGACATAAAACAAGGCTCAATAAATTTAAAATGATTGAAATTATTCAAAGCACATTCTCTGACCACAATGGAATACAATTAGAGGTCAATAACCAACAGAGACTTAGAAAATTCACAAATACCTGGAAGTTAAACAACACACTCCTAAACAATCAGTGGGTTAAAGAAATAGCAAAAGAAACTGCTAAATATATAGAGGCAAATGAAAATGAGGACTCAACATACCAAAACCTAAGGGATTCAGCAAAAGCAGTACTGAGGGGGAAGTTTATAGCACTAAATGCATATATTAAAAAGGAAGGAAGAGCCAAAATCAAAGAACTAATGGATCAACTGAAGAAGCTAGAAAATGAATAGCAAACCAATCCTAAACCAAGTAGAAGAAAAGAAATAACAAGGATTAAAGCAGAAATAAATGACATAGAGAACAGAAAAACAATAGAGAGGATAAATATCACCAAAAGTTGGTTCTTTGAGAAGATCAACAAGATTGACAAGCCCCTAGCTAGACTGACAAAATCAAAAAGAGAGAAGACCCATATAAACAAAATAATGAAAGAAAAAGATGACATAATTGCAGATCCCAAAGAAATTAAAAAAATTATAAGAGGATACTATGAACAACTGCATGGCAACAAACTGGATAATGTAGAGGAAATGGACAATTTCCTGGAAACATATGAACAACCTAGACTGACCAGAGAAGAAATAGAAGACCTCAACCAACCCATCACAAGCAAAGAGATCCAATCAGTCATCAAAAATCTTCCCACAAATAAATGCCCAGGGCCAGATGGCTTCACAGGGGAATTCTACCAAACTTTCCAGAAAGAACTGACACCAATCTTACTCAAACTCTTTCAAAACATTGAAGAAAATGGAACACTACCTAACTCATTTTATGAAGCTAACATCAATCTAATACCAAAACCAGGCAAAGATGCTACAAAAAAGGAAAACTGCCGGCCAATCTCCCTAATGAATATAGATGCCAAAATCCTCAACAAAATACTTGCAATTCGAATCCAAAGACACATTAAAAAAATCATACACCATGACCAAGTGGGGTTCATTCCAGGCATGCAAGGATGGTTCAAAATAAGAAAATCAATCAATGTATTACAACACATTAACAAATCAAAAGGGAAAAATCAAATGATCATCTCAATAGATGCTGGAAAAGCATTTGACAAAATCCAACATTCGTTTTTGATAAAAACACTTCAAAAGGTAGGAATTGAAGGAAACTTCCTCAACATGATAAAGAGCATATATGAAAAACCCACAGCCAGCATAGTACTCAATGGTGAGAGACTGAAAGCCTTCCCTCTAAGATCAGGAACAAGACAAGGATGCCCGCTATCACCACTGTTACTCAACATTGTGCTGGAAGTGCCACCCAAGGCAATCCGGCAAGACAAAGAAATAAAAGGCATCCAAATTGGAAAAGAAGAAGTAAAACTGCCATTGTTTGCAGATGATATGATCTTATATCTGGAAAACCCTGAGAAATCGATGATACGGCTACTAGAGCTAATAAACAAATTTAGCAAAGTAGCGGGATACAAGATTAATGCACGTAAGTGAGTAATGTTTCTATATGCTAGAAATGAAGAAACTGAAGAGACACTCAAGAAAAAAGATACCATTTTCAATGGCATCTAAAAAAATCAAGTACCTAGGAATAAACTTAACCAAAGATGTAAAAGACGTACACAAAGACAACTACATAACTCTACTGAAAGAAATAGAATGGGACATTAAAAGATGGAAAAATATTCCATGTTCATGGATAGGAAGGCTAAATGTCATTAAGATGTCAATTCTACTCAAACTCATCTACAGATTCAATGCAATCCCAATCAAAATTCCAACAATCTACTTTGCAGACTTGGAAAAGCTAGTTATCAAATTTATTTGGAAAGGGAAGATGCCTCGAATTGCTAAAGACACCCTAAAAAAGAAAAACAAAATGGGAGAACTTACACTCCCTGACTTTGAAGCTTATTATAAAGCCACAGTTGTCAAGACAGCATGGTACTGGCACAAAGACATATAGATCAATGGAATTGAATTGAGAATTCAGAGATAGACCCCCAGATCTATGGCCAACTGATCTTTGATAAGGCCCCCAAAGTCACTGAACTGGGTCATAATGGTCTTTTCAACAAATGGGGCTGGGAGAGTTGGATATCCATATCCAAAAGAATGAAAGAGGACCCCTACCTCACACCCTACAGAAAAATTAACTCAAAATGGACCAAAGATCTCAATATAAAAAAAAAAGTACAATAAAACTCCTAGAAAATAATGTAGGAAAACATCTTCAAGACCTTGTATTAGGCGGATATTTCCTAGAATTTACACCCAAAGCACAAGCAACAAAAGAAAAGATAGATAAATGGGAACTCCTCAAGCTTAGCAGTTTCTGTACCTCAAAGGAATTTCTCAAAAAAGTAAAGAGGCAGCCAACTCAATGGGAAAAAATTTTTGGAAGCCATGTACCTGACAAAAGACTAATATCTTGCATATATAAACAAATCCTACAACTCAATGGCAATAGTACAGACAGCCCAATTATAAAATGGGCAAAAGATATGAAAAGACAGTTCTCTGAAGAGGAAATACAAGTGGCCAAGAAACACATGAAAAAATGTTCAGCTTCACTAGCTATTAGAGAGATGCAAATTAAGACCACAATGAGATACTATCTCACACCAATTAGAATGGCTGCCATTAAACAAACAGGAAACTACAAATGCTGGAGGGGATGTGGAGAAATTGGAACTCTTATTCATTGTTGGTGGGACTGTATAACGGTTCAGCCACTCTGGAAGTCAGTGTGGCAGTTCCTTAGAAAACTAGATATAGAGTTACTGTTCGACTCAGCAATTGCACTTCTCAGTATATACCCGGAAGATCGGAAAGCAGTGACACGAACAGATATCTGCATGCCAATGTTCATAGCAACATTATTCACAATTGCCAAGAGATGGAAACAACCCAAATGTCCTTCAAAAGATGAGTGGATGAATAAAATTTGGTATATACACATGTTGGAATACTACACGGCAGTAAGGAAGAACGATCTCGTGAAACATTTGACAACATGGATGAACCTTGAAGACATAATACTGAGCAAAATAAGCCAGGCACAAAAATACAAATATTATATGCTACCACTAATGTGAACTTTGAAAAATGTAAAACAAATGGTTTATAATGTAGAATGTAGGGGAACTAGCAATAGAGAGCTATTAAGGAAGGGCAAACAATAATCCAAGAAGAAACAGATAAGCTATCATGGGTAAATTTAACTTACTGGGAATGCCCAGGAATGACTATGGTCTGTTAATTTCTGATGGGTATAGCAGGAACAAGTTCACAGAAATGTTGCTATATCAGGTAACTTTCTTGGGGTAGAGTAGGAACATGTTGGAAGTAAAGTAATTATCTAAGGTTAGTTGTCTTTTTCTTACTCCCTTGTTATGGTCCCTTTGAAATGTCCTTTTATTGTATGCTTCTTCTAAATTATTTATTTTTATTTTTTTATTTTTCATATAGTTGATTTAAAAAAAAAGTTAAAAAAAGTAAAAAAATATGTAGAGCCCCTTGAGGAGCCTGTGGAGAATACAGGGGCATTGGCCTACCCCACCTCGATGGCATGCTAACATGACCACAGGCATAGGAGACTGGTGTTTTGATGGGTTGAGCCCTCTACCACAGGATTTACCCTTGAGAAGACTGTTGCTGCAAAGGAGAAGCTAGGCCTCCCTATAATTGTGCCTAACAGCCTCCTCCCAAATGCCTCTATATTGCTCAGATGTGGCCCTCTCTCTCTACCTAAGCCAACATGAAAGGTGAAATCACTGCCTTCCCCCCTACATGGTATCAGACACCCAGGAGAGTGAATCTCCCTGGCAATGTGGACTATGACTCCTGGGGAGGAATGTAGACCCAGCATCGTGGGATGGAGAACATCTTCTTGACCAAAAGGGGGATGTGAAAGGAAATGAAATAAGCTTCAGTGGCAGAGAGATTCCAAAAGGAGCTGAGAGGTCACTCTGGTGGGCACTCTTATGCACAATTTAGACAACCCTTTTTAGGTTCTAAAGAATTGTGGTAGTTGGTGTTAGATACCTGAAACTATCAAACTACAACCCAGAACCCGTGAATCTCGAAGACAATTGTATAAAAATGTAGCTTATGAGGGGTGACAATGGGATTGGGAAAGTCATAAAGACCACACTCCCCTTTGTCTAGTTTATGGGTGGATGAGTAGAAAAATAGGGGAAGGAAACAAACAGACAAAAGTACTGTGTTCTTTTTTACTTTAATTGCTCTTTTTCACTTTAATTATTATTCTTGTTATTTGTGTGTGTGTGCTAATGAAGGTGTCAGGGATTGATTTAGGTGATGAGTGTACAACTATGTAATAGTGCTGTGAACAATCAAATGTATGATTTGTTTTGTATGACTGCATGGTATGTGAATATATCTCAATAAAATGAAGATTTATAAAATATATATAATGGGTTGAAATCTTCCTAAATTTGATGAAAGATGTAAATATACACAAGAAACTTAGATACCCTTATGGCAAAACACAAGGAAATCCACATTGAGACATATTTTAAACTGTTGAAGGCCAATGAAAGAAGGAATCCAATACCAACAAGAGAGAAGTGATGTGTCATGTAGAAGAGATAGAAAAAATGTGTAAATTCAATTTCTTATCCAAAAACATATGGAGCCTGGGAAGATGTGCAATGACATTTTTAAAGTGCTGAAAGAAAAACATTCTGTCAACCAATAATTATATACCTACCAAAACTATCTTTCAAAATAGAGGGAGAGAGCTTCACTTTCCCAGATAAACAAAGGCTGTAGGCATTTGTTTCCACTACACTTTCCATATAAGAAATGCCAAAGGGACTCATTCATGATGAATGAAAGAATATAGGCAAGAGCTTGATGACATATGCTGAAATATAGATCCACAATAAAGGTAATTACATGGGAAAATATAAATGTGAGAGTAATGGAATTCCACACTGGTAAGGTTTTAATAAATTATTTAAATGCAAGAGCATAAAAATTGCAGTATATCATTGCTATTTGGCAAAGTGTGAAGATGTAACCTATTAGAACATGGTGGCATTCAGAAATGTACAGGAGCATATATTGTGCATGTTATTGAAGTTAAGCTGGTATTTGATATTATAATATTATAGCATTATGATGTTAAATGTAATTACCTGGTCAGTCAAAAAGGAAACATTTAAAAATAAACCAAATTGAAATGAGAAGCCAATCAAAATGTTTCACTATGAAGTTTCAACAATTACAAAAGGTGGTGATGGGGGAAATTATGGAAAAAAATATATGACTTTCACAAAGGAAATTTTTAAAGTGGGTGAAATAAGTACTGCCTTATCAGCAAACATTTGAAATGTAGGGGGATTTAACTCTCCAATCAAAACATAGATATTTACAGAATGTATATAAAAGTACAATCCAAATGTTTGCTCTTCATAAGAGATTCACGTTTGATCCATATTCACAAATAGGTTGATAGTGAAGGTATAGAATAATATTCAATGCAAAAAGTGACCAAAAGAAATGGGTTGCCTATATTAACATCAGACAAAATAGTCTATAATTGAAAAATTGTAGATCAGACAGAAAAGAAATATATATGTATATATATATTGTCAATATATGTTTATAGTCAATCAAGGATATAACAATTATAAACATGGATGCAACTAACAGCAGAGCTTCAAAATACATGAAGTAGACATTCACAAAATGGGAGAGAGAGAGAATACAACAATAACAATTGGAGATGTCAATACACCATTTACAATAATAAATGCAAAATTTGACAGAACATCAATAAAGAAATACAATACTATAAAATAACTAGAACTAAGTGATATGTATAGATATTCAAACCATCAGCAGTGGAATATACATTCTTATTTAGTAATTATGGATCATTCTTCAGGATGGATCATATATTTGGTAATGAAACAATACTCAATAATTAAAACAATTAATCTCATACAAGGCAGTTTCTGGCAACACTGGAATGAAGAAAAAAGAATAAAAGCTGGAATAATTACAAAAATGTGCAATTTAAACAACACACTCTTCAAAAAATGGGTCAAGAAGAAATAAAATATGAAATCAGAAAATTCTTAGAAAGGATTGAAAATGAAAATTCAACATATCAAAATTAATGGGATATGGAAAATTTGAGCTCAGCAGGAATTGTACAGTTTAAAGCTCCCATTAAAAAAGAAGAAAGACTTCCAATCAATAATCTAACTTCACATCTTGTAGAACTACAAAAACAAGAGCAAACAAAAATTAAATTTACTACAATGTAGGAAATAATAAAGAACACAGTGGAGATAGATTAAAATAAAAGAGAAAAATAATAGAGAGAATCAATGAAACCAAAAGGTGGTACTTTGTAAAGATCAATGAATTTGACAGACCTTTATTTATACTGTAAAAGAAAAATGAACAAAAATGCAAATAACTAAAATCAAATGCTAGTGGAGAATACACTACTATAATGAATAAAAATGCATGTGAGAAACAACAATTGTAACACCAACAAATTAGATAACTTAGGTAAAATGGACAAATTACTAGAAACACAAAAATTACCTAAAATGACTCGAGGAAAAACAGAATATATCAACAAATTTATAAAAAGATGCCAAATACCAAAAATATCCCAGAAAAGAAATCTCCATGACCAGTCGGCTTCACTGCTCAATTCCACCAAACATTTAAAGAAGTATTAACACCTTCCAAAAATAGGAAAGGGTGGAATATTTCTTAACTCATTCCCATACCAATATGAAGCCAGATAAATACATCACAGGAAAGAAAACAAATACATAGATATTTCCCTTACTAATTACTAAGCAAAGTAATAGTAAATCAAATCCAAAACCATATTAGAAGCCCATGCACCCTAACCAAGAGGGATTTATCCCAGGATACAGGTTGGTTAAACAAAAAAAAATTCAATGTAACACACCACATAATGTAAATAAAACAAGATTCATGCTCTCTATAAATGCAGTTGAGGCATTCAACACAAACACCCTTCATGACAAAAAACTCAGAAAATGGGAATAGAAAGTAAACTTCCACAACATGATAAATGGCATTTTTAAAATCCACAAATAACAGCATACTTAATTGTGAAAGATTGAGCAATTCCCTCTTAGGATAAAGAGTAAGACTAGGATACCTGCTTTTATCATTTTACTGAAACCCTTAGGCAGACCAATTAAGTAACAAAATAATTAAGTATATCCACATTGAAAAGTATGTTAAACTGCTTCCATTTTCAGAAGATGCCATGCTTTTTAGGAATTCCCAAAAATCTACAAGAAAACATTTAGAGATGACAAACAATTTAGCAAAGTTGCAAGGTACAAAATGGACATTCCAAAATCAATTGTTTCTCCACATCAGCGGTGCTCAATTTGAATTTGAAATTGAGGAAACAACTCCATATACAATACTCTAATAGAATAAATATACTTATATATTTCACCAAGGTCATCAGAGACTTTTCAAATGAAAACTTCAAAATAAGTTTTCAGCAACCCCAAAACTGCTGAAAGAAATTGAAGAAACCTAAGTAAATTGAAAGGCAGCCTCTGTTAATGGATTAGATGACTTAATTTCATTAAGATGTCAATTTCAACATACAGAGTACAATCCCTATAAAAAAGTAAGCAGTCTTTTCATAGAAAAGTGAAAGCTTCTTCTCAGATAATATGAAATCACATGGGGCCCTGAATAATCAAAACAATTTTGAAAAATAAGCATAAATTTAGAAATCCCTTACTTCCCAATTCAGAAGTTGCCTCAAATCCAGAAAACTCAAAACAGTGTAGCAGTGGAAAAAGTATAAACATATATACCAATGGAAAATGATTCGGATTGCAGTAATGAACCCACACATCTTTGGCCAACTGATTTTCCAAAATGGTGCCAAGTGAATTAAATAGGAAGAGAATACTCTCTTTAAAAACTGTTCCTGGAAACTAGATATACAAAAGTAAAAGTATGAAATTTGAATGTTACCTCAAAGCCTACATAAATTAATTCAAAATATATCAAGGACTTTTACATCTTTTTCTCTGTAAGGTAACTCATAGCCTTTTTAAAATCATAATTTTATTGTAGAATATAACATATACATAAAAGTGATAAGTTTTCAAGTGAAATTTAGCAAGTAGTTAGAGAGTAAATTTCAAAGACTTATATGTTACAATTCCACAATTTCAGTTGTTTCCTTATTATGAAATATAAGAGATATACAAAAAGTTATAGCTTTCAAATTACAATTTAGTAAGTAGCTGTAGAACAAATTTCAATGGATGTTATGCAATACTGTGCCACTATTTCAGTTATTTCCTTCTAACTATTCTATTACCCTAGCAACTAAGAAAGAGAAAATTTTATAAAGATTCAGTATTCATAATCCTTTGTTAAATTCCATCTGTCTGTTGTGACTCCTTCCTCTAGTTTAATCACTTTCCCAATCTTCAGGGATGACTAGGCAGTGATCACCCTAACATGTCCATGTTGAAAAGGGGTGTCAACTTTATGAGCAAAGGAGACACATCCAGTTGATATTCTTGAAGGGGTTATTGCCTCTGGGTTTTGGGACATAGCTGACATGGAGCACTCTGAAGGATTCATGTTTCTGATGAATAAACAGTGAGTGAAACTTTTATAGAGTTTCAGATAGGGATCCATGATGTCTTTAAGATTTCTGGGAGTACTGTTGACTAGGGCCTATCATATTGTGTACATTTGGCATATCTACATGAAGCTTGCATAGGAGTAACCTCCAAGGAAACCTCTTGACTCTATTTGAATTCTCTTAGCCACTGAAACCTTATTTTGTTGCATTTCCTTCCCCTTCTGGTCAAAAAGACATTTTCAATCTCCTAATGTCAGGGTCAGTCTCATTCCCAGAATCCATGTCCCACATCTCCAGGAAGGCTCATTCATCTTGGGGGTCCTGTCCCACATTGGGGGGAGGATGATGAATTTATTTGCAGAGTTAGGCTTAGAGAGATAAAGTCCATATTTGAGCAACAAAAGAGGGTCTCTGGAGGTGACTCCAAGGCATAATTACAGGTGGGCTTAGCCTCCTCTTTACAGCCATAAGTTTCACCCAAGCAAGCCTCAATATCAAGGGCTAGACTTATAAAATAAGGGGTTCCTAAGATCACATAGCATTTGTTATATCCATGATAAACCATTCATATCTCACATTATCATCAGTTAGTTGTACAATACACATCGCCCTCCATTCCAAACAATTCTCATGACCCAAAACATCTCATAGCTCATATCAGTCCTTGATTATTTGCCCCTAGCATTTGTGTAATACTAGTAAGGTATTCCTATTAATTATAGTTCCTAATCTGCAATATGTAGATTTTCCCATATACCTTTCTTTTGTCAACTCTCTGTGCTAGTGTCATACCTTGGAATTATATCATGCAAACACCTATCTATATTTGTGATGCTGATCTGTGGGAAACATGCCTTTAAATAACCCCTTTCATATCTATTCACCTTCAATACAGTTCAGAAACTTATAATCCCATTAACAATCATCACACCTGTCCATTACCATACCTTAGAATTTACCATAGCTAACATATCTGAACATATTAGATTATCATTCCCCCTCACTAGCTACTGTCAATCACTGGGTCACTAATATTCTCATAAGACATTGATTTTACATTGTTCAGACAGCTCATAGAAGTGGTAACATATAACTCCCCTTTTGTGTCAAAGTTATTTCACTCAAAATTATATTGTTTAGGTTCATCCATCTTGCCATATGTTTCAGAACCTTGTTGCTTCTTGCTACTGCATAGTATTCCATTGTATGTATATACCACATATTGTTTATCCACTCGCTTTTTGGCAGACACTTGGATTGTTTTCATCTCTTGGCAATTGTGAACAATGCAGCTATGAACATGGGTGTAGAAATGTATGTCTGTCTCACTGCTTTCAAATATTCAGGGTTTATACCAAGAAGTGGAATTGCCAAATCATAGGGTAATTTAATATAGAGTTTTCTGAGAAACTGCCAATCTGTCTTCCAGAGTGGCTGTACCATTACATTCACACCAGCAATGAATAAGCTCCAATTTATCCCCATCCTCTCCAGCCTTTGTAGCTTCCTGTTTGATGGCAGCCATTCTTATTGGTGTGAGATATATCACTGTGTTCTTGATATGCATCTCCCTAATAGCTAATGAAGATGAACATTTATTCATGTGTTTTTTAGCCATTGGTATTTCCTTCTTGGAGATATGTCTTTTTGTATATTTTCCAACTATTTAATTGGGCTGTTTGTACTATTGTCATTGAGTTGTAGGATTTCTTTATATAGGCAAGATAGGCTCTTATCAGATTCATGGTTTCCAAATATTTTCTCCCATTGAGTTGGCTGCCTCTTCATCTTTTTGACAAATTCCTTTGAGGTACAGAATCATTTGATTTTGAGGTGTTTCCACTTATCTAGTTTTTCTTTTGTTGCTTGTGCTTTGCCTGTAAAGTCTAAGAAGCAACCTCATAACACTAGGCCTTGAAGATGTTTCCCTATATTATCTTCTAGAACTTTTATGGTACTTTCTCTTATATTGAGGTATTTGATCCACTTTGAGTTAATGTTTGTATAGGGTGTGAGGTAGGGGTCCTCTTTCATTCTTTTTGTTATGGCTATTCAGTTCTCACAGCCCCATTTTTTGAACTGACTGTTCTCTCCCAGTTCAGTGGATTTGGGGGCCTTATCAACAATTAGTTGACCATATATTTGGTCAATGAAATGCAACACTATGGAATGAAGTGAACTGTTATAGACCAGAATTTAAAGTAATGGGATGTTATGGAGTGCAGTGATTTGCAAAGGAATATTATGGAATGGAGTTTTATGGACTGGAATGTTTTGAATTGAATGAGATGCATTGAAAAGTTATGGAATGTAACTTTATGGAGTGGAATGGAATGATACAGAATAGAACATTATGTAATGGAAGGAAATATTCTTGAATGGAATGGAATGTTATGGAATGAAATGATACTGAATGGAATGTTATGGAATGAAATGTTATGGAATGCAAAGTTATGGAATGAAATGGAATGCTATGGACTGAAATATTTGGGAATGGAAAGGAATGTTATGGAATGGGATGCTATGAAATTGACTGTTATGAAATGTAATGTAATTACATGGAATGGAATGTTATGGAATTGAATGTTATGTTATGGAATAATATGAAAAAACAGAATGATATGGAAATGAATGTTATGGACTGGTATGAATATTATTTAATGGAATATTATGGAATAGAATGTTATGGAATTGAATGCTATGGAATGGAATGATATGGATTGGAAGGTTATGGAATGGAACATTATTGAAAGGAATGATTTTGAATGAAATGCACTATAGAATCAAATGGAATGTCTTATTTTTGAATGCTATGAAATGGAAAGGAGTGTAATGGAATTGAGTAATAATGATAGGAAATTTAATGAATAGACTGAAATGGAACAGAATGGAATGTTATGGAGATATCCAAGGTGTCCTTTTCCACCTGCCTCTCACCATACTGGTGGCCCACTTCCAGCATGTGCTGGGCTTCAGTGCCTAGTTGGGGATGGACTCGGCACCCTCCCTCTACCCAAATCAATTGCCAGATCACTGTCTTGCTGTTTCTATGACCTCATTTTCATGTACTGTTTTGGCAGCTGCATTCATATCCTCACTCATTCACTTTGGGCTCAGTGCTGATTAAACCCCTGGGGTCCTGCTCTTATGTGAGATGCTTAGCCTTCTCTCTCCCCTCTTGTCCTCTCTAGGCAGTTGATGTCTGTGCTGAATCACCTGACCTCCCATTGTTCTGGGTGAATTTTGTCTTGGATACAGTCTTGGCTGACTTGCTGGCTCCTACTTCTCCCTTTGCAGGGTCTCTCTCAATCTCCCAGCCTCAGCCAGCCATGGCTGTGACTTTATCCAATTTCCAATGCATATATCCCATGGCACTGGCTGAGGACAGAGCCTGGAGAACACCCCTTGGGGCCATTCTCCTGAATTGCATCCACCCACTAAGCAGATTGCATGTGCTCCTAATTGATTACACCTGCATGCACCCTACATTTCTCTGTCTGGTCTCAGATGACACACACCTGGTGTGTACTGAAGTGTGGTGCCTTCATGCTGTATCCTTGCCAGGGTGTCCAGGATGGACAGGCTGGGTATTGCCTTTGGCTGCCCATGTGGGGCCCTTTGTCCCTGCTGATCATGGAGTTTCTTTCCTAGGCCTGATCTATTTACTGGCATAGATACTGGGTGTACAGGTATCCCTGAGGAATGAGGGGTCTCCTGCACTAAGTTAGTGACCTATCCAAACTGAAGTGCCATTCACTGTGAAAAGCCTGTCTCACCAGCAGCAGAGCACTGCCCCTCACTTAACCCACCAGCACATCCACCCCTCCCTTCTGGTGAGAGTTGTGGAAGTAGTTCAGGGAGAAAGGGACAGAGAGCTAAGCTACATGATGAAGGGCTTGATTGTTCCTCTCTGCTTCAGTTGCAGATTGTATCTTCCACATTCTCCACCTTGATGTCCTGCCAGAACATCCTGATGGAGGCTGGTGATGTAGGCACACCCCCTTCAGTGTCAGTGTCTCTAAAAGTCCAAACTTTCAGAGCATGTAATAGCTTATACCCATGGCTGCATGCACATCCTAAGTCCTCATAGCAGCCTGGGACAAGGAGTCCCATTTTACAGAGGCAAGGAGATAAATGGATGGATGGATGAATAGATGAATGAAAGGATGTGTGAATGGAAGTATAGATGAATGGATGGATGGATGTGTGGGCAGATAGATGGATGCATAGGTGGATGGGTGGATGAATAGATAGCTGGAAGGATGTATGGATGATCCAGAGACCTTGTGTAGTTCATCCAAGGAAACATGCTAGGAATTAAATGACCTAGAAACCAAACATGAGACTTCTGCTTCCTGATAGTGGAAAGTTTCATGGTTTCCACTTGCCACCATCTGCTGTGTGTGTGTGCTGTGTGTGTGAGTGAGTGCATATGAATGTGTGCATGTTTAACTCTGTATTGTGATAAGCATATATGAGCATGTGTCCATTAGTGTGTAAGTGTATGCATGAATGTATGCATGAGTGTGTGCATTTGGATTATGCATGAAAATGACCATTCCTTGAGTTTTTACTACCTGTCCTGTCCTAAGCACAGCCTGTACTAACTCATTTCATCACCACAATGGTCCTACATAAAGTTACTATGGCTATCCCCATCTTACAGAAAAGAAAACTGAGGCATAGAGAGCTTAAGTAAAACAAACCAACACACCATCCTATGTCCCAAGCTCTCATTTGCAAGCTTGTAAGAGAGTCAGTCACTTTTCTTGAGACCCAGCTTCCTCCTTATACCTCCTGTACAATATGGTTATGAGAATTCAATCACCTAATCAATGACAAGCATGTCACAGGTGCTCAATGAAATCATTTCAAGACAAAGTTATGTTTTGGTACAAGGATCCAGTGCAGTCTGGAGAAAGGGTCCCATCCTGATCCTGGGCAAGGGGTCTTCCAATCATGGCTGGTGCTCCTGTGCTTTGCATTCCTCCTAGGAGTGCCATTCACAGCTGTGGTCTTTGTAGGTTGGCAGTGTTTTATGGCAAATGACCAGTAGATGGCAGTAGAGAATCTTGGGCACACTCACTTTTCCCTGATTCTGGGGATTCACAGAGCTGTTCTGAAGGATTTTTTATGCACTTTACCTTGAAACAAAGGACTGACAGTCAAGGGGACATTGGAGGGTTGCTCTGGTGGCCATGCTGGTTGGAGTAGCAGTTCTGTCTTATCTGTGTAAACTCCATTAGGACAACAGACTTGAGTGCAGTTTTCTCATCTAAAGAATGGGGATAAATAAGTTAGAACTCACAGAGCCATCATTAGGATCTGAGAAAATAATGGGTGTGAAACACACAGCTTTGTGTGTAATAGCTCATGGGTGTAAATAAGCACATGGTCTTTCCTTCCCCATAATGGGGACCCTGACAGCACTCATAGCATTGGGCCCACATATTTTGCACCCAGAGGAGCTGTGCTGGAGTCTGCAGGCCCAGGAAACAGGACCAGTGATGACTGGGGGAGAAGAGCTGTGGGGGTCTTTGGGTGTGTGTCAGGAGTATGGACCCTTGGTCTGGGAAGTCCTTAGAGGGACCCAGCATGATCCTTGTGTAATTCAGTGAGTGCCTTACACACAAAGGCCAAGGTGCCCCTGTGGTATGCTTGGTCCTCTGGGTTCTAGGTCTCATGTCCTTGAAGGACCATGAGGTCATTCTTCCTGTCACTGTGTCTTTCAACCATGGCCTCAGACCCAGCTGGTGTCTTCCTCAGGCTGCACAGCTGTGCTCCTTGCTCTCCTGGCAGGCTCCATGCACAGTCAGCCTTCTAGCCTTTTGTGGCTTCTCATTGTGGTAACTTGGGGTAAGATCAGGGCTGGAGAGGGGCATTGGGCTCATCCTGGGGGCATTTTTTGTCCAGCAGGAGGGGTGGGGTAGGGACAGAGCTCAGTCTGTCCATGGGACTACCATAATCCAGGCTTGGAGAGATGCTACCTTGAGGGTTGTTCTGGTTTGCTAATGCTGCCAGAATGTAAAACACCAGAAATAGATTGGCTTTTATAAAGGGGGTTTATTTCATTATGTAGTTATAGTCTTAAGGCCATAAAGTGTCCAAGGTAATGCATCAACAATTGGGTACCTTCACTGGAGGATGGCAAATGGTGTCTGGAAAACCTCTTTTAGCTGGGAAGGCATGTGGCTGGTGTTTGCTCAAAGTTCTGGTTTCAAAATGGCTTTCTCTCAGGATGTTTCTCTCTAGGCTTCAGCTTCTCTCCAATATGTCAGTCTCAGTTACTTTTGGGACATTTGTCTTCTCTTAGCTTCTCTGGAGCAAGGTCTGCTTTCAAAGTCCATCTCCAAAATGTCTCTGTAAACTGCAGTTCCTCTCTCAGCTCCTGTGCATTCTTCAAAGTGTCCCTTTTGGCTGTGGCTTCTCTTCAAAATGTCACTCTCAGTTGCCTTCAAAATGTCACTCACAGCTGCTCTGAGTTTCTTCTGTTTGTCAGCTCATTTATATGGCTCCAGTGATTTAATTTAGACCCACTCTGAATGGGTGTGGTAACACCTCCATGGAAATTATCCAATCATAGTCATCACCCACAGTTGGGTGAAGCACATCTCCAGGGAAACACTCAAAGGATTCCAAAATCTAATGAACACTAATATGTCTGCCCACACAAGATTGCATCAAAGATAATGGCATTTTGGGGGACATAATATATTGAACTGGCACAAGGGGTTCTTGGGGTAAGAAGAGACAAGGGCTTTTCCTGGGGACTGGAGGGATAGACTTTATAAGGGAGATTAAACCAAGTTGGATGAGGAAGGCAGGCAGGAAACAGACATATCAAATGGAGAAGGCCTATCATGTCAGAGAGGGAAACCCCCATACCCATCCTATGACAGCAAGCTTCTCAGTCTGGAGCAGAGGGCATAGGAGGGGAGCTGGGAACAGAGCATCTGCACTGAGGCCAGACTGTGGGCAAAAGGGGGACCACTGAGTATTTTGCAGCAGGCCTGTGGCATGTTCAAAGCAGAGTATGGGGCAGGGCCCTTCCCCTCTCCAGCAGATTGGTACCCTCAAGTTCCTTTTATGGTTCAGGCTTAAGGCAGTTTCCTGGTTCCAGCTCCTGGTGGTGTGGCCAAGCTGATCCTCTTCCCCACCTGCCTGGTTGGGAGTGGCCCAGGGGCATAGGGATGGGGGTCTTAGTTCTGTCTGGAGCCAGATGAAGTTTTGCAGGGCACCAAGGGGTGGCATTCCCTGCCATTGTATGATGGGGGGTGGGTGCAGTGGTGTGGAGAGCTCTCAGACATTCAGAGGTGACCGGGTTAGGAAGTACTTGGATGTATTGGCCCCCTGCATTTAACAGAGGCCCTGCTTATGACAATGATCATCATAGGCCTTCAATGCCCACCTTGTTTTGTTGACAGAGCACCCCTAGCAGGGGGAATTAGCAACTCTTCATTATGTGCAGGAAATGCCTGGTCTCCCTGAGGGACAGCACCTGCCCATGCAGATCGTGCAGAGCAGGGTTCAGCCAGGTCCCAGGTCCCATTCACGGTGCTCCAGGGCCCTGGCAGGTGTCTGGGAGGATGCTGATGGGAAAGTGCATGTGGAAAGGGTGTTTCTTGGAGCCTTCAGGGAACACAGTAGGGAGTCACCTGGAGAGAGATGCATTTTATTATTGGCAGGGAACACTCCAGTCCAGCTGTAAATGCATTTTTGACTTGTCTGAACCAGGATGAGGCAGGAAATGATCCCTTTGCTGCCTAATGACCCACCTAGTGTCCAGACAGTGGTCAGTGAGGACCATGGAGATGCCCATCCCAAAACCTGTGTGCTCATCCTGCTCCTGGCAAGGGTGCACACCTGTGAGGCTCTCTATTCTGGGTGCTGGAAGCTGCCACAGCTTGAGTGTCTCTGACCAGGACAACTCAAACCCAACAGCCAGGAGCCACTCCTGTGCCCTCTTGCTGGCACTCCTGTGCTAACTGGGTAAATCATGGGGAAAAAGGACATAAGTGCCTAAGCCTGGGAAGACATTTCCAGACCCAAAAAATATGCCCTGGGCACCCAGATGCAGGCAGGGTCCACTTCTGAAGTCAGGGCAGGGAAGGTGAGCAGCCAAGCTATTCTGGGACTGTGAGTGGCCATGAGTCCAGGTGCCAGGTCAAGGGCAAGGACTGTCTCTGGCTATTTCTGGTGCAGCTCCTGGGGATGGGCTGGGTCACAGCAGCCTCTCTGGGACTGAGGACAGATGTGGGCTCCTCCAGTCCATTCCCTCAACTTCCTTCTGCCCCCTGCAGAGAGCCAAGTCCACTAAAAATGCTGTGCTCTGTGGTCCTGATAAAAATCAGCCCCACTTCCTTCCTTGCCAGCCCCGCAATCCAAGGTGGAGCCAAGTCACCACACTGTGGGGACTGTGCTGTGAGGAAGCTCCTGCTACTTGGGTTCCTATGGCTTATCTCCCCCATGTCTCCCAGTCTTCCCAACCCTGTACCAGTTTCCACCTCTCAGGAAAGCCCATGAGAGGTGGTGGCTTTCCTTCTCATCCCTGTTACACCAAGCATGCCCTCAGAGACAAGCTAGGGGATTTCTGGGTTCAATAGCAGAAAATGTAAATCAATCCCATTTTCTTATAAACCAAGTGAAAGAAGTATGCCTAATTAAAGCACTGTAGTTTGTGATCTCTTTGTTGCAGGAGATGCATTAGATTAAAACAGGCCACAAATTCTTTGCAACCCATCCCAATGTGAGGTGGGGTCTAATTTCCCTTCCTCCTGGGGCACAGGACATCTTTTCTCCCAAGGATCTGCCCCCTCCCAAAGGCACACACAACCAAGCTGCTTCCTCAAGGGCCTGGTGGTCAATCACATGGATGGGGTCAGGCACTGTGGAACTTTGTGGAACTGAACCCCAAATCTCTACCAAAATTCCAGATTTAGACAATGCTGTCTTCAAAACACATCCAGCAGTGCCTGGACTAGGGTAAAGGAAGCAAGGCACCAGGTTGCAAAATGTAAGGAGGTTCTCATTATAGATGTAAGAAGGCTCTCATTCTAGATGTCTGGAGGCCCTTTTGCTAAATGTAAGGAAGCTGTGCTGGTTTGTGTATATTATGCCACCAGAAAAAGCCATATCCTTTAATTAAAACTTGGGGCAGATTGATTAATCTTTTTGATTAGGGTTTGAATTCTTGATTGAATGTTTCCATGGAGATTTGACCCCACCCATTCAGGGTAGGTCTTGATTAGTTTACTGGATCCTTTAAAGGGATGTCACACAGAGAGCAGAGTGGGAAAATTTCTCAAGATACACTAAGCCAGGACACACAGACATTGGATGCTGGGAAGCCAACACAGTTGCCTGTTGATGCTTTGAGATGCTAGCCAAGATTTTGCTTCAGAAAAGCCAAAGAAAGGAAAAAACACCCCAAGATCAGCTGAGAGAAACTTTGGGAGAGATGCTTGGAGTTACATATAGCTTGGAGATACTAGGCTAAGGATGCACAGGGCTGAGAGAGGAGTTGAAACACAACCCATGCCAAGTAGATGCCAGCCACAAAATATCCCAGCTAACAGGGATGTTCCAGACATCATTAGCCTTTCTTGGGTAAAGGTATCCTCTTGTTGATGCCTTAGTTTGAACACTTTTATGGCTGTAGAACTGTGCATTTGTAGCAAAATAAATACTTTTTGTAAAAGCCAGTCCATTTCTGGTATTTTTGAATAAAGGAGACATTAGCAAACTGTAACAGATTCCCTCATTCTAAAAGGTAAGGAGGCCCTCATTCTAAATGTAAGGAGGCCCTCATTTTAGATGTAAGGAAGCCCTCATTCTAAAAGGTAAGGGGGACCTTGTTATAAGGATAAGGAGGCCCTCTTTCTAAATGTAAGGAGTTCCTCATTCTAGATGTAAGGAGGACCTCATTCTAAAGGTAAGGAGGTCCTCATTTCTAAAAGGTAAGGAGGCCCTCATTCTATATGCAAAAAGACCTTCATCCTAGATGTAAGGAGACCCTCATTCTAAAATATAAGGAGGTGCTTACCCTCAGGGCCATGCAGGCAGTGTTGGCCCTTGTGAACCTCAGTTGCATGAGCCTTAGATTCATGAGCCTCAGGTGAGTGAACTTCAAGTGAGTGACCCTCAGGTACCTGAGCCTCAGCTGAGTGCCTGCTGGCTGTGGCATCCTCAGGTGTGTGCAGCCTAGTTCTGAGGTCTTCAGCCACTCCTGGGGGTTGGAGCACCCTTCTGTTCCTACTTCCTCCCTGGGGTAAAGCAGCAGGGTGGTAGAAGAACCTGGTCAGTGTCTTTGGAACTGCCTCTCCAGGGCCTACCTAGTCCAGCATGACACTGTCCCACCTGCATCACCATCCAACAGAACACTCAGTCATGAGGCCCTTGCCCTGAGCTGGGGATGGGAAACCAAGAGCTGACAGTTTGATAGTGGAGAGAGGGAGAAAAACACTATATACTCAGGGCTTCAGTATCACATGTTCTTTTTTTTTTTTAATCATCATTTTATTGAGATATATTCACATACCACGCAGTCATACAAAACAAATTGTACTTTCGATTGTTTACAGTACCATTACATAGTTGTACATTCATTACCTAAATCAATCCCTGACACCTTCATTAGCACACACACAAAAATAACAAGAATAATAATTAGAGTGAAAAAGAGCAATTGAAGTAAAAAAGAACACTGGGTACCTTTGTCTGTTTGTTTCCTTCCCCTACTTTTCTACACATCCATCCATAAACTAGACAAAGTGGAGTTTGGTCCTTATGGCATTCCCAATCCCATTGTCACCCCTCATAAGCTACATTTTTATACAACTGTCTTCAAGATTCATGGGTTCTGGGTTGTAGTTTAATAGTTTCAGGTATCCACCACCAGCTACCCCAATTCTTTAGAACCTAAAAAAGGTTGTCTAAAGTGTGCGTAAGAGTGCCCACCAGAGTGATCTCTCGGCTCGTTTTGGAATCTCTCTGCCACTGAAGCTTATTTCATTTCCTTTCACATCCCCCTTTTGGTCAACAGTATCACATGTTCTTAACACAAATAACTGCCCTCATTGCTAACTGTGGTGACCTTCCCCATGCAGGTAAGGTGGGTATTTTACCCCATCCCTAAGCAGGCTTTAGTTTTATGCCCCTTTCATTCCTAGCTCAGTATCACCAATTACCCCCACCCCCTCCAGCCCAACAGAACCCCATTACCAGCCTCCTGGAGCACAGCCCACTTCCTTCTCCAACCCACACCCAAGCACAGAGCACAGAATCCACCCACAAGCCATCCCCACCTCATGCCCTTCTCCCCCATCTCTGCTCCCTCCTGCCAGGGTGGGTGGGCTTCAGGTTTTTCCCTCCATCCAGCCCAATGACTGTCTTTCCACAGCAGCTATGGCTTCTGAGGTCACCTTCATGAGTTGTTTGTTCTACTTTGAGCCCATCAGGGAGCAGAAACCCTGCAACCAATAGCCTGTGGAATAGGCCTGGGCAAGGCAGCCACTTTCTGAGCTGCTTCTGTGCATCCTGAAGCTCTGGCCTCAGAGTCTGGGTGGGGGACTGTGGTCCAAATAGCATGAGGCCCTAATCCAAAAGGGTGATCTCTGGCTACACAGGCAAGTCATAAACTCTGACCTACTTCCTCTTCTGGAAAATGGGGTCATACCCACCTGAATCAAAGGGTGCTGTGGACATCCAATCTTAGCAAGACATAGAATGTTTTGCAAATGTAGACAGTGGCTGATAGAATAGCTAGGAGAGGCAGACTGTCCCCCAGCACTGTCAAAGGGCAGAATAGGGTGTGTTCTCACCACTTCCATACATTAATGTTCATTTTTTTATTGTGAATAAAGGGCTCTCCTCTATGCATCATCATTTCTCATTGATTTTTCTGTGTCAGTTCATTCTTGCAGGCATGGTCATGATATAAGTGGTCCATAGCCTCATCTGTCTCTGCATCTAACATGCAATACTCCACAGAGGCTCTGGGAAAGGGCTGGGCTGTGCCCCTGTCTGTGTGCTGATTTCCAAGGTGGATGAACCCTGCTTTTGGCTGCGGTCCTCAGTGCTGCTCTGCCACAACACATCGATTGTTCCTGTTGTTTTCAAATAGGGCATGTCTCCTACTGGTCTTTGGAGTATTCAGTGACACCCCAAGTAAGGATGCACCAGGCTTATGAAACTGATTGGGGATGGGTCAGGAAAAGAGATGACAGCCAGTTGTGCAGATGAAGGCAAGACTTGCACCATTTTTAAGACTATAGAGATGTTGGAATCAGTTGCTATTTAATCTGCTGAGACAATAAGGTAGTAGAAGCAGGTTTCCCTAGCTTGGGACAAGTTGCGGCAGATGCTAAACACAACAGGAAGAATTTTCTGTCTGTTGGAGAGCACTTTAGCTGACACATAGGAGCCAGAGTTCAATATTCTGTAGAAAAGGTCCAGATTTGATGGTAGAAACTTTGGGCAGTCTGTTAGAATATGATATGATACATAGTACCCTGCAATGCCTTTCTATAGCATATTTAGGGAAAATTCTCCAAAGGCAAAATCTGCTGGATTCTGTCAACATGAGCCATCAACTAAAATGGACCAGCCAAGAAGTCTGTTTTGTTTTGCCTTTGGGGAGGTCCCCTGTGGTAGCTTACCACAATGCTCCCAAACCATCACCCTCTTGGTGCCTGTACCCTTTGTTATGTGACTTTAAAGTCCCTGTCATTGAGGCATAGTCTCTTTCCCCAACCTTGCACCTGAGCTTAGCTTTGGCCAATGGCCTGTTATCAGGCATGTTGGAAGCAGAGATTTGAAATGGACTCATGCATCAGGCTGCTCTCTTGTGACTTTGCCATTACAATGAGCTCATGCCAGGCTTGTCTGCAGAAGCACAAGAGACATAGGACACTGTCATCTTTCCCACCCCAGCCAAGGCTAGCCTAGAGAAGCCACACCAAATGAAGGCAAGCAGAGCTGCCTAACATCAACCCAGATGTATGAGCAATATAGGCTTATTGCTGTATGCCAGTAAGATTTGCAGTTGTTACACAAAATTAACTTGGCAATCGAAAACAGACACATCCACTTTTGTAAACAGCTTTATCATGGTATAATTGACACACAACACTACTCATATTTAAAGGGTACAATTTGACTAGCATAGGCATATGTTTACACCCATGAAACCATCACTACCAAACAAGATAATGAACACATTACCCCAAAAGTTTCCTTGTACCTTTGTAGTCCTACCCTTTTGCCTTTTCCCTTGTCCTCAAGAAAGTACTGATCTGCTTCTGGTCACTAGAAATTAGTTTTCATTTTCTAGAAATTTATACAAATGAAATCATAAAGTATGTACTCTTTTTCTGTTGTCTGTTTTCATACAGCATAATTGTATTTTTTTTAATTCATCCATGAAGACTGCCTAAATAGTTCACTCTTTCCTATTGCTGATCAATATTTTATGGTTGTTTGTTGATGGATATTTGGGTTGTTTCCAATTTTTTGATTAACAAAGATACTATGAACATTTGTGTACAAGTCCTTGCATGGAGGTATGCTTTCTTTTCTTTTGATGAACACTTAGGAAAGGAATGATTGGGTTATATGGTAGGCATTTGTTTAAGGTTTTTAGAAACTCCCAAACTGTTTCCAAAGTGATTGTACCATTTTATTTTCCCACCAGCAGTGCTTGAGGTTACTGTTCATCTGCATCCTTTTCTGCACTTCACAGAGAGTCTTAATTCTAGCTATTCTAATTGATATGTAGTGGTGTCTCATTGTGGATTTAATTTGCATTTCTGTATTAGCTAATGATGTTGAACATCTTCTCATGTGCTTATTTCCCATTTGTTTCTCTTTATTGTATAATCTGTTCAAATCTTTTACCTTCTAAAAAGAGTTGTTTATTTTTATTGAGATTTAAGGGTTCTTTAAGTATTCTATATACTTTATCAAATATAGGATTTGAAAGTATTTTCCCCCCATTTGTAGCTTGTCATTTCATTCTCTAACTGTATATTTCAAATAGTGAAGGTTTTAATTTTGATGGCATTCAATTTATTTGTTTGTTCTGTGCATTATGCTTTTTGTATTATATCTAAGAAATCTAAAACCCAATGCTGAGGTTTTATCCTGTCATGTAGAGTTTTTATAGTTAGGTTTTATATTGAGGTCTATGATCATTTCAAGTCAATTTCTGTACAGTGTATAAAGTACAGATCAAAGATCATTTTTAGCTTATGGATATTTAATTGTTCCAGCATCAACAAGTGAAAAAAATGATTCTTTCTCCACTAAACTGCCTGTGTACCTTTTCAAAACTCAGTTGTCCATTATATATGTAGGTCTATTTCTGGACTCTCTTTTCTTTCCCATTGTTTGATTTGTATTTCTTTGTATCAGTACTGTACTGCTTGATTTCTGAAGCATTATATTAAATAAATCTTGAAACCAGGTGGTGTTGATCTTCTAATTTTTTTCTTCATTCACAAATTCATTTTGGTTATCTTAGGACCTTTGCATTTCCATGTAAATTTTAGAAGCAGCCCATTCATTTTAGAAAAAGACTTCTGGGATTTTGTTGGGATTGTATTGAATCCATAGAGCAATTTGGGGACAATTGACATCTTAAACATACTGAATTTTTTGACCCATGAACAAAGTTTATCTCTCCATTTATTTGGCTCTTTGTTACTATGTCTTAGCAATATATTTTAGTTTTCAGTGTACCTAAACCTTTCACATTTATTCCTAAGAATTTAATGTTTTTATGTTATTGTAAATTGCAGTTTTTAAAGTTTCTTTTTCCAATTATTTGTTGCTGGTATATAAAATTACAATTAATTATTTCATATTGATATCCTCCCTCCCTCCATCCCATCTTTCCTTCATTCCTTCTTTCTTTCTTTCTTTCCTTCCTTCCTTCCTTGGGTTTGCTGTTAACAGGGTCCAGGAGTAGCCCAAAGAAATCCCTTGAGCTCCAGCTCCATATGTTGGCAACTCTCTCTCCTTGCAAAGGGGCTGTGGTTTGAGTAAAACAAGACATGCCTCAGTTGACCATTTCATAACTGTAAAGCCAGGCATCCAAGGCCACATTCACCCAGTTCTTTACACTTTCACCTCCAGTGCCCTATCTCCTGCACCTCCCAACAGCCTTCCAAGGAGGCAGGCAGACCCCATTGCCTTATTTCACAGATGAGGGCCTTGAATCCATCACCCAGCAGACACTGTGGCTCCCATCCCCAAAGCCCAACCCCTGTACCTGCTGCACCCTGCCCAGCAGTGTTGATGGGTTTTTTGGAAAGGAAACAGAAAGACAGTTGTTGCTAGGTGTGCCTACCCAAGCCCCAGCCCATAGGCTCCCACCTCAGGCAGCTCTATCTGCTGTGCCTGGTGCCCTGGGACTGGCTACAGGGAGGCAGGTCTTACCTGTAGCAGTGGTGATGGCCAGAAGCCAGCATGTATATTCCAGTCCAGTCCAGAATATCTGGAGCTTCATGGTCCTGGGGCTGGGGCAGAGTCCCAGTGGGTCAGGCAGCAGAGGCTCTGGCCCTGAGAAGCTTCAGGGTCCCCTCAGATGGCAGTGGGCTGTGGATGCTGTCTCCAGGTCCTGGAGCCCCAGGGCTCTGCCTTTCCACATGGATCTTGGCTGCCACAGACTCCTCAAGGCATGAAAAGGGCTCACCTTCCCTGTTTCACCACCTGTGCCCTTGCCAGGCACTCAGCTTAATCATACCATGGAAGAACCTCCCTGCTGCTCTGATCAGCCCTGCCCTGGCCTGGACTGAAGCCTAAATAGTCTCAGTGCTTCACTGTGGTCAGAGGCCAGTCTGATTAGTGCTGGGCTAGAGGCAGCTCAGGGCTGGGAATTAACCATTTCTGGCTGGGATGAGAGAGCCAAGCAGTGCACCAGAACCATTCCTGGGGCAAGGCAAGGAAAGGAAAACCTGCACCTGACAACTGCCCAGGGCCCCAGGAGCATCCAGCACTGGAAATGACTGGAGGTCTCTGTGTGTGAGTGAGGTGGGGGTGTGTCTTTAAATCAACTGTGGAAACAAGTTTTCAGATGAGTTCCAAGCTTTGTTCTTCTCCTTTAGGTGGATTAGAAAGATTTGCAAGTCTGTGGCAGGTTTGAACTCAGACTAGAGCATACTTCCCCAGGCCTGGATCACAAGTGGAGCTTCCTTGATTTTCTGACATGCACCCCCATGTGGTATGTGGGGTTCTGTTAGGATTCTTGGGGAGAGGGCTGCTATGTTAATAATTAGCAGGGTTACCTTGGGGAAATCCAAAGCTACCCATGAGACTTAGTGACTTTTGTTGGAAATCAGTGACAGGTTTGGGCTGGATTTGTGGTCCTCAAACTATTTAAGTGTGCTAAGAGCTGGACCCAGGAGCTCAGCCTCAAAAAATTGGATAATGGTGGGTTTATACTAATACTTACCTTAATAATTGGCATAGTGGAATGAATGATATCTTTTCAGTTTTTGTCTTATATACATTTTTTGAAATCTTTGACCCCTCTCATTGCTCCTGTGGAATAAACAAAAAGAACCAAACAAATTAGGGGGAAAATACCCATAAAAATAATGGAAAACTCAGGCATAGTGTGTCTTGCTTTTTTCCTTTGTTGAGGAATCATAATGCAAATAATTGGTCTTTTTTTGCTATTAAATCACTTTAATTTGATTGAGCAATTTGATCAAGATTTCAAAATATCCCATAAAGACTAGAATTTCTTCTTTTTTTGTTCACTTTTCTCTTGAACAAGTTTAAAAATCTTTGTGCTAATGTGATCTTTGTCAACTTTTAAAAATGTATGAATTGATGTATTTAGTTCTTGTATTAGCAGACTGTATTTATCAATTCAAGCCTTCAAATTTGACATGTCTTGACATGTGGATGCCACCTTCCTACCCTCTCACCCCTACCCCAGTGCTGGTATTTGAGGATTTGTGTGCCCCCTGCTGTGAACAGATCATGCCTTCCCCTTACATCTGCCCTTTTCCCCAGCTGCTGGTTGTCCTCTCCCTGCTTTTGGAACCCAGTCTCTCTGAGCTGGGTGGGAAGTTCTTGTCAACCCCACAGACCTCTGTGCTTTATTCCTTGCTGAGAGAAGCTAATTGTGTTTTAATTTATGATGCCCAAAAGAGATGGGCTCCTTGTAGCACTTTGTGGGTGGGGGGCAGTTCAGCCTGTGGCTCTGGTCTTGACTTTCCCCTTCCTGGTGGCTTTGGTTTAAGAGTGAGTGTGCAGAGGAGGTGGGGCAAGATGGCAGACTGGTGAGCTGTAAGTTTTAGTTACTCCTCCAGGAAAGTAGGTAAAAAGCCAGGAACTGCATGGACTGGACACCACAGAGCAATCTGTCTTTGGGCATACTTCATACAACACTCATGAAAATGTCGAACTGCTGAGATCAGCGAAATCTGTAAGTTTTTGTGGCCAGGGGACCCGCGCCCCTCCCTGCCAGGCTCAGTCCTGTGGGAGGAGGGGCTGCCAGCTCCGGGAAGGAGAAGGGAGAACTGCAGTGGTAGCCCTTCTCGGAAACTCATTCTACTGATTCAAATTCCAACCATAGATAGACTGAGACCAGACACCAGAGAATCTGAGAGCTGCCAGCCCAGCAGAGAGGAGACAGGCATAGAAAAAAAAAAATAACACGAAAAACTCCAAAATAAAAGCAGAGGATTTTTGGAGTTCTGGTGAACACAGAAAGGGGAAGGGCGGAGCTCAGGCCTTGAGGCGCATATGCAAATCCCGAAGAAAAGCTGATCTCTCTGCCCTGTGGACCTTTCCTTAATGGCCCTGGTTGCTTTGTCTATTAGCATTTCAATAACCCATTAGATCTCTGAGGAGGACCCTTTTTTTTTTTTTTTTTAATCCTTTTTTCTTTTTCTAAAACAATTACTCTAAGAAGCCCAATACAGAAAGCTTCAAAGAATTGCAACTTGGGCACGTCAAGTCAAGAGCAGAACTAAGAGAGCTCTGAGACAAAAGGCAATAATCCAGTGGCTGAGAAAATTCACTAAACACCACAACTTCCCAAGAAAAGGGGGGTGTCCGCTCACAGCCACCATCCTGGTGGACAGGAAACACTCCTGCCCATCACCAGCCCCATAGCCCAGAGCTGCCCCAGACAACCCAGTGTGACGGAAGTGCTTCAAATAACAGGCACACACCACAAAACTGGGCGTGGACATTAGCCTTCCCTGCAACCTCAGCTGATTGTCCCAGAGTTGGGAAGGTGGAGCAGTGTGAATTAACAAAGCCCCATTCAGCCATCATTTGAGCAGACTGGGAGCCTCCCTACACAGCCCAGCAGCCCAGAACTGCCCTGGGGGGATGGCACTCACCTGTGACATAGCACAGTCATCCCTCAACAGAGGACCCGGGGTGCACGGCCTGGAAGAGGGGCCCACTTGCAAGTCTCAGGAGCCATACACCAATACCAAAGACTTGTGGGTCAGTGGCAGAGACAAACTGTGGCAGGACTGAACTGAAGGATTAGACTATTGCAGCAGCTTTAAAACTCTAGGATCATCAGGGAGATTTGATTGTTAGGGCCACCCACCCTCCCCGACTGCCCAGAAACACGCCCCACATACAGGGCTGGCAACACCAACTACACACGCAAGCTTGGTACACCAATTGGGCCCCACAAGACTCACTCCCCCACTCACCAAAAAAAAGGCTAAGCAGGGGAGAGCTGGCTTGTGGAGAACAGGTGGCTCGTGGACGCCACCTGCTGGTTAGTTAGAGAAAGTGTACTCCACGAAGCTGTAGATCTGATAAATTAGAGATAAGGACTTCAATAGGTCTACAAACCCTAAAAGAACCCTATCAAGTTCAGCAAATGCCACGAGGCCAAAAACAACAGAAAATTATAAAGCATATGAAAAAAACCAGACGATATGGATAACCCAAGCCCAAGCACCCAAATCAAAAGACCAGAAGAGACACAGCACCTAGAGCAGCTACTCAAAGAACTAAAGATGAACAATGAGACCATAGTACGGGATATGAAGGAAATCAAGAAGACTCTAGAAGAGCATAAAGAAGACATTGCAAGACTAAATAAAAAAATGGATGATCTTATGGAAATTAAAGAAACTGTTGACCAAATTAAAAAGATTCTGGACACTCATAGTACAAGACTAGAGGAAGTTGGACAACGAATCAGTGACCTGGAAGATGACAGAATGGAAAATGAAAGCATAAAAGAAAGAATGGGGAAAAAAATTGAAAAAATCGAAATGGACCTCAGGGATATGATAGATAATATGAAACGTCCAAATATAAGACTCATTGGTGTCCCAGAAGGGGAAGAAAAGGGTAAAGGTCTAGGAAGAGTATTCAAAGAAATTGTTGGGGAAAACTTCCCAAATCTTCAAAACAACATAAATACACAAATCATAAATGCTCAGCGAACTCCAAATAGAATAAATCCAAATAAACCCACTCCGAGACATATACTGATCACACTGTCAAACACAGAAGAGAAGGAGCAAGCTCTGAAAGCAGCAAGAGAAAAGCAATTCACCACATACAAAGGAAACAGCATAAGACTAAGTAGTGACTACTCAGCAGCCACCATGGAGGCGAGAAGGCAGTGGCACGATATATTTAAAATTCTGAGTGAGAAAAATTTCCAGCCAAGAATACTTTATCCAGCAAAGCTCTCCTTCAAATTTGAGGGAGAGCTTAAATTTTTCACAGACAAACAAATGCTGAGAGAATTTGCTAACAAGAGACCTGCCCTACTGGAGATACTCAAGGGAGCCCTACAGACAGAGAAACAAAGAAAGGACAGAGAGACTTGGAGAAAGGTTCAGTACTAAAGAGATTCGGTATGGGTACAATAAAGGATATTAATAGACAGAGGGGAAAAATATGGCAAACATAAACCAAAGGATAAGATGGCCGATTCAAGAAATGCCTTCACGGTTTTAACGTTGAATGTAAATGGATTAAACTCCCCAATTAAAAGATACAGATTCGCAGAATGGATCAAAAAAAATGAACCATCAATATGTTGCATACAAGAGACTCATCTTAGACACAGGGACACAAAGAAACTGAAAGTGAAAGGATGGAAAAAAATATTTCATGCAAGCTACAGCCAAAAGAAAGCAGGTGTAGCAATATTAATCTCAGATAAAATAGACTTCAAATGCAGGGATGTTTTGAGAGACAAAGAAGGCCACTACATACTAATAAAAGGGGCAATTCAGCAAGAAGAAATAACAATCGTAAATGTCTATGCACGCAATCAAGGTGCCACAAAATACATGAGAGAAACACTGGCAAAACTAAAGGAAGCAATTGATGTTTCCACAATAATTGTGGGAGACTTCAACACATCACTCTCTCCTATAGATAGATCAACCAGACAGAAGACCAATAAGGAAATTGAAAACCTAAACAATCTGATAAATGAATTAGATTTAACAGACATATACAGGACATTACATCCCAAATCACCAGGATACACATACTTTTCTAGTGCTCATGGAACTTTCTCCAGAATAGATCATATGCTGGGACATAAAACAAGCCTCAATAAATTTAAAAAGATTGAAATTATTCAAAGCACATTCTCGGACCACAATGGAATACAATTAGAAGTCAGTAACCATCAGAGACTTAGAAAATTCACAAATACCTGGAGGTTAAACAACACACTCCTAAACAATCAGTGGGTTAAAGAAGAAATAGCAAGAGAAATTGCTAAATATATAGAGACGAATGAAAATGAGAACACAACATACCAAAACCTATGGGATGCAGCAAAAGCAGTGCTAAGGGGGAAATTTATAGCACTAAACGCATATATTAAAAAGGAAGAAAGAGCCAAAATCAAAGAACTAATGGATCAACTGAAGAAGCTAGAAAATGAAAAGCAAACCAATCCTAAACCAAGTAGAAGAAAAGAAATAACAAGGATTAAAGCAGAAATAAATGACATAGAGAACAAAAAAACAGTAGAGAGGATAAATATCACCAAAAGTTGGTTCTTTGAGAAGATCAACAAGATTGACAAGCCCCTAGTTAGACTGACAAAATCAAAAAGAGAGAAGACCCATATCAACAAAATAATGAATGAAAAAGGTGACATAACTGCAGATCCTGAAGAAATTAAAAAAATTATAAGAGGATATTATGAACAATTGTATGGCAACAAACTGGATAATGTAGAAGAAATGGACAATTTCCTGGAAGCATATGAACAACCTAGACTGACCAGAGAAGAAATAGAAGACCTCAACCAACCCATCACAAGCAAAGAGATCCAATCAGTCATCAAAAATCTTCCCACAAATAAATGCCCAGGGCCAGATGGCTTCACAGGGGAATTCTACCAAACTTTCCAGAAAGAACTGACACCAATCTTACTCAAACTCTTTCAAAACATTGAAGAAAATGGAACACTACCTAACTCATTTTATGAAGCTAACATCAATCTAATACCAAAACCAGGCAAAGATGCTACAAAAAAGGAAAACTACCAGCCAATCTCCCTAATGAATATAGATGCAAAAATCCTCAACAAAATACTTGCAAATCGAATCCAAAGACACATTAAAAAAATCATACACCATGACCAAGTGGGGTTCATTCCAGGCATGCAAGGATGGTTCAACATAAGAAAAACAATCAATGTATTACAACACATTAACAAGTCAAAAGGGAAAAATCAATTGATCATCTCAATAGATGCTGAAAAAGCATTTGACAAAATCCAACATCCCTTTTTGATAAAAACACTTCAAAAGGTAGGAATTGAAGGAAACTTCCTCAACATGATAAAGAGCATATATGAAAAACCCACAGCCAGCTTAGTACTCAATGGTGAGAGACTGAAAGCCTTCCCTCTAAGATCAGGAACAAGACAAGGATGCCCGCTGTCACCACTGTTATTCAACATTGTGCTGGAAGTGCTAGCCAGGGCAATCTGGCAAGACAAAGAAATAAAAGGCATCCAAATTGGAAAAGAAGAAGTAAAACTGTCATTGTTTGCAGATGATATGATCTTATACCTAGAAAACCCTGAGAAATCGACGATACAGCTACTAGAGCTAATAAACAAATTTAGCAAAGTAGCGGGATACAAGATTAATGCACATAAGTCAGTCATGTTTCTATATGCTAGAAATGAACAAACTGAAGAGACACTCAAGAAAAAGATACCATTTTCAATAGCAACTAAAAAAATCAAGTACCTAGGAATAAACTTAACCAAAGATGTAAAAGACCTATACAAAGAAAACTACATAACTCTACTAGAAGAAATAGAAGGGGACCTTAAAAGATGGAAAAATATTCCATGTTCATGGATAGGAAGGCTAAATGTCATTAAGATGTCAATTCTACCCAAACTCATCTACAGATTCAATGCAATCCCAATCAAAATTCCAACAACCTACTTTGCAGACTTGGAAAAGCTAGTTATCAAGTTTATTTGGAAAGGGAAGATGCCTCGAATTGCTAAAGACACTCTAAAAAAGAAAAACGAAGTGGGAGGACTTACACTCCCTGGCTTTGAAGCTTATTATAAAGCCACAGTTGCCAAAACAGCATGGTACTGGCACAAAGATAGACATATAGATCAATGGAATCGAATTGAGAATTCAGAGATAGACCCTCAGATCTATGGCTGACTGATCTTTGATAAGGCCCCCAAAGTCACCGAACTGAGCCATAATGGTCTTTTCAACAAATGGGGCTGGGAGAGTTGGATATCCATATCCAAAAGAATGAAAGAGGACCCCTACCTCACCCCCTACACAAAAATTAACTCAAAATGGACCAAAGATCTCAATATAAAAGAAAGTACCATAAAACTCCTAGAAGATAATGTAGGAAAACATCTTCAAGACCTTGTATTAGGCGGCCACTTCCTAGACTTTACACCCAAAGCACAAGCAACAAAAGAGAAAATAGATAAATGGGAACTCCTCAAGCTTAGAGGTTTCTGCACCTCAAAGGAATTTCTCAAAAAGGTAAAGAGGCAGCCAACTCAATGGGAAAAATTTTTGGAAACCATGTATCTGACAAAAGACTGATATCTTGCATATACAAAGAAATCCTACAACTCAATGACAATAGTACAGACAGCCCATTTAAAAATGGGCAAAATATATGAAAAGACAGTTCTCTGAAGAGGAAATACAAATGGCCAAGAAACACATGAAAAAATGTTCAGCTTCACTAGCTATTAGAGAGATGCAAATTAAGACCACAATGAGATACCATCTAACACCGGTTAGAATGGCAGCCATTAAACAAACAGGAAACTACAAATGCTGGAGGGGATGTGGAGAAATTGGAACTCTTATTCATTGTTGGTGGGACTGTATAATGGTTCAGCCACTCTGGAAGTCAGTCTGGCAGTTCCTTGGAAAACTAGATATAGAGCTACCATTCGATCCAGCGATTGCACTTCTTGGTATATACCCGGAAGATCAGAAAGCAGTGACACGAACAGATATCTGCATGCCAATGTTCATAGCAGCATTATTCACAATTGCCAAAGAGATGGAAACAACCCAAATGTCCTTCAACAGATGAGTGGATAAATAAAATGTGGTATATACACACGATGGAATACTACGCGGCAGTAAGAAGGAACGATCTGGTGAAACATATGACAACATGGATGAACCTTGAAGACATAATGCTGAGCGAAATAAGCCAGGCACAAAAAGAGAAATATTATATGCTACCACTAATGTGAACTTTGAAAAATGTAAAACAAATGGTTTATAATGTAGAATGTAGGGGAACTAGCAGTAGAGAGCAATTAAGGAAGGGGGAACAATAATCCAAGAAGAACAGATAAGCTATTTAACGTTCTGGGGATGCCCAGAAATGACTATGGTCTGTTAATTTCTGATGGATATAGTAGGAACAAGTTCACAGAAATGTTGCTATATTATGTAACTTTCTTGGGGTAAAGTAGGAACATGTTGGAAGTTAAGCAGTTATCTTAGGTTAGTTGTCTTTTTCTTACCCCTTTGTTATGGTCTCTTTGAAATGTTCTTTTATTGTATGTTTGTTTTCTTTTTAACTTTTTTTTCATACAGTTGATTTAAAAAAGAAGGGAAAGCTAAAAAAAAAAAAGAAAAAAGAAAAAAGACAAACAAGGAAAAAAAAAAAAGATGTAGTGCCCCCTTGAGGAGCCTGTGGAGAATGCAGGGGTATTCGCCTACCCCACCTCCATGGTTGCTAACATGACCACAGACATAGGGGACTGGTGGTTTGAGGGGTTGAGCCCTCTACCATAAGTTTTACCCTTGGGAAGACGGTTGCTGCAAAGGAGAGGCTAGGCCTCCCTATATTTGTGCCTAAGAGTCTCCTCCTGAGTGCCTCTTTGTTGCTCAGATGTGGCCCTCTCTCTTTGGCTAAGCCAACTTGAAAGGTGAAATCACTGTCCCCCCCCCCTACGTGGGACCAGACACCCAGGGGAGTGAATCTCCCTGGCAACGTGGAATATGACTCCCGGAGAGGAATGTAGACCCGGCATCGTGGGATGGAGAACATCTTCTTGACCAAACGGGGGATGTGAAAGGAAATGAAATAAGCTTCAGTGGCAGAGAGATTCCAAAACGAGCCGAGAGATCACTCTGGTGGGCACTCTTACGCACACTTTAGACAACCTTTTTTAGGTTCTAAAGAATTGGGGTAGCTGGTGGTGGATACCTGAAACTATTAAACTACAACCCAGAACCCATGAATCTCGAAGACAGTTGTATAAAAATGTAGCTTATGAGGGGTGACAATGGGATTGGGAATGCCATAAGGACCAAACTCCACTTTGTCTAGTTTATGGATGGATGTGTAGAAAAGTAGGGGAAGGAAACAAACAGACAAAGGTACCCAGTGTTCTTTTTTACTTCAATTGCTCTTTTTCACTCGAATTATTATTCTTGTTATTTTTGTGTGTGTGCTAATGAAGGTGTCAGGGATTGATTTAGGTGATGAACGTACAACTATGTAATGGTACTGTAAACAATCGAAAGTACAATTTGTTTTGTATGACTGTGTGGTATGTGAATATATCTCAATAAAATGATGATAAAAAAAAAAAAAAGAAAAACAAGGGAAAAAAAAAAGATGTAGTGCCCCCTTGAGGAGCCTGTGGAGAATGCAGGGGTATTCGCCTACCCCACCTCCATGGTTGCTAACATGACCACAGACATAGGGGACTGGTGGTTTGATGGGTTGAGCCCTCTACCATAAGTTTTACCCTTGGGAAGACGGTTGCTGCAAAGGAGAGGCTAGGCCTCCCTATATTTGTGCCTAAGAGTCTCCTCCTGAATGCCTCTTTGTTGCTCAGATGTGGCCCTCCTTCTCTGGCTAAGCCAACTTGAAAGGTGAAATCACTGCCCTCCCCCCTACGTGGGATCAGACACCCAGGGGAGTGAATCTCCCTGGCACCGTGGAATATGACTCCCGGGGAGGAATGTAGACCCGGCATCGTGGGATGGAGAACATCTTCTTGACCAAAAGGGGGATGTGAAAAGAAATGAAATAAGCTTCAGTGGCAGAGAGATTCCAAAACGAGCCGAGAGATCACTCTGGTGGGCACTCTTACGCACACTTTAGACAACCCTTTTTAGGTTCTAAAGAATTGGGGTAGCTGGTGGTGGATACCTGAAACTATCAAACTACAATCCAGAACCCATGAATCTCGAAGATAGTTGTATAAAAATGTAGCTTATGAAGGGTGACAATGGGACTGGGAAAGCCATAAGGACCAAACTCCACTTTGTCTAGTTTATGGATGGATGTGTAGAAAAGTAGGGGAAGGAAACAAACAGACAAAGGTACCCAGTGTTCTTTTTTACTTCAATTGCTCTTTTTCACTCTAATTATTATTCTTGTTATTTTTGTGTGTGTGCTAATGAAGGTGTCAGGGATTGATTTAGGTGATGAATGTACAACTATGTAATGGTACTGTAAACAATCGAAAGCACAATTTGTTTTGTATGACTGCGTGGTATGTGAATATATCTCAATAAAATGATGATTAAAAAAAAATTCCAATTATGTACCATCCCTAGTATTCACAATAGTCCTCGGTTCACTGTACACAATCAAATTATTTCAGTGTATAAATAAAAACACATACAACAACAACAACAACAACAACAAAGAGTGAGTGTGCAACACTATTTGGGTCTGTTATCCAGAAGGGACATATGCTGATGGACTCTGGGGGCAATGGCACACACCTTTCAAAAGGGATGTGGTTCTGCTCTCTTTCCCTTGGAAGAAGCCTGTGGGAATGGACTAGGAAGGTCAGGGCAATGGACAGAACCCACAGAGTCTGTGGTGTCAAGTGTTTGGGACACCTGAGGGTATTATTGAGTTACTAAGCTGCCCAACACCCTAGCATCCCTAGCTACAGAGCATGGTCATGTGACTAAGACATTCTCCCAATTGTTAAGTCAGTTACCTTGAGTTTTCTGTGACAGTTGAAAGCATTTTGGCTGACAGAGGTGGTTGTAACTGAATGGCATTCTTTCCATAACCTCTTCCTTGGAAGCTTTTTGTTGTGTACTGGGCTCAATAGAGACTGCAAGCTGGAGCAGCTGAGGGTAAGTGGTGTTCCAAGCCTGGGGGCCCCCTTCTTCACTTGGGGTGCCCTCCTAAGAGGAATAAGAGGGGGCATTGGCCTGATGGTGGAAGGAGAGTAGGGTCTGCCACAAAAAACAAATTGTGGAGAACCCCAGCAACCACCTGATCCTGATAAGGTCCTCTATGAAGAAACCACAAAAAGTTTCTGGAAGCACAGATGACCTCTCTATCATCATTAAAGCCCATTCATGGAGCTCCATGAGGCAGGGAGAAATATGGCTGAGGCTGGTGTGTTCCTTTGACTTCTAGGAGAGAAGATTGCCTGGAATCAGGGTACAGAGGCTCTGACATAGAAGCTGGCTCAAAAAGTGGCAAATCTCCTAGACCTCTGCTTCTAACCCTGCAGACACAGATGGGCCCAGAGAAAAGGAGAAGGTAAATTTCCTGGATGATCCACTTCCAATAGGTGGTGCAAAGTCTGAGAGAAGTGCAGAGAACTGTGGGTAAGGGGTACAGGAACCTGCAGGAAGAATCTGGGAAAGTGCCTCAGATGACACAAAAGGAGTCATGGTTACAGCAGGGCAGTGGAGTGCAGCAAAACCAGTGAAATGTACAATGGACATTGTGAAAATTGTGCAATATGACAGTTACACAAAGAAAGGAAAATTTTCATTTCTACTGTATCCCAAAGAATTCAAACTTGCACTAATGGTGGAAGTTACAAGGGGAAGTTTCCCCAAGGTAAGCAAAGATGTTCTGACAATTTGTCACCCCAAGAGAGGATGGGCTGTTTGGAAGTAATGATCCACCCCAGGAGCCTGCATGGATTCTGGTTGGGAATGAGGATGCAGTGCATCTTTCCCAAGAACTGACTGGATGACTTGACCCTGAGAGTCTGGATCCTAGATGCCTGAGTTTCCTGAAAGAATCCAGACAGAAGCTCTGAAACATGCCGGGGATGCTGCTTCTAGAACATGCCTCTTGCCAGGCTCCTGGGCTCCAAAGTGGCCAAGGTGGGATTTCCTGCTTTTCTTGTTTCCTCTTCTGACCACCTGCCCATGTTCTCTGGGTGCCCAGCTGTGGCAGAGAAGCAGTATGGGGTGGGAAGAGATGACAGCAAAGACCTGGGGTACTTCTTAACTCTTCTCCATCCTGACTTTCTTTTCTGTAAAATGAGTGTGAGACACCTGGCTGTTTCAGCATGGAGATAGAAATACTGCCTCAAAAGCACATTGTATAGCTCCAACTCCAGGAAGTGAGAGAAAAAATTATAAGGGCACAAAGACAGTTGATCCCTCTGCAGCCAAGCTGTGTCACCTTGGTTACCTGAGGAGTCCATATACTAGACCAACATCCAAAATTGGGACACAGCCTGGCCCTCACCTCATGGGGAACCACGGGCCATGGAAGCAGCTGCTCTTCATAAGGACAGTGCCCATTTGGAGATTTTGCCTACTATGATGTTTCCCTTTGCTTTACATTAACCAAAGCTTCTGTGTGGTGGTGTAATAGAAAGGCAGGCTGACTCATCAGACTTAACAATCTCCAGGCAATAAAATGTCCTTCCTCCAGGGATTGTAAAAAATGGTTATGATATCAATGATTATTATAGTGGCTAGCACCTGTGAAATATTGGCTACATTCCAGGCTCCATGTTAGGTGCTACACATATAACCATATTCTTCTTCTCATTTTACAGGGAAGGAAGCAGAGTAGTTGGCTGGAGAATGGAAAGAAAAGAAGTGAGAGGGTCATGATCCCAGCCAGGGATCCCAACCTCTCTGCTACCATCCCAATCAACTAGGGACAAACACTGAAGAAGGCTTTTGGTGTATATTGATTTCCTTGGCCACCTTTAGACCTTGGGGCCCTGATGTTCTCAACACAGGCTCCCCAACTGCCTTCTGATGGTAGTCAATGGGAGTGAGTGCCCCCAATAGCCAGACTTCCCCCTACCTTTGTCTACAGCTTCTCTCTGCTTCTATAAATTGATGCTTCCTAGCATTAATTGTTGGCCTTATGGGAAGGCCATAAATTGTGCAGCATTAATAGCAGCATAAAAATTCCAGTTACACAGTGTTGCTCCAGGAAGCTCAAAAAGTCAGGAAAAGGTGATATGTGAGTATATGCTAATCTTCAGTCCTGTGGGGTGAGGCAGCTTTCTCAAAGTAGCAGAAGGTCATAGGCAAAATTCAAAGCAAGTGCCTGTCACTGGAGACAAGTTCCTGAGCTGTTCCAAGCCTTTGGCCTCCTCAAGCCCCATTTCTTCCCTCATATCAGTGTCAGAAGCAATGGAGACCCTTAGACCGGAACCCTTCATCTCCCCTAACTGCATCCTTACCATCATCTGTCCTTTCCTTCTGTTAGAAGAACAAGGATTAAACCTCCCACTTGTGCTTTCCATTTCTGTCATCTTATGTCATCTGGGGACTTGAATCATCCATTTAAGTTTCTTTCCTGTTTCTTCAAACTTTCCCCTCAACCTCTTCCTGCACTATATCTACAAACAAGATGAAATTCTTCTCCATCACTGCCTTCCCCTACCAATGTCATGCTAATCTCTCTCCATCCCTTCAGAGCTGAGACTTTTGAAAGTGTCCCACTTTTACCACCCTCTTCTACTGTTTCTTCATTTCTGTTCACTTTTCCATGTCCTAAAATGTGGCTTCTATCTACTTCTGCCTCCCAGCGACCAGGGTGGCCTGGTGGCTGCTCACCAGACCCAAGACTCACCCACTGCTGAGCTCCTTCAGCTCAACATTGTGGACTTTGTAGGATTTGAAACTGTAAACCACCCCTTCTTTTTTGAAAACCTCCATTTTGACATTGCCCTTGGGTAATCATCCTACATACACTAGGCCTTATGTCCTTTATCTTTTTCTGTGTGCCCTATCCTGAGCCTTCCTTCTTTGCTCTTTCACTGTTAATGATGTGAGGCAGACAACCTTGGAAATGGCCCTAATGATCCCTCCCTCCCTGTACACACATCCATGGGTAATTTCCTTCCACAGTCTTACCAGGGTTAGTGTGTGACCAGCAAATATGACAGCAGTGGTAGTGTGACAATTCCAATATTAGGTTAGAAAAGACACTAAATTGGTTTCTTTTTTTTTTTTTCCCTTGGATGATGCTTTTGGGGGGAAGCTGGCTTCTGTGTTGTGAGCAGCTCTCTGGAGAGCCCAGAGCCCTCCTGCCTACCTTCCCAAGCATGAGCTTAAAAGCAGATCTTCCAGCCCCTAACAATCTTTTGAATGACTGCAGCTCTGATTAACAGCTTGACTTCAACTTCATGACAGACCCTGGACCAGAAATATCCAACTAAACTGTTCTCTTATACATGACTCTCAAAAGCTGTATGTTGTAATGAATTTTTATTGTTTTGAGTTTTAGGTTTGGGAATAATTTGTTATGCAATGAATTTTTATTGTTTTGAGTTTTAGGTTTGGGAATAATTTGTTATGCAATGATAGTTAACAGATACAACATTCTTAACCTCTTTTCTCTTGACCACCCTCCACTCTTTCTCTGGTTATTCTTTAATAATTCCATGGCTTGAGTAAGAGCAGCAAGAGAAAACTCCCATCCAAGGTGTCTGGCCCCAGCCACTTTTCTTACTACAGAACTAGGTCTCCACCTGCCCACTGGTCACCTGTGCCTCAAATAGTATGCCACAAATTGAACTTATCTTTTTCACTTCAATTATTTTCCTTGATCTGAGTTTTACTTGTTGGCTACTAGTCTCATTATTACACTAGTGTCTGAAGCTAGAAACATCAACATTGATTTTGACAACACCTTTTGTTCTTTCCCCAGTCCTGCCAGTTCTATATTACAATTGATCCTCACCCACCTTCTCACATCTGTTGCCTCCCTCCTAATGAGTTCAGTCCTGTAATGGTTAGGTTCATTTGTCAACTTAGGCAGGTGATAGTAACCAGATATTTGGTCAAGCAAGCACTAGCTTTACCCTTACTGCAAGGACAGTTGTGGCTGGTTAATAAACTAGAAGGCTGGTTTATTAAATCATCAGTCAATTGGCTGCAGGTGTGACAGGTTACATCAATGATAGGCATTTCTTTCACAATGAGAGAATGCAATCAGCTGGATTTAATCTAATCAGTTGAAGACTTATAAGTGAGACAGATAGAGGACCTTCACTCCTTTGACTAACCAGCAAAGCATTTCCTGAGGAGTTCATTGAAGTTGCCAGTTGGTTTCCTGAGTAGTTCAGTGAAAAGCTTCATTGAAGATGCCAGCTCACTGCATGAGGAGCTCATCAAACACTTTCATTGGATTTTCCAGTTTGCTGCCTGCCCTACAGAATTTGGAATCATGCATACCCACATTTATGTGAGACACTTTTATAAAATCTTATATTTGTAGATATCTCTTGTTGATTCTGTTTCCCTATAAAATTCTAATAGAACTTGTTACCAAGAATGGGGTGGGTCTTGAGAAACAGAATCTTAAAATGGGATTTTGCAATTGGCCTTCTACTCTGATGATATTCAAAGGCACCATTTCCAATAATCAAGATGGCACTGACAGTCCATGGCATGAGTTGGCAATGGATATGCACCAAACATAACCATTTGATTCTCCTAACCATACTCTTGTATGAAGGAAGGCTGTGGTTAACTGTGTTTTTTGACACGTTAACAGAGTTTTGCAGAGTTAACAGGTATAACAATGTTGGCTGGCTTTTCTTAGATATGCTGGATAAAATTATAAGAGAAAGGGATGACCTAAAGTCTTCAAATTTGAAACTTAAGTACCATATGACAGATGTAAATGTTTCTATGTGTGCCCTGAAAGAAAATCTTCTTTCCTGTGGCAGCAGACTTGAGATTTCTGAAACACAGACCCAGAATCTCATTGTGTGAGTAGCAGATTTACAATGTAAACTAAAACCTCAACCTTGCATGGCATCTGCTTTTAAAGTAAAGGCATTGATTGGAAAAGAATGGGATCCTGAAACTTGGGATGGGGACATATGGATTGATAATGGCAGTGAAACACTGGAATCCTGTATTCTGCTGAGGCTTTGTTAGATATATCTGCAGTGGTTTGTCCTGAGAAAACAGCTTCCTGGTTCCAGTGTGCTCTGAGGAGCCTACCATCCAACCCCTACCTAAACAGATTAACCCTTCAGCACCTTCTGAACATGTAATCACCTCCCCTGAGGAAGCAGCCCTCACTGCTCTGGAGAGATTACTCCTGTTTCAGGAGACGAAACTGCAACAGAATTTTCTGAGGTAAATGGATTGAGGTGTACTTCTAATTCTTTTCATTACCCACCCCCATCACCAGTCATGCTTCAAGACTATAACTAGACTAAAGTCCCAACAGATCCTGAAGGGTGAGGTACAAAGTGTGACCCATGATAAAGTATGCTATACTCCAAAGGAACTATGAGTTTTCCAACTTATACAGACAGAAATCAGAAGAATTTGTGTGGGAATGGATATTGTGTGTGTGATAATGGTGGAAGGAATATAAAGTTGGATCAGGCTAAATTTACTGATATGGGCCTACTAAGCACAGATTCTACATTCAATGTTGTAGCTTAAGGGGTTAGAAAGGGTGTTAACAGTTTGGGTAGCTGACTGAAACATGGATCAAAAGGTGGCTGACATTACCTGAGGTTGAAATGTCAGAACTTCCCTGTGATAATGTAAAGAAGGGGATTCAAAGGCTTAGAGAGATTGGAATGTTACAGTGGATTTATCATGGAAGACTTGGTCACATACCCCTTGAATGTCCAGAGAACACACCTTTTACCAGCACTGTGAGGAATAAATTTGTAGACTAGCTCCATCATCCCTGAAGGGCTCTGTAGTCATCCTTCTCTGTAGATCAGTTATAACTGTGGGAAATGCTGTCACTGAGCTGCAATCATTAGAAACAATACAGATAATCAGATCCCAGGTTGGCAGAAGCCATGTGTCAGCAGTTAATCACCAAAAACAAGGTGGGTGTGTCTACCATAAAGGAAAACATGCTCAAGGCAGCAGTCAAAATAATCTGACTTGTAGAGACTTATGGCATTAGCTAGTAAATCATGGAGTAACTAGCAGTAAAACAGATGGGCAGTCTACTAAATTCTTGTTTGAGCTTTATAAGCAGAATTCAAGGTAGAACAAAAGTCTACCTTGAATTACAAATGCAGAGAATCATGACCCCTTAATCAATTCCCAGAATTGAGACAGTTTACAGATCCAGAGCCCCTTGAATGAGGGGAAGTCTGCATACACTTGGGGAAGGACCCTGTTACATTGCCAAAATTTATACTGTTAATCTTCTTCCCAGACTTCCCCAGGGGGACCTACAGCCTTTTGCAGGGTGATGTGCATTGGGGAAAAGGAAATGGTTATATTTAGGGGATTATTAGACACTGGAACAGAAGTTACATTAATTCCAGCAGACCCAAAATGTCACTCTGATCTACCAGTCAGAGTTGGGGCTTATGAAGGTCAGATGATTGCTGGAGTGTTAGCTCAGGTTCATCTCACAGTGGGTCCGGTGGGTTCCCAGACCCATTCTGTGGTTATTTCCCCTGTTCTGGAATGCATCATTGGAATAGATACACTCAACAACTGGCAGAATCCTCACATTAGGTCCCTGATTTGTGGAGTGAGGGCTATTATGGTTGGAAAGGCAAGTGGAAGCCACTAGAACTGCCCATGCCTAGCAAAATAGTAAACCAAAAGCAATACTGGATTCCTGGAGGGATTGCAGAGATTAATGCCACACTTAAGGACTTGAAGGATGCAAGGGTGGTGATTCCCACCACATCCCCATTCAACTCTGCTATTTGGCATGTACAGGAAAAAGATGGGTCTTGGAGAATGACAGATTATCATAAGTTTAACCAGGTGGTGACTCCAATTGCAGCTGCTGTTGCAGATGTGGTATCATCGCTTGAGCAAAGCAATACATCCTGTTACCTGGTATGCAGCTATTGATCTGGCAAATGTTTTTTTCTCTTTAGCTGTTAGTAAGGACCACCAGAAACTATTTGCATTCAGCTGGCAAGGCCAGCAGTATATATTCACTGTGCTACCTCAAGAATATATCATCTCTCACCCTATGTCATAACATTGTTCACAGGGAACTTGATCATTTCTTCCTCCCACAAGACATCACACTGGTCCATTATATTGATGATGTCATGTTGATTGGATATAGTGAGCAAGAACAAACTACTCTAGATTTCTTGGTAAGACATTTGCATGACAGAGGATGGAAGAGAAATACAATAAAAATGCAGGGACCTTCCACCTCAGTTAATTATCTAGGTGTCAAGTGTTGTGGAATATGTCAAGATATCCCTTCTAAGGTGAAAGATATGCTGTCACATATGGCCCCTCCTATGACCAAAAAGAGGCACAATGCCTAGTTGGCCTCTTTGGATTTTGGAGGCAACATATTCTTCATTGGGGAGTGGTACTCCAGCCCATTTACCAAGTGACCAGGAAAAACTTCTAGTTTTGAGTGGGGACTGGAAAAAGATGAGGCTATGCAACAGGTCCAGGTTGCTGTTCAAGCTGCTCTGCCACTTGGACTATATGATCCTGCTGACACAATGGTGCTGGAAATGTCAGTTGCAAATAAAGATTCTGTTTGGAGCTTTTTGCAGGCTCCTATAGGAGAATCACAACACAGGCCCTTAGGATTTTAGAGTAAAGCCTTACAGTCTCTACTAAGCCCTGGTATTGGACCTTAGTAGAGATGAACACTTAACTATGGGCCACCAAGTTACCATGAGACCTGAGTTACCTATCATGAGCTGGATGTTGTCTGACAAGCCAAGTCATAAATTTGGGTTTGTACAGCAATGCTCCATTATAAAATGGAAATGGCACATATGAGATTGAGCTCAAGTGGATCCTGAAGGCATAAATATGTTATGTGAGGAAGTGGTCTAAATGCCCATGGCCCCCACTCCTGCCATAATACCTTCTGTTTCACGGCGTGCAGCTATGGCATCTTGGGGAGTTCCTTAAAATCATTTAACTGAGGAAAAGAAAACTCAGGCCTGGTTTACAGATGGCTCTGCATGATATGCTACCACCCAATAGTAGACAGCTGCAGCACTGAAGCTCCTTTGTGGAATGTCTCTGAAGGACAGTGGTGAGGGGAAATCCTCCCAGTGGATGGAACTTTGAGCAGTGCACCTGATTTTTCACTTTGTTGGAAGGAGAACTGGCGAGAGGTTTTTTTGTATACTGATTCATGGGCTGTTGCTAATGGTTTGGCTGGATGGTCATGGACTTGGAAGGAACATGATTGGAAAATTGGTGACAAAGAAGTCTGGGGAAGAGGTACGTGGATAGAACTTTCTGAGTGGGAAAAAAAACATGAAGATATTTGTGTCCCATGTGAATAGTCACTAGAGGGTGATTCAGCAGAAACAGATTTTAATAATCAAGTGGATAAGATGACCCATTTGGTGGATACCAATCAGCCTCTTTACCCAACAACTCCTATCATTACCCAATGGATTCATGAACAAAGTGGTCATGGTGGTAGGGATGGAGGTTATGCATGGGCTCAGCAACATGGACTTCAGCTCACCAAGGCTGATCTGGCCACAGCCACTGCTGAGTGCCCAATCTGCCAGCAGCAGAGACCCACACTGAGTCCCAGATATGGCACCATTCCCAGAGGTGATCAGCCTGCTACCTGGTGGCAGGTTGATTACATTGGACCACTTTCATCATGGAAGGGGCAGCAACTTGTTCTCACTGGAAAAAAGATGTACTCTGGATATGGGTTTGCCTTCCCTGCACAAAATGCTTCTGCCACAGCTACCATCTGTGGACTTCAGAATGCCTTATCCACCATCATGGTATTCCACACAGCATTGCTTCTGACCAAGGAACCCACTTCACATCAGTGAAGTGATGAAATGGGCACATGTTCATGGAATTCTCTGGTCTTACCATGTTCCCTATCATCCAGAGGCAGCTGTCTTGATAGAATGGTGGAATGGCCTGTTGAGGACTCAGTTATGGTTCCAATTAAGTGGCAATACCTTGCAGGTCTGGGGAAGTGTTCTCCAAGAAGCTGTGCATGCTCTGAATCAGCACCCACTATATGGTGTGGTTTCTTCCATAGCCAGGATTCATGGGTCCAGGAATCAAGGGGTAGAAACAGGTGTAGCACCACTTGCTATCACTCCTAGTGATCCACTATGTAATATTTGCTTCCTGTCCATGCAAGCTTAAGCTCTGCTTGTCAACAAGACTTGGTTCCAAAAGGAGGGGTGTTTCCACCAGGAAACACAACCATAATCCCATTGAACTGGAAGTTAAGACTGCCACCTGGCCACTTTGGGCTTCTTCTCCCTCTGAATCAACAGGAAGAATCTTCCTTTAGTGTCTTGAGAGGGGCAGGAAGATAAACTTTCCTGCCTTTACTCACTTTAAGTAATGCTTTACCTGGCTCAACTCAAAAGCTAAAGTTGCAATATCTCTCCAGTGAGAGACTAAAATGACAAAATCTACTACTTCCGCTCCAAGGGTCATTCCTTAATATGCATGCCTTACTTTTTGCCTCTTCTCTCTTCTCTACCTCCATCCTCTTTGGGTTTTCCTGGTGATCACAATCCTCTAGTCATTTTTACTTTCCATTTGTTAAATGGCAGACATATTTATTGGTGTGAGATGATATCTCATTGTGGTCTTTGTTTGCATCTCCCTAATACCAAGTGTAAATGAACATTTTTTCATGTGTTTTTTTTTTAGCAATTTGTATTGCCTCTTCAGAGAAATGTCTTTTCATATCTTTTGCCCATTTCATAATTGGGCTGTTTGTACTATTATCATTGAGTTGTATGGTTTCCTTATATAGGCAAGATATCAGTCTCTTATCAGATACAAGGTTTCCAAACATTTTATCACATTGAGTTGACTATCTCTTTATCTTTTTACAAATTTCTTTGAGGTACAGAAGTTTCAATTTTGAGGAATTCCAATTTATCTATTTTTTCTTTCATTGCTTGTTCTTTGGGTATAAGGTCTAAGAAGTGGTCTCCAAATACTAGGTCTTGAAGATGTGTCCCTATATTATGTTCTAGGAGCTTTAGGGTACTGTCTCTTATACTGAGGTCTTTGATCCACTTTGAGTTAATTTTTGTATAGGGTGTAAGGTAGGGGTCTTTTTCATTCAGTTGGATATGGATATACAGTACTCCCTTCCCCATTTGTTGAAAAGACTGTTATGTCCCAGATAAGTGGTTTTGGGGGTCTAATCAAAAATCAGTCAACCATAGATCTGGGGGTCTATTTCTAAATTCTTAATTCAATTCCATTGATCAGTATGTCTATCTTTGTGCCAATACCATGCTATTCTGACTTCTGTGGCTTTATAGTAAGCTACAACATCAGGAAGTGTAAGTTCTCCCACTTTGTGTTTCTTTTTTCATATGTTTTTAGCAATTTAGGGCAAACTTCCCTTCCAAATAAATTTGATAACTTGCTTTTCCAAGTCTGCAAAGTAGGTTGTTGGAAATTTGATTGGAATTGAATTCAAACTGTAGATCAGTTTGGTTAGGATTGACATCTTAATGATCTTTGGCCTTCCTGTCCATGAACATGGATTATCTTTCTACCTCTTAGGTTCTCTTTTATTTCTTTTAGTGAAATTATGTAATTTTCTATGTAGACATTTTTATATTCTTAATTAAGTTTATTCCTAGGTATCTGACCTTTTTAGTTGCTATTGAGAATGGAATCTTTTTTACTTGAGTGTCTCTTCAGTTAGGTCATTTCAAGTACATAAGAACTTTACTGACATATATGCATTAATCTTGTATCCTACCACTTTGCTAAATTTGTTTATTAGCTCAAGTAACTCTGTCATCAGTTTCTCAGGGATTTCCAAATATAAGATCATATCATCTACAAATAATGACAGTTTTACTTCTTCTTTTCCAATTTGGATGCTTTTTATTTCTTTGTCTTTCTGGATTGTTCTGGCTAGAACTTCTAACACAATGTTGAAAAATAGTGGTGAGAGTGGTTATTGTTGTCTCATTCCTGATTTTAGAGAGAAGGCTTTCAGCCTCTTGGCATTGCATACTAATTTGGTTGTGGGTTTTTCATATATGCCCTTTATCATATTGAGGAAGTTTCCTTTGATTACTACATTTTGAAGAGTTTTTGTCAAAAAAGGATGCTGAATTTTTTGAATGCTTTTTCAGCGTGTATTAAGATGATCATTTTATTGGTCCCTTTTCACTTTTTAATGTGCTGTAGTGCATGGATTGATTTTCTTCTGTTGAACCACCCTTGCATGCCTAAAATGAACCCCATGTGCTCATGGTGTATGATTATTTAATGTGTTTTTGGATTTGATTTGCAAGTATTTTGTTGAGAATACTGTACCTATATTCATTAGGGAGATTGGTCTGTAGTTTTCCTTTCTTTTTACCTCTTTATCTGGTTTTTGGTATTAAGAGTGATGGGTTGATTTTTTCAATTTTGAAAGAGTTTAAGTAGAATTAGCATAAGTTCTTTTTGGAAAGTTTGGAAGAATTCCCCTTTGAAGTCATCAGTCCAAGGGCTTTTATTAGTAGGAAGCTTTTGGATGACTGATTGGATTTCTTTGCTTGTGATTAGTTTGTTGTGATCTTCTGTTTCTTCTCTCTTAGTCTAGGTTTTTCATGTTTTTCCAGGAAACTATCCATTTCTCCTAAATTACCTAGTTTGTGTGCAGTTTTTCATAATATCCTATTATGATTTTTTTTTTTTAAATTTTGGGGGCTCCTCAGTAATGTATTCCCTCATTCATTATTTTGTTTATTTGGGTTTTCTCTCTTTTTGACTTTGTCTGTCTAACTAAGGGTTTGTCAATATTGTTGATCTTCTCAAAGAATGAACTTCTTTTATATTTAGTCTCTCTATGTTTTCTGTTCTCCATGTCATTTATTTCTGCTTTAATCCTTATTATTTCTTTTCTTCTACTTCCTTTAAGGATTAGTTTAGTGATCATTTTCTAGATTCTTCAGTTGTCCCATTAGTTCTTTGATTTTAACTCTTTCTTCCTTTTTAGTGTATGCATTTACAGCTATTATTTTCCCTCTTAATACCACCTTCACTGCATTCCATAGGTTTTTATACATTATGTTCTAATTTTCATTGGTTTCTAGATATTTAGAAGGTTGTCTTGCAATTTTTCTTTGATCCACTGATTGTTTAGGAGTGTGTTGTTTAACCACCAGATATTTGTGAATGTTCTAGAACTTTGGTGGTTATTGACATCTTGTTGCATTCCATTGTGGTCAGAGAATGTACTTTGAATAATTTCAAACTATTAAATTCTGGGGGGTTATGTTTTATGCCCCAGCATATGATCTAACCTGGAGAAAGTTCCATGAATACTGGAGAAAGATGTATATCCTTGTAATTTGGGCTGTAATGCTCTACATATGTGTCGAGTCTAATTCATTTATCAGATTGGGGGCTCTTGGCTAACATTTACAGCAGCTAGAATAAGGGATGTGAAAATTGTTCTATTCACAATTCATTATCCATGGGCAGCTCTGAGAACTTGAGTTATTGGAAGATCTAGAAGAGGACAAATATTACTGATATATAGTGTTTAGGGCAAGAGTGCAATGTGTTGATATTAAAGGTGTTGATATTTTGGTTTTGTATTTATGTTTTGTAAATGAAGGGGTTGATATTTTGGTTTTGCATTTATGTTTAAAGAGAAATCACTGGTTTTAAGCAAGAAATTGATGTGTTCTAGTTTATATTTTTATAAATATAACTTTTATAGGGGATATGAATGCTTTGAAATATCACTTGATCTAGGAATGTTAGAATCAACATAGTAAAGATATCAATACTCCTCTATTTGATACACAGGTTTTAGATAATTTTCATGAAAATTCAAAATGATTGTTTTGGAAGATGAAGACAAGAATGTTTTAAAATTTATATGGAATGAAAAATGAACTGGAATATCAAAGACTTAAAAGTACAATAAAATGAATGGAACACATCTCCTTGATTTTAAAACTTATAACAGTTGAGATGGGAAAGTCATATATATATATGAAATATTATATATATGTATATATTTCCACAGTTGAAGAAATAGGAAGACTAAAGGGACACTGACAAATAAATGCAATATATGATATGGACTGTATCTTATAATGGAGAAGAAAGTGCCCAAAATGACATTATATGAGTAAGTACAAATTGGAATATAAGAAGAAAGCTTTAAATCAGTGTTAAATTTCTTGCCATGCTTAGCAAATGTAGACAGAAGTTTTAAGAGCGCAAGGAAAATGATGTATTCAATGTATTTTCAAATATTTAGGAAACTGATAGATAAATAGAAAAGTTAAATAGAAAAAAATGAGATGACAAATGTGACAAAACATCAAAAGTTGGAAGATTGGGTACCTGGGTGGAAAGTATGATAGAGTTCTCTATTTGTTTTGTACTATTTTTGCATCTCTCCTGTTTAAAATTATTTCAAAATAATAATTATACATAAAAATTTGTGTTTACTCCAAAACATCTATGTACATGGTCTATTCTAAAAATAGAATATTTCACACAGATAAAATGAACATCTTAGCATACTATGAAGAAATGATCATAGCATACTAAGAAAAGGTAACCATTTGAGATAACCATTTAAGATGCTGGAAAGTAATAATCTAGAGGGCAAATTATTTTCAAATTGAAACAGGATGGAATATACATATTTTATTTTGGATTTTTCTTTTGACAAGAGGAGGACATGATTTTCTAATACAATGGTGCATAGGAATATGTGGAATTGAAATCCCTATGCATATTTTTCGGGGGTGGTATAAAAGTAATTCAGCTCTTGTCTGAAGTGATCTACTTTCTCAGTGAGTTATTAGGTAAGAAAAAGAGGTAAAAGATGTGGGTATCATGGTTAGAATACAGAAAAGATTGGATATAGATATTTCCTCAGAAATGATTTTACTATGGAAACATAAACTTAATGATTTTTGAAAATGTTTCTTGCCCATTTGGTATGTAGAAAATTTTAATTTGCAGTGATATGATTATGCCACTTTCTGATAATTTCTCCATTACGATACATCTATGAGGTGTAATCATGCAATTATAAGGCAAATGGAAGAGATCACCCATTGATGGAATGTATCTAGAGAGAGGAAAGAGGGTTAAGAAAGTTTAAAGTATTTATAAGACAGTGACTACATAGGAGGATGAAGTAGTCCACCTGTGGGTTTTTGTGGAGTATTTTTAGGAGGGTATTTGATCACATCAGAGAGAAGGGATGCAATGAATGGACTGTGTGCCTGGATACATGGAACTAAATGTGACTGCAGGTATTTGTACAAATAGTCTTGTAGTTTAGGAAGTTGTGGGCAGCAAATTTACCAAGGAATCAAGGATGTCTGTAGAGGTGAAGAGTACAGAAAATTTAAACAATAGGTGGTGAGTGGGGCATTGGTAGAGGCAGCAACTGGCCACTTAGTAAGGAATGATCCCAAAATGAATGGAGCAAGAGGGCTCATGGGAGATGGGTCCTTCATTTGTCTGTAAAGTTGTGATCTATGATCTGTCATGATTACTTTGAGAATTGCAAAAGATTAATCTAACATTTAATTGGAATTTTCCAGGACTTGTTCAAAATTTGTTACAATGGTAATCTTATAAACTCTCTTGGTTTGAAACTGTTATCATTGATCCTACTTTCTGAAGAAAAAATGGAGGGATGGAGTGGAAAAGCAAATTGTTTGAAATAGCTCATTTAAGAAGTAATAGACCTGGGGTTGAAACCCAGGCAATGGAGCTGAAAATTAACTCTGTGCCAGGAAGTGCCTTCCCAGCCTTTCTTTTATTGCCAAGTCAGGAAGACCCTTGAGAGAGAAAGCTCCAGACATGACAGATTTGTGTTCAAGCTATCCTCAGTTACACTTGGAGGGTGTACCAGTTTGTATATATTAGGTCCCCAAGAAAAAGCCATGTTCTTTGAATGCAATCTTGTGGGGGCAGAAATATTAGTGTAGATTAGGTTGGAACCTTTGGATTGAGTATTTCCATGGAGATGTGACTCACTCAACTGTAGGTGATGACTTTGGATAATGTCCATGGAGGTGTTACCCCACCCAGCCATATAAATGACTGACAAACAGAAGGAACTCAGTACAGCTGTGAGTGACATTTTGGAGAGCAACTGAAAATGACATTTTGAAGAGGAGCTACAGCTGAGACAGACATTCTGAAGGAGGCCATTGAAAGTTGACATTTTGGAGAATGCCACTTTGAAATGTAACCTGGGAATAAGCAGATGCCAGGCATGTGCCTTCCCAAATAACAGAGGTTTTCCAGATGCCAATGTTTTTTCTCCAGTGGAGGTAGCCTATTGTTGATGCCTTACTTTGGACAATTTATGGCCCTTAGACTGTAACTTTGTAACCAAATAAACCCCCTTTATAAAAGCCAATCCATTTCTGGTGTTTTGCAGAATGGCAGCATTAGCAAACTGGAACCGATTTTGGTAGCAAAGAGGTGAGGTGCTGCTGAATTTGCAAATACCAAACATGTTGGAATGGCTTTTTAAATGGATAAGGGGAAGAACTGTGAGGAGCTTGATAGAAAAGCCCTGATTGTTTTGAAGAGACTGTTGGTAGAAATATCAACTCTAAAGATAGTTCTGATGATGAATGTGTCATTGCCAACTGGAAGAATGGTGATTTGTTTTAAAGTGGCAGAGAATTTGGCAAAATTGAGTCTTTGTATTAGATGGAAGGCAGAATTTGATAGTGATGAGCTGGAGTATCAAAAGTGTGGCCTGGCTTCTACTTGCAGCTTAAAGTAAAATGTGAGTGAATAGAGATAAGCTAAGAACTGAACTATTGGGTATAAAGAAACCAGAAACTGATGGTTTGGAAGATTCTGGTCTTCCAGAAAGTGAGACTCCAGAGGCTATAGACCCACATTAGGATTTAACCAAATGTAGAAACTTGCTGCCATTTCATTACAAGCCAAGATTTGAGATGGAGTTATCTAGACAGGATTTGTGGAAACTCCTGTTGTCTGATGGTTTTGACCCCTGTGTTCTTCATGCCAAGCCAACCAGATATTTGTGAGGTCTGTATATATGGAGGCATTGCCAGTCTGAACTGGAACACAGAAGGAACAAATTGAAGGAAAAATTTCTTCAAAGACAGAGCCGTGGAGATTGAGGTCTGGAGTCAAGAAGCTGGGAGAGTGGAGCAGCCCATGCATATGGAAAGGGTTAGTTTGCCCCAGAGGCAGAGCACAGGCCTTCCACCTCAATGATCAGGAAGACTACTGCCACCTTAGTCTCCAGAGAGGGTGAAGCACATTCCCCGGGAATTGGGGATAGCCTGGTCACCACCACACTGTTCAGAGAGGAAATAGCCTTTGCCCCAGAAAGGCAGAATCTAGATGGCACCCTGATGATTGAGGAGGGTGGGGCCAAGAAGAAAGTAGTCTCCCCAACATGTGGACATGTTGGGGCACTCACCCCTGTGTTTGGAGAGAAAAGGGATGCTGCATAATCTTTGGAAAGTGTGGGAAAGCAACTCTCTCAAGCCCCAAGGATGCAACATCATTCTGTAAATGACTCAGAATTTGAAATCTAATAGAGTTTGCCCTTCAGGTTTTAGGAACTGTTTTGGTCCCTTAAACCCTCTTTTCCTTACTGGTTTTCCTTATGGCAATGGGAATATTTATCCTATGACTGTCCCTCCTTTGCATATTGGAAGCATATAACTTGTCCTAAGTTCCACAATTAGAAGAGAAATTTGCCTTAGGACAGACCACACCTGTAACTGATTTTGAGGGGATCTTGTAGTTAACTGTTGTTACTGAAATGATTTAAGTTTTTGTGATATTATGATGGGATGAATGTATTTTGTATATGGAAAGTTCACATTTTCTGGGGTCCAGGAGGTGAAATGTACCAGTTTGTATATATTATGTCCCCCAGTAAAAGCCATGTTCTTTGAATGAAATCATGAGGGGGCAGACATATTAGTGTTGATTAGATTGGAACTTTCTGATTGAGAGTTTCCATGGGGATGTGACCCCCCAACTGTGGGTGATGATTTTGATTTGATAATGTCCACGGAGGTGTTACCCCACCTATTCAGGCTGGGGCTGAATTAAATCAATGGAGTCAAATATATGACTGACAAAGAGAAGAAACTCAGTGCAGCTGTGAGTGACATCTGGAGAGCAAGTGAGAGTGACATTTTGAAGATGGCCATTGAAAGTTGACATTTTGGAGAAAGCCATTTTGAAATGTAAGCTGGGAAGAAGGAGATGCCAGCCATGTGCCTTTTCAGCTAATGGAGGTTTTCCAGATGTGAATGTCCTTTTTCCAATGAAGATACACTATTGTTGATGCTTTACTTGGAAAATTTATAGCCCTAAGACTGTAACTTTGTAACCAAATAAACCCCCTTTATAAAAACCAATCCATTTCTGGTGTCTTGCAGAATGGCAGCATTAGCAAACTGGAACAGAGGGTGACATTTCATATCCCTTCCTTTCACTAATGGAAATGGCCATTTTATACTCCTCATCTTAAAGAGGTAATCACTCCTCTTATAAAAATTTTTTGGGAGAACCTAAGATGGCAGCCAGGTGAGACACGGCAAAAAAATACCACCATGAAAAATACTAGATAAAAGCCAGAAAGTGACCCAGAACACCAGTTTCAGCAATGCACCAGCCAGACAATGTCTGCTAAATCCACAGGGACCATGCATTTGGTGAAACAGGGAGTCTGTATTCTGAAACAAGTGAGTGAGACAACTGAAAGTCCAGTGGTCACACTGCACTGTGGGGAAACCATGGGTTGGCATTTGTAGATGGACTTGTTCTTTTAAAAAAGAAAACCCAGGAGTGGCTTCAGTTATGATGGTGAGGACCATGCAGTGAATCATGGCAGGAGTGGGCTGTGCCAACCTCTCAGTGTTTGGCATGGAGGATAGCCTGCTGCTAATTACTTCAGGGCCAGGGGGACAGAGGGGAACCAAAAGGAGAAAGAAACCATGCCCCTTGCAGCCATCTCCCTGGTGGGCTGGGAACACTCCTGCCCAGAGCTAGTGCTATAGCCCAGAGCCACACCAAGAAACCCAGTGTGATGAGTAGTGTCTCCCACAACACTGTGCACATGTCACAATATTGGCCATGGACAGTGGCCTTTAGTGCACCCTCAGCTAATTGTCCCAGAGCTGGGAAGGTGGAGCTGTGCAAAAAGGGGGAAATTAACATGCTGCATTCAACCATCTTTAGAGCAGGCTGGGAATGCCCCTGCATGGCCCAGTGGCCCAGGGCTTCCCTGGAGGGCTGGTGCACACTTGTGACATGGCACAGCTTTCCCTCAGCAGAGGTCCTGGAAGAACATGACTGGGAAGGGGGACGTGTGTGAAAATCCCAGGGATCCTATGCCATTATGAAGGACTTGTGGGTCAGTGGCAGAGACTATCTGTAGCAAGACTGAAATGAAGGCTTAGACTCTTCCAACAGCCTTAAATCTCTGGAAACACCTGGGAGGTTTGATTATTAAAGATACCATGCCTCCCTAAACACCCAGACACACACCTCACATTCAGAGCAGACAGCATCAACAACACACCCAAATTTAGTGCACAAATTGAACCCCACAAGAACCATTACAGTCTCATTCAATTCTCTCAATCATTTGAGGTAGCTTCCATCACCTTGATATTATACATAAAAATAGAGGTTCCATGATAATCAATTATGTGCACAAATGTCAGTGACAGAGCAAGATTTTAATATACCACTCTACTCCAGAGTATATGCACAAATAAATTGCAAAACAAGCTCAGTGTTATGGATAAGGGCAAGAGAATGAATGTTTTTGATTAGGGAGAAGAGAAAAGATATTTTTCTCCTAATTGTAGTCAGAGGAGTGTAAATAGTAAATGAGTAAACAGGGAATTACCATGTTTTTTTAGAATCTCAATTCAGCACAGACTTCATATTAATTCTTATGATTAATAATTATTGTCATTATTGTACCATTTTTACATGGATAATTTTGTTTAATACTCATAATAACCCTATGAGCTAAGACCTAACATTGGTACCCCTGTTATACATCTTAGAGAAATGAGACTTAGGTAACTTTCCATGTTTCCAAATTCAGCATAGGCAAGTTAAATTTGAATTTCAGAAAAAAAAAAAAATGAATGCCCTTTTTAGTTGAAGTTTGTACCATGCAATATTTGTCCCAAACTAGGCATCTTGCATTTTTCTTTGCTAAATAGCCCTACTTTAACTCAAGTCCCAATCTCTGAGTTGCTATGCAATATGGATAGTGATGAGTTTCTTCATAATTGGGAGTGATTCATATGAACAGGCTCTTTTTTCCTATGACAAAATGATAAATTAAATCAGTTTTGGAGGTTGTGTTATAAATATCTTGCCTAACTTCAGTTATGCACACAAATGTTTTACTTCAACAGAAGCAGAATCCAAAGATATAAGCATAATAATCCAGTTGATAAAAAGATTCCCATAATCCATGAAAAATATTCAGAACACTTACAAAATACACATCAACAAAAATTAGCCAAATATCTGAAATATGTTGGATTTAACAACTTGGCACACTCATTATATCTGCAGGTATATGCTATAGAAAATATTAAATTCAAATATGTAGGTATGTGGGTGTGTGAAGTATTCTACGGAATATAATTAGAATATAGATATATAGTAGATTAAGTTAATAGTGAATGTTTGATCATATATTATCCTATGTAAGTACAAATGAAATATTGTTTATAATAGATTTAAGTTAATACTGGTTGAATATATATTATCCTGTATAAGTACAAATACAATATTTCTTATGGATGTATATTTACCTGGTAAAAAATGTTTTATTCCTATCAGGGGCTTCTCATCTTACCCAGGAAAAATAGTTTATCAAGACCACAAGTTTCTTGTATCTGGGTTCCTGATTACTTCTCCATTCCCCTTTCCAACCATTCTGCTTGATGAGTAACTGTAACTGCTTTTTGCCTCAAGGTTTTGCACCAATGTTTGTTCTCTATGACATTAATTCTGTCAGAACTTAGCATGGCTTTCTCCTTTTTCTGTTAATATTTTAGATGAAATATCACTTTATCATAGAAGCATTTATAGTAGGCAGACCTGAGATCCTCCAATCTTTAGTAGCATTTCATCCACTCTTCCCTCCCACCCATGAGTCACTCAGAAATTTTCTTATTTCTGTTTCTGAACAGCATATATCTATTAGAAATTGGTTTTGTTCATTTGTTTACTTTTTTTTCAAAATTAGAATGCACATTCCATTGGTTGTTTTCTGTCTTGTTCCTTGCAGTGACTTACATGCTGTAAGTTTTCAAATAACTATTCAATAAATTCAAGAACAGTAAAGGAAGGAGAAATTTCTCCTGTAGATGATTGTTACCTGCAAATTGGATTGTTTATTTCTGATGACTTCTGGAAAGAATTAAAATTATTCCTCACATATGGATGAACTTCATTTCAGTTTTGCCTAGGAAAATCTCAGAATTAACTGTTGAATATTTTCATATGTTATGGACTCCTTTAAACTCCTTATTTAATTGCCATCAGAGTTTACTTCCAGAGAATCTGAATGAAAAAAATTAAATCAAAATCTTTCTCCAAGCAAGAGCTTGCTCTTAGGGGGTGATTTTGTATAAATAATAGAAGGGCTGAGGTGAAAGTTTCACCAACACCAGATGTTTGACTGGCGAGAGGAACATAGGCAGCCTTCCACTTCCTTCTGATCTACTCCTTCTTTAACAACTTTACAACTTTCCTGAGTCTCCATGTTGACTTACCAAAGGGACCCAGACATTTTCTGGGCTGCCCATTCCTAAAGAATACTAAGATGGTCCACATATCTTTCCTAACTATGTCCTGCTCCCATAGCCTTAGGATGATTCTTTGCCACTCCTTGGCAATTGTGTATTTTCCTCTGGAGAAACTCAATACTAGCTGTCTCAAGTCTCTTTAGTTCCCTTTCATTATGCATCATATCAAGCCTGGAAACAGCCCTGCATTTTGATTCTCCAAGTGCCATAGACAAAATTTGCTTGTCATATTTGACAAGTTTTTTGAAGCCTTGAGGATATAGAAATGAATTATGCTGTAATAAAATATTTTAATGTGGTAGATGAGATGAGTTCTTAGTCCAAACCCAACCATAGTATGCACTAGACATCTTTTATCTGGCTAATCTTTCTCTACCTCCTATTGCAAGGCCCTGTAGCTTATTTCCCACAGAGGGAGAGTTATGAATCTCCACTCCTTTGAGGGACTCCAGAAATCAGAGGAAAACAGTTCTCCTAAAATAAACTTCTAAGTCCTAGGCATTGTGTGTGAAAAACAAAGCAAAACAAAACAAAATGAAACAAAAGAACCCAAAATTTCTTGCTGATTATAATGGACAGAAATCTAAGTCCCAACTGTTTCCAGCTTCTCTACATCTGAAATAGGATATTTACTTTATCAAAATTTCTATTACAGTTTTTTTCTTTTTCCTTAAACAAGAAAATAAATTGAAAAAAAACTGGTAAAAAAAATATTATTCTCTTATTGGCAATTTTTAAATGGAAGTTTTTCCTGCATTAAGCCACATACAAATCATGTATTCTTTTTGAGTGTCATTCAGAAATCCAAAATATATAAATTACATTTCCCAATCTTTGCTAAAATTATCATAATCAAGAATAGAGGCGCTGAAAAATAAGTGAATTTCCAGTGATTGTTGGTTTCTTAGTGATGAGTTGTTTACACATTGGGTAGAATTATTTAAGTAAAATAATTATATTTATTAAGATAATACACCATAGTTATATAGATCATATAAGAATATTTCCTTTACTAAAGACACCCTTATAAGTTGAGTATGAGTTCCTTAATTGAAAATAAATTTTTTATTTTGGGTAATGCTCATAGTTAACCATTATCAAACAATATACCAATTTTTGGTTTAAAATCTAATTTAATATTGCATTTTACCTATGTTCTTATGGAGAATGGTACTGCCAAATTAAACTGCATTTTTCTAAATATTATAGTGATGATACAGCATCTATTATATTCCTTGTATCAGAATCATGAATATGTTACACAGAATAGAAATATCACCCTTCCTTGGTTTACTCTGGAATAGGGTTATGCAGTTTTAAAGCTATTAAAAGATATATGAAATAATCCTTATGAAGCAAAGCAAGCAACAATATGGTTGATAAAAAAAATTTCCATGAACAGAATAAATATTGTAAAATAGCCTGAGAATCTAATATATAATACTTATTTTAGGTGGAGGAATCAGGTACTGGGAAGTGTTTTCATGTATATTCAGTTCACATGGGAACAGCTCACTTTCAGTTAACACACATGGCTCCTTACTTATTTTGAGAAGAAAGAAGTGATCCAGATCCCAGGGTGCTACTTTTATACCAGACACATGACAGGTATTTATCTAAAGATCTGTGGCCTGGAAAAGCCAAGAAACTCTATGGAAGTAGTTGGGACCTTATTATGTGAAACTGATTTTCACCATACAAGTCATTATAGAATGCAACATCACATCAATAAAGTAAATCATGCTTTGAACTACAGATAAAGGAAAAGTCAGCTGCAATTAAAAAATAGTGGCCCTGATAAATGGTAGAACATGGATGAAAAACTAGACAAATTCCAGTTAGACTGCTCTTAACTATTTAATTATTTAATTAACAAACATATCCACTTAATCTCACATCTAAAGTATAGTGCCTGGTGTTTAATTAACTATATTGGGCAACATTTTACTGTTTGTTTTAAAAGCAGTGGGATTGCCAGGTTATCTGGTATTCCCATAACTAACTTTCTGAGGATGTGAAAAATTGTCTTTCACAGCAGCTGCACCATTTTACATTGCCACCGTCAATGAATGAGTGTTCCTATTTCTCTGCATCCTCTCCAACACTTGTTATTTTTCAATTTTTTAATAGCAGCCATTCTCATGTGTGTGATTTGATATCATATTCTGGTTGTGATTTGCATTTCCTTGATGGCTAAGGAGGTTGACCATCTTTTTAAGTGCTTTCTGGTCATTTGTACACCTTTCTTGGAGAGATGTCTAGTCATGTCTTCTGATTTTTAAAATGGTTGATATTTTTTTAAGTTGAAGGACTTCTTTTATTTTCTGGTTATTAAACTTTTAATGGATATACGGTTTCCAAATATTCTCTCCTATTGAGTAGGCTGATGTTTTACTTTCATGATAAAATCCTTTGAAGCACAAAAGTTTTTTGATTTTGATGGGGTCATTTATCTATTTTTTCTTTTGTTGCATGTGCTTTGGGTATAAAGTTTAAGAACCATTACTGAAAACAATGCCTTGAAGATGCTCCCCTATATTTTTTTCTAGGAGTTTGATAGTTCTTGCTCTTATATTTAGGTCTTTGATCCCATTTTGAGTTGATTTTTGTATATGGTGTGAGGTGTCCTCTGTTCTTGGAAAATGGAGATCTAGTTTTTTGAGCACTATTTGTTGAAGAGAATATTCTTTCCCAATTGAATAGTCTCTGTCGCATTTTCAAAAATAATTTGGTCAGAAAAGTGAAGGTTGATTTCTGAGCTCTCATTTCTATTCCATTGATATCTATATCTGTCCTTCTACCAGTACCCATCAGTTTGATTACCATGGTTTTTTAATAAGTCTTAAGATAGGTACGTGTGAGCCCATCAGCTTAATTCTTTTTCAAGGTCGTTGTCATTATTCAAGGATCCTTACACAGTTCTATAAATTTGGTGGCTGGCTTTTCCATTTCTGCAAAGAATGTTGCTGGAATTTTAATTGAGATTGCATTGAATCTATAAATTGCTTTGGGGAGGACTGACATCTTAATTATATTTAGTCTTCCAGTCCATGGGCACAATATCCTTCCATTTATTTAGGTCCTCCTTAATTTCTTTTAGCATTGTTTTGTTGTTTACTTTGTATATGTCCTTTACATTCTTGCTTAGATTTTTTCTTAGATAGTTGATTCTTTTTGTTGCTATTGTGAGTGGAATTTTTTCTTAATTTCTTCTTCCTATTGTTCATTATTTGTGTATAGATGCACTACTGGTTTTGGAGTATTGATCTTGTGCCCCACCACATTACTCAGTTTTTTATTAGCATTAGAAGCTTTGTTGTGGATTTTTCTGAATTTTCTGTAGATAGGATCATGTCATCTGCAAATAAGGAAAGATTTATTTTTACCTTTCAAATTGGATGTCTTTCATTCTTGTCTAATTGTTCTGGCTAGAAATTCCAGTACAATGTTGAATAACAGTGGTGACGGGGGCATCCTTGTCTTGCAATGATCTTGGAGTTTCAGTCTTTCACCATTAAGTATGATATTAGCTGTGTGCTTTTCATATGTCCTTTATCACATTCAGGAACTTTCCTTCTATTCCTAGTGTTCTAAGTGCTTTTATCAAAATCCAGCAGTGCTGGATTTTGTCAAATGCCTGTATGCATCAATTGAGATGATCATGTGATTTTATTCCCCCATTCTATTAATGTGGTATATTACGTTAATTGATTTTCTTACATTGAACCAACCTTTCATAGCAGGCATAAATTCCAGTGGGTCATTGTGTATAATTAAAATGTTATTTGATTTGGTTTGCTAGTATTTTATTGTGAATTTTTCCACAGCCCCTCCTGGCCTCCCCAACAAATGCAGCCCTTCAACTATTGTTCCCCACATCCCTGAGGAAGTGTAGCATCTTTTTTAATGTAAGTTTATTGAAATATATTCACATACCATGCAACTATCCAAAGTATACAACAATTGTTCACAGTTTCATCATATATTTGTGCATTCAACACCACAATCAATTTTTGAACATTGTCATCAATCCAAAAAAATAAAAATGAAATTAGGAATAAAAAATGAAAGTAGAAGAGATCACTCAAAGCATCCCATACCTCTCCTCACACCCTCATCCTCTTTTAATTAAAATGTATTCACATACCATAGAATCATCCAAAGTATAAAACAATTGTTCACCATATCATCATATAATTGTTCATCCATCACCACAGTCAATTTTTGAACATTTTCTTTATTCCAAGAAATAAAAAAAAGTATAAAATAAAAGTAAAGGGAACACTCAAAACATCCCATACCCCCTACTCATTATTCATTTACTTTTTGTCCCCATTTTCTCTACTCATTTGTCTATATACTGGGTAAAAGGAGTGTGAGCCATAAGGTTTTCACAATCACATGGTAACATCACATAAGCTATATAGTTATATGATCACCTTCAAGAATCAAGGATACTGATACCAAAAACTAAAAAGGGATATCTATATAACATGTAAGAGTTACCTCCAGAATGACCTCTCAACTCCATTTGAAATCTCTCAGCCCTTGCAAGTTTATTGTGTTTCAATTCTCTTCCCCCTTTTGGGCCAAAAGTCTTTCATAATCACATGATGCAGGTTCCAGGCTCATCCCTGGGAGTCACATTCCACATTGACAAGGAGATTTATACCACTGGGAGTCATGTCCCTCATGGGGGGAGGGCAGTGAGTTTATCTGCTGATTGGGCTTAGAGAGAGAGGTCACATCTGAGCCACAAAAGAGGCCCTCTGGTAGTGACTCCTAGGCACAATTATGAGTATAATTAGCCTTTCTTTGCAGTATCAAGCTTTGTAAGGGCAAGCCCCAAAATCAAGTGTTCAACCTACTAAGTTGGTAGTCCCCAATGCTTGTGAGAACATCAGGAATTCCCTACCTGGGGAAGTTTAATATTTCCTTATTTTTCCACAGTCCCTTAAGGGGGCTTCATAAATACTTTTTATTCTCTGCCAAAATTACTCTGGGTTGTATTGGTGCTTCAAGCTAACCTCTACAATCAACAAGTTCTCACTTTCAAGTTAAGGTTCCCTGTAATTATAGCATTTGAGAAAACTGACCATACAAGTTAAGTTATATAGTGTGCTACAGAAAATATAGACTTTGCACCATATAACCATGTCTTCCTTTGGCCCCACACAGAAGTTAGTTTTAAAGCATCATTAGTAACATCCTGTAACCTGTAGTCTGATCTACCCCATCTCTGGTCCATTTCATTTATATCTCCATTGAAAGTCTGATCTCCTTTTCAGCCTCTTTAACAGTTGATTCATGAGGTAATCCTGACACTTCCATAAGCCAAAGTTTGACTCTGAGTCCCAAGTGCCACACAGATACCTGAAATTCCAGGGACTGATCATGTAACACACAAATTGCTCAGAATCTCAAAAATTTGGAAGTCACCATTACACCTCATGAATAAATGTGACTGCTATAAGAACTTACAATCTAAGAACCTCTACACAAGACTTCCCCTTGTAGCCCATGCTTCCAGATTCAATTCTCAGAGTTTACACAGTTATTAGTCTATATTAGTGAGGAATTATAATGTTTGTCCTTTAATTTCTGATATACTTCACTGAACCTCATGCCCTCACAGCCCACTCACTTCATTGCCTACCTCATAACTTCATCCTTTCTTGCTGCTCCCTCATGCAAAACATTCTTATATTTGTACATTTAATCACATATCTCGACCACTCTAAGATTCGCTAAGTTATACAGTCCCAGTCTTTATCTTCTATCTTTCCTTCTGGTGTTATACATACCCCTAATGTTCCTCTTTCAACCTTATTCACAATTATCTTTTTTCAATGTACTTAAAATATTGTGTTACCATCATGTTGTATTTGTGCTATCCATTTCTATATCTACACAGTCAATCCTCTAGAATATTCTATACTCCTTCAACATCAAATGTTGAGTCTCTACCCTCTTTCTATCTCCTGATATCTTCATTTCTATACTCTTCTCCAAACCTCTCCTGTCTTTTCCTATCTATCTGTAGCACTTCTTTTAGTATTTCATGAAGAGGAGGTCTTCTGTTCATGAACTCTCTGTATGTGTTTATCTGTAAATGTTTTAAACTCTCCCTCATTTTTGAAGGACAGCTTTGCCAGATGTAGGATTGTTGGTTGGCAGTTTTTCTCTTTCAGTATCTTGAATATGTCATAAAACTGCCTTCTTGCCTCCATGGTTTCTGCTGAGAGGTCCACACTTAGACTTACTGAGCTTCCCTTGCTTCTGATGGATTGCTTTTCTCTTGCTGCTTTCAGAATTCTTTGTCTTTGACATTGGAAAATCTTATTAGTAAGTGTCTTGGAGTAGATCTATTCGGATCAATTCTGTTTTGGGTCTGCTGTGCTTCTTGGATGTGTAATTTTATCTGTTTCATAAAAGTAGGAAAAATTTTGTTGATTACTTCCTCTATTATTCTTTCTACTGTTTTTAACTTTTCTCCTTCTGGGACATGTATAAGAGGTACGTTTATTCATTTCATTTTGTCCTTCAGTTCTCTGAGACTGTGCTCATATTTTTCCATTCTTTTCCCTATTTGTTCCTTTGTGTGCAGGATTTCAGATGCCCTGTATAGCATCTCACTGATTCTTTCTTCTGCCTGAGTCTGCTGTTGTATGTCACCATTTCTTTCTCATCTCTTCTATTGTGCTTTTCATCCCCATAAGTTCTGCCATTGTTTCTTCAAGCTTACAAATTCTTCCTTATGTTCACTCAATGTCTTCTTCATATCCTTTATCTCTTTTGTCATATTATCTCTCACCTCATTGATTTGGTTTAAAAGATTTGTTTGAACATCTATAATTAGTTGTTTCAACTCCTGAGTCTCAGTTTGAAATGATAGTTTCCTCTTTTGACTGGGCCATATCTTCCCATTTCCTAGTGTGGTTTGTGATTTTCTGCTAGTTTCTAGGCATTGATTTTCTTGATTGGTTTATTCTGGAGTTTGTTGTCTGTCTTTTGCCTAAGGTTTTCTTGTTTATTGAATTTGATCTCTATCTTTTCTTTTCTGCTCCCTGGCCCATTTTCTGATTGGCACTGCCTTCCAGTCTTCTCCCCAAATCCAGACACTCAACATGACCTGCTACAGGGATGGAAAGTAGGCAGTGGGCACCAAAGCAAGTTCACTGTGTGTAATAATACAAATCTGCCAGCTTCCAGTGTTGCTTTATTTTCCACTGGCTAGCAAGACCTGAGTTTGATTTGGGTTCCTGCATTAAAAGTTGGGTCTTTCCTATTTCTCAGTCAAAACAGGATCTGGTTTCTGTACAGGAAGTGTAGAGTGTCCAGCAGATGCTGCTGTTTGGTAAATTAATCATCCTCAGGGCAGGTTGAAAGAATGGTTGCCCTCAGGGCTGGGCCCACAATGATCCAAATAATTGGCAGTGGCCTCCCTGGCCTTGGGTAAGAGGATTCTTATATCCCTTTCTGCAACCAGCACACTGGCCAGGGGCTGTTCCCAACTCTGCAACAAGAATGGGGGCTTAGCACCATGTCAAGGGAGAAATTTACTGACATTTACATTAATTTATCAGACTCTTCCTCCTGCTCTTTCCTGTAGTTTTCTTCTGGCCCCTGGAGTCTCACAATAAGAGATTCAGACAGTTCCTACCTGTTTAATAGTTGTTTTACTGGAAGGCCTGAGTCCTGGAACTCCCTTCTCTACCATCTACCCACAACCCTCTCCCTATAGTCAGTTATTTTTAATATATGTGTTTAATACTAACCATTAATCTTAAAATATTGCTTTCGCAAAACTTGGCAAGTTTCAATTTCTTTATCATCCAATTAAAATATTCTTTAATTTCATCATGAATTCCTTTTTTTAATTCAGTTTTATTGAGTTATATTCACATACCAAACTATCATCCATGGTGTACAATCAACTGTTCACAGTACCATCATATAGTTGTGCATTCATCACCCCAATCTATTTTTGAACATTTTCCTTACACCAGAATGAATCAGAATAAGAATTAAAAATTAAAAAAAATAAAAAGAACACCCAAATCATCCCCCTTTCCCACTCTATATTTCATTTAGCTTTTGTCCCCATTTTTCTACTCATCCATCCATACACTAAAGGGAGTGTGATCCACAAGGTTTTCACAATCACACTATCACCCCTTGTAATCTACATTGTTATACAATCATCTTCAAGAGTCAAGGCTACTGGGTTGGAGTTTGGTAGTTTCAGGTACTTACTTCTAGCTATTACAATACACTAAAACCTAAAATATGTATATAGTGCATAAGAAAGTCCATCAGAGTGACCTTTTGACTCCATTTGAAATTTCTCAGCTACTGAAGCTTTATTTTGTTTCATATTGCATCCCCCTTTTGTTCAAGAACATGTTCTTAATTCTACAATTCCAGGTCCAGATTCATCCCTGGGAGTCATATCCTGCATTGCCAGGGAGATTTACACCCTTGGGAGTTAGGTTCCATGTAGGGGGAAGGGCAGTGAGATCACCTGCCAAGGTGGCTTAGTTAGAGGGCCACAACTGAGCAAAAATGTGGAACTCAGGGGGAGACCCTTAGGCACAATTATAAGCAGATTTAGCATGTCCTTTGCAGTAGCAATCTTCATAGGGGCTATCCCCAAGACAGAGGGCTCAGCTTGTCAAGCCATCAGTCCCCAATGTTTTTGAGAATATCAGCAGCAATCCAGATGAGGATATCCATCACCTCTGCATCCTCCCCCAGCTCCTCAGGGGGCTCTGAATATATATTTATATTCTCTGTGTAAATTACTTTTGGATGTGTTGCTGTTTCACTCTAACTTATATAGACCTATCATAGCTCACTTCCTATTCAAAGTTTCATGTAATTGTGGTGTTTCAACAAACTGACTGTAGAAGTTATATTGTTTAGAAAATATAGATCCTACTCCAAATAAACATTTCTTCCCTTGGTCTCACATGGAAGTTGAAGTTTGGCCCAATTTGCCCTAATCTTAACCAGATCCGCTTCATTTATATCACTAATTGAAGGTCGGGATTTTTTCAGCTTTTTTTTTAACAGTTGCTGTATGCATTAATAGTGACATTCATATCTGCTGAGCTCTAGCTCTGAGTTTCATGTATCCCACAGATACCCAATATTCCAGAGACTAACCAGGTTATACACCATGGGATCAACAACTCAGAGCTTGGAGATGAATTCCTTTTGACTAATGTGCTATGTAGAAATACACTGCATAATTTTCAAACATACATTTAAAAAAATTTCTTTTTGTTTTTGTGTTTTTGCATAATTGCTCTTGCATCAAGATTATATCCTTATATTTTAAATGTTTCAAATTCAAATTAAGAAACAATTTTCATGTCCACAAATGTTGAAACAATGAAATACACAGTTTTTAAAATAGTGTTTACAAAAGCATAAAATGTATGAAGTGTTTTTGAATAAATTTCTAATAAGGCGCACAAGATTTTAGTAAATAAATCTTTGAATTTTACTGAGTGATATTTAAAAATAATTAAATATAATAGACACAAGAGATATATCCCAGGTTCTTGGATTGGAAAACTTTATACTATGATTATGATCCCTGTAAACTTGTAGATTAATTTGGACACAAATTATTAGTTTCCAGGATTGTTCTGTAGATTTAGTGCAATCAAAACCCACAGATTTGTTTTTTTCTCTCCTTCTTCAGTATGTGTGTGTGCATGTGTGCATGTGATCGAGTAGGGAGGGGATTTTCTGACTTTGAGATAAAATCCAAGACTGATTGAAAAAGAAAATTAATTCAAACTCCTAATTTTCCTCTAGGAATGGGTCCTATGGTCACCATTAAGGACTCACTCTCCTCTTTCTGGGGGGATATCCATCCTCAGGAAATCAGCTGGTATTCAAGGTCAGTATCTTACATAAATCATGGGACATGCACACAGTGGAACATGAGGATGTCATTTAAAAATATGGTATAATTGAGTTAAGTGTAGGCAAGCCAATATGAAAAATTGGCTAAGAGACAAACAGCAAACCAGTAGAAAGCATGTCTGATGTGATATTCTCACCTGTGCAACTGCAAAGGAAAGTGCTCATTGGAAATAAACCATATCATCAGAAGAGTTCATTTCTGGGACACAGAATGCTAGATGTTTTTTTCAGTTTCTTTTTGTGCATTATCTTACTTTCCACATAATCTAAAATGAACATGGAATACTATTCTAAAGAGAATAATTGCAATGTATCAAAATGCACCCAGGACAGGGTACCTAATTTGCAGAGCTAAATGGAAATGGAAATGCCAAGACCTTGATAAAGATTAAGAATTTTGAGATGGCAGCTGTGGAGTGTGGGTTCTTCTGAGCCAGTGGATGTTGATGCTGGTTATGGATTTGCCAGATGAAATGTTATAGGGAGAAGCACCTGGGCTGTCAGCTCTACATGGAGGCATGGTGAGGCTGTACAAGTCAGAAGGAGAGGCCCAGATGCTCTCAAGAGACAGAGATGGACCTCCAACACAGTATGAGACCCTTGTCAGTCCACAGCACTCCCATACCCCACCAGGCATGGCCCATAAAGATTCCTCTCCTGGGATCCCAGAATGATTCCTCACACAAGATGGCAAATGAATTTATTCAAACCACACTGATGGCACTGTAAGGCTTTTAGCAAACAGCTGCACAGAAGGGAGCTGCTGGTCATCGTGCTGTGGGGACTTTGGATACTCAGAGGGAGGGGAAGAGATAGCTTGGGAAAGGAGGTTGGGAACAAGAGACAGGAAGGCTGAAGCTTGCAGCCAGAAATAGGACAGTGATATGGCCTGAGAGGCAGGAAAAGAGAGAAGTCTGGGTCAGATGCTTTTGCTCCATTTGATCTTGATCTGGACCCTCTGCCAACAACCTCACAGATCCTTCCAGCCTCCAACTGTCTGGCTGGTTCTCTCCAAGTCCTGAATATGTACCAACCAGTTAGCCAGTGCCTGTGAGTCTATTGAGGCTGCTTTGCATGGCTGGCCATAAGCAGCATGACACAGATGATTGAATGGATAATCAGATATCTGCCTCCTGCCAGGACTTTCACCAACCTCCAGGGCCACTCTTAGGACTGGGAGGCATCAGCAGCCCAGCACTGAGTGTACATGGCATCATGCAGGTCTATTACTCACCAGGCCTTGGCTCTGCCTTCTGCTGCCAAGTTCCCATAAGTACAGAGGTGTCAGCTGAGGGATGGAGAGGAAAGCAGTGAGTCAGGCAAAAGGACAGCAGAGGGTCAGGTAGGGAGAAAGCAGATGGTCTGATGGGAAGAGAAGATGGTCAGGTAATGGATGGGCAGGGTCAGGTAAGGGGAGGGAAGAGAGTCGGGTAATGGAAGTTCAGCGGGTCAGATAAGGGGAGGGTATGGGGCCAGGTAAGAGGAGAGTGGTGGGTCAAGTAAGGGGAGGTCAGAGTGTCAGTGTCAGTGTTGGGGATTTAATCATCTCACCTCTGAAGGCTGGATGGGTGTAATCACAGGGTGCCTGAGGAAAGTCACAGGACTGTGTACAAGTGTACTGCAGAGTCCAGAGGGAATAGGTTCAAGAACTAATGGGAAGAGAGTGGTCAGGTGGAAGAATCAGATCAGGCAACTGGGGGATGGTGGGAGTAGGTGAACATTAGTTTCCATGGGTAGCACTGAATTCTGATGGGTTCCTGGGCAGGCAGCCCCATCTGAAGACAGGAGAAAGTCCAAGGTCTCTGGAGCAGAGGTGGTTGGTGGGGAGGCCATCAGGGGCCTGATGGAGAAGACTGGCAGGCCCTGGTGAGGTCTTGGAGTTCATCACAGGGTCACTGGGAATACATGAAAGAACTTGAGCATGCAGGTCATAAAACCATATTTGTATTTTTATAAGATTGTTCTAACCTCAGAGTGGGCACTGTATGTTGGGGCCTTGTAGCAAAAGCAAAATATCTAATTAGGAAGCTGGTACAGAAGACCTGACAAGGATTCTGATGCCTCCAACTTGTCCAGGAAAGTAAGGAAACAATAACCAAAAAGGTTAAAGGGATGTCCAGGCATTATAGCCACTTGATTGCTGGCTCATTAAGAAAGGAAAAGAGAAGCCTTGAGGATGAGGACCACATCTCATGTGGATGGGGACCATCCACCCAGATGGCAACCGGGGGAAGGTTTGTGAGGAAGACTTGGAAACATCCAGAACATAATTGGACCTAGAAATCTAGAGAGAAATCTGGTCTAGAAATAAATACTCAATAGTCAAAATCAGGAGCATGAGTCAGGAAGTATAGAGTGGAAAGGGCAGGAAGATAAGAGAAACTCGAGGGAGCCAGACCTGAGAAAAACCTTCAAGGAAAGAGTCAAAAGGACACAGAGGAGCCTATGAAAGCATCCTGAGCAGGGCCAAACTAACTGGGAGATCACAGGTCCCTCTGCCCTGACTCTGTCTCTCCAGTGGGCTCACATATATCCCTGTCCAGACCCCCTTCTTCCTGGGAGCTCAGATATCCCTCTACCCAGACCCCCTCTATCCAGGGGTTTCACAATTCCCTCTGCTTGCACCCCATCCTACCAGAAAGCTCACAATTCCTACTGACTGGACACCCTCTCTACATGGAGGGACAGGAAAGATCTGGTACCCAGTGGGGTAAGCCCAGCACTTCGGTCCCTTGAGCTGGCTGAGGCCTCACAGAGGACAGGGTCATCATCAGCCTCCAAAGCCTGCCAATATAGTGACCCTGAAAACACACAGCCTGCCTGGCATAGGAGACCAAAGGGCTGCACCCTAGGAATGAGCCTGAACCAGAAGATCCAGTCCACCCATGGACCAGGAATACTGAATCATCAAACTTTAACAAAAAATGCAGGCTTTGGACTTTGATTCATGTTAAGCCATGAGACTTGGAGAAGTGAAAAGAAAAAACATTCCTTCTAAAGGAAGACAGCACCAGGGTATGCTCCAGTCATTCCTTCAAATAATTTTCCAATTCAGTGTTCATGTTTTCAGATGCCTCCACCAGAAACAGCAGAAACCTCTGGCTCCAAAGAGCCCCAAATATCATGATTACCTTTCTGGGCTTCCCTGTCTCTTGGATCTTGGTCTTTCAGTACTCACTGTTTTGCCAGCTCTCAGTGCCTTCAAACAAATGGGGTTTTGTTGTTATACAGTTCTTCTAGTTTTCTCAGATGCAGGCTTAATATGAGTGATTCACTCAAAGCAGAAGCCCAGGGTTTCCATTTATGTCTTTTTAATATTTGTTTGAAATTCCATTTTTAATGTTGAAAGGAAAGCACTAAGATACAGACCCCTGGTGAGGAGAGCAGAGAGGAATGAGCCTTCCATGTATCAGCACCTTGGACAGCACTGCAGCCACGCTGCTAGCTGGAAGCAGCACTGACTATTCAGCTCCAGCTGTCACCCCAGGAATTATCCGTCAGTGTTCTATGTCCAAGGCCCCAGTGATGGAGACAGCACTTCCCCCTCACTTTTCTTGATGTAGTGTTTGGAGATGTGCAGGGCAGCTGTGAGGATAAAATTCTGTATATTTGGAAGTGTCTGGCCTGTGGAAGGATTTGACAATATTCATTGCCTCCCCTTGTCATTTTATTACTGTCCATAACTCCATAACTATGAAGGTCATTAAACTTCAGTGAACCACAGTTTGCCTGTTATATAAAATGGGAATAACAACAATAGCAATTACATCCTTGGGCCAAAATGATATCATGTACATGAAGAACGCTTTGCAAACTATGAAGTGCAGTGCACATTTGTGCTATTTTTAACCTCTGAAACCCTTGGAACATCTGTGTCTAAAAGAGACAATATAACAGGGTGGTTTAGAGTTCAGGAACCAGATAGTCTCTGTTCAAACACTGCTCTGTCATTTAGTAGCTGTGACAATTTAATCTTTGTCATATATTATCACCCATTATCTTTGGAAGCATTTACTCCTTTCCAAACATAATGTTGAATGAACCAAAGGAGAACATTAAATGCACATGATGTTTGGTTCCATTTATATGAAGGTAAATGAAACAGGCCAAACTACCCTCTGGAGTTAGGTGGTGGAGACTATGGTCAGTGTCTGGGGTGGTGTGTTGATGGAGCATTGGGGGCTTCTGGTATTCTGGTGGTATCTGCTTCTTGATGAGGAGTGTGTTTAGTTCCTAAAAATTCATCAAATTATATACTTAATTCTTTGGACATTTTCTACACTTCAATAAAATTTACAGACAATAAAATGCCTACTCCCTTTAAAGTCTAGAGAGTGGGAGAATGCTGAAAGGGCTGAAAATTAATGCACCACAAAGGTGGAGTTAAGATTAAAGGTAGACAACTCTGCAAATAAACTCACTACCCTCCCCCTATGTGGGGCATATTTTCCAGGGGTATAATTCTCTCTGGCAATGTGAAACATGACTCCCAGGGATAAGCATGGCCCTTGTATAATGGGATTGAGAATGCCCTTTTGACCAAAAGGGGGAAAAGAAATGAAACATAGTAGAGATTCAGTGTCTAAGAGATTTCAAATAGAGTTGAGAAGTCACCCTGGAGGCTTTTCTTATGCATTATGTAGATATTCCTTTTTAGTTTCTGGTGTATTAGAATAGCTAGAAGGAAATACCTGAAACTGCTGACTGTAATCTAGTAGACTTGATCCTTGATAATGATTGTATAACCACATAACTTTTATCATGTGACCATGTGATTGTGGAAACCTTGTGACAGACACTCCCTTTATCCAGCATATGGGCAGATGAGTAACAAAATAGACAACAAATAAAAATAAATAATGGGGGTGATAAGCAGCATGGGATGTTTTTTTTTTTTTTTTTTTTTTTTTTTTTTTTTTTTTTTTTTTAATTCATCTTCATCACCTTAAAGGGATATTTGTCATTTCTAGCAGAGGTCACTGCTCTGCTCCCCTTCTTCCCCTCCCCCATCTCTCTTCTCTTTTTCTAAATTGTAATCATAAATAATGAGTTTCATTCATAGCTCCCTGCCAGTGAGCTGCTAATTACGCAAAGTACTGCTTGTAATTTACACAGTAATAAACTGTAAATTTAAACATTATGGCACTTCAAGTTAATAATTTTTCTGCTGTAACAAATAGCTCATTTTTCACCCATCTTTCCCCTTGGCCCCACTACCATCTCTGTGTCTGTAATCAGGAGGCCTGGCTGTAAGGGATGAAGAATATGAAGAATACAATATGTGAAACCTTTTCATTCCACTGCTTCCCAGAATCTGACCTCAAATTAATTTTCTGTAGCTGATTGTTCTGCTTAAATGTGTATCCTAATGTTTAAGCTAATCCACACCTGTAGATGAATACAGGTAACATTTACCTAGAAACAACTGAGTTTGGGTAACAGGCTTGACATTCTTGACATTCACGCCTATGACTTATGCTCTCTCATCCTAACACTCATATGTGCAGTTCTTACGCATTTAAGTTCACAGTTTTTCCAGGCACTGTGAACTTCAGTGTAAATGTACTCAATTTAAATGAAGGATGAGTGCCTTCTGCCATTTTCCACTGTTTTGGAAATTGTTAGCTTCTGAATCACTTTGATATTATGGGTTAGCATTCACATCACAGTCTTGAGAACCCTGAATTTAAGAATCAATCTATACAAACTTTTATTTTTATTTCATTAAAAAAAGATAGCATTTAAAGAACAAAATATAAAGTGACCATTTTTGTAAGTCCCAAAAGTCCTTTCAAGTTATGCATTTAATCACCTGCTATTTAAGTCTTTGCTAGTGAGAACTCCATGAATGTTCCTTCATGAAGGCTGTTGAGGAGCTATAGTGACAGCAGGGACAGTGCTGGTCTGTTAACAATTGGCTGCTGTTGGGTTTTTTTTAAAAAAAGTGTTTCTACTATATACTTTACTAATTCTAGGAGCTATCACTCATTATATGACATTAAAATATATTGTAGGCAATATTTATAATTTTTTTTGATCACTATAAAAAATAAGATTAAGCTAACTTGTACTGCTTTAAAGATAGATTCCCATAGAAAGATTTACAGCTGCTTTTGGATTTTAAGTTTGACTTGTGAAGTTGCCCCGGCTGGCACAGTTATGGGAAGGTGTGAGCTTGCTATCAGATGGTACTTTATATATATATTTGTCTTGTGGTTGGTTGATCTTCTTATCTTCCCTGTCTTTTCAGGAGACCAGCATAAGTACTTTGGGTGCTGAAAGGATCGGCCACATTATTAGTGACAGCATGGGATGTTTTTGGTGTTCTTTTTTATTTTTATTATTAGTATGATTAATTTTTTGGAGTAATGAAAATGTTCTAAAATTGATTGTGGTGATGAATGCACAATTATATGTTGATACTGTGAGCCTTTGATTGTGTACTTTGTATGCATTATATGGTGTAAGAATATATATCAATAAAATTGCATTAAAAAATAGAAGATCAAAGGCAGAGAAGGTCCAGCCAGGCCTTTCAGAGACTTAAATGTGTCCAAGTTGTGGGTGTGGCCTTCTAGGTGAGGAAACACTGGTATCCTGGCTGTGTCTGGGGTATTTACAGGTTTTTGTTATGTGACAAGAATAAGAAGACTTTGAAGTGTGCTCTGGTGAAACTGAGGACCCTGAGAGGACTGAGTGGGGGCAGCCTGCTCTTTGCAGGAAAACTTCACAAATACCAAAATTTCAGGTGTCTTCTGAGGCAGTGAAAGGCTCAAAATTCCTCAGCCCCCTCCCCTGAGTCTAATTTTAAAATGAGGAAGCCCAGCTCAAAATGCACCATTGATACTCTCTCCTTGCCTGTTGCCTCAGCTGCAGATGTCCCAGCCCTCAGACCTAATTGCTTGTTTTTTTTTGTTTTTTTTTGTGTTTTTTTTTAAGATTTTAAAATAAGTATATTTATATCTTTATTGGGAAAAGGTTCAAGTCATACATTTGTTATGGAGAATTAGCTTCTAAATATTACCTTGTCTTATCAAAGCTGTTTTTCAAATGGTATTTATTATTAAAATGGAGAAACATTTTGCAGTTTTATTCCTTAATATCATGCATGTTACACTTAAGTTTTAGAATTGTTTCAACAAATTTAATATTGTATAAATAAGATCATTCTTTGCTCCCTTATTATTTTGTAAATAATAACTGAATGTTCATGACAAAGCTGTGCCTGTGAGTATATTAATTTTATTCTCTATTCTTTATCATCCTACTTCATAAGGTCTTTGATTCAACAGTTTTTCCATTGAGTTTTTGTAATTTACTGTTAAAATTACACCAACCAAAAGAAAACAGAAATTTGGCTTGTTTCCAAATTGTGTACCTTTTTCTCTCATTTCAAATATTATATGATAATACTGATGGAGCAAAATGTCCTGAACTTTGCTTTAATAAATCAGCTTCTCTATTGGTCCACATTATTTTAAGGGAAAAGATTGAAAATTTATATTTTATAGCTATAGTAATATTGATCTATGCATTTCAATATGGCTTCCTGTTACATTAGAGTTCTATTGGGAATGGTTTCTTTTACTAAAAGGTTTACATTTCCTGATGAATGAATTTTTCTTTGATTTACTGTCACAGTGACAAACATCAACAAGGCTTCTTGATGCCAAACATTTGGATATTAATGCAACTGAATTGTACTTATTGTTCACTTATATTTTTGGAAATTTTATGAGCTGATATCTTTAGAGTTTTTCATGGATCTTTATAATTAGCATTTTTCTATTTTTTTTTTTTGCTATTTTTGTATGGTTTTCATATCACACAAAATAGGTTGTGAAAATTTCCTATAGCTTTTTTTAATCTCAAAGTCATTTGAAATGCCACTGCTTTCACTGTTTCTAAGAGGAAGGGCTCTCTCCTCTGTTCTGTCATCCCTGGCCTGGCTGCTATGGACAAGTGCCCCTTCTCTTCAGACCCTTCCCCTCTACACACAGACTCTTTCTTACTGAACAGCAGGCTTAGACCTTCCCCGGGCATCTGGTATACCTGCCGCCTGTGCCACAATGTGCCTGGGTCTTCACGTGAGTCTGGCTCCCTCCCCTCTTTCAAGAGCAGCTTAAATGTCATCTCCACATGGGACCTTCACTCATGACACTGATGAGAACAGACCTGCATCCTCCTTACCCATTATACTTCAAGTAATTAATCAAACATATAGTGGATATAGAAAATTGATAAGTAAATAGACATATAGATTATATATAGAGATAGAGAATAAAGAGAAAGATAGGCAGACTGACAGGGGGAGGAGGGTTGGGGGGGAATGAATAGACAGACATGTACATATGAGAGTATAAATCTACATATTTGGGAATATACACTCATTTAACATATTTTTCATCTGGTATGTGTTTGCATGTTTATTATTGGCTTACCCAACTGAATTCAGATGCTAAGGAAGCAAAAATTCTGCCTTTATGGCATTGACTTAAAACCACCATTTATAAGATAGTATATAGGTATATCTATGTGTGTGTATCTGTTTCTATACACATATGTGTGTATATGAATATAAATATATATGCATATACAGTTGTATGTTTTCCTAACTATATGACAGAATAATTTATGAAAGAATAAATGAATGAAAACAGCTGATAAAGATTAAAAGGTCGACCCAAGGATGTGGAGGGGAGGTTGTCAAAGTAGAGTGAAGGGGATGAAGCCCCAGACATTCTCTCCTCTGGGCTCCAGACACTTAGAACCATCTGTCAGGGTCATCCATGGACCCTCGGTCCTCAGCAGTTGAATAGGTGAAATTTTTATCTTCAGGACATTCAGCTTACTTTGCTTTGTGTGGCAGACCAAATAGAGCACGTACAAAAGTTCAATTATTTCTGGTTTCGTGAGAAAATTCGTAGTGTTCTCGCTAAGGCTGAGTTCATGGGGCATGTTCCTCTGTGGCTCATAAACCAAATTTGAATTCAAAGTTCACAGAAGACCTTCAAACAGCCGCCACGGGTCCTTCTCGTCCAGCGTCAGCAGCTCCCGGGCAGCCTTGCGGATCTTAGCCAGCGTAAACTTGACCCTCCAGACCTCGCGTTTGTTCCGGAGCCCGTACTCTCTGATCAGCTTCAGCTCTTGGTCGAGGCGGGACTTCTCGAAGGGTCTCCGCGGGGTCACATAGGTTTTCCGACAAACCCAGCTCCGGGACACGGGCATATTGGCGCCGCTTACACGTCCGCACCTCCGCGAAGGGCCAGACGACAGAAAAAGCTAATTGCTGGTTTAAGATTGACTTCTCCAGCTGAGCCCTTGGTGAATTTTATGGGTCATTAACTGACTACACAAAGTTATACACTAGACCAGGGCCTGGGCATCAGAGATACGCCTCCAGGCCTCTGGGACCACCTTCCTGCCCTGTGTCTCACTGCTGGCTAAGGAGACAGAACCACCCAAAATTTTAATGGATAAGAAGCCTGTCCAGGAACCTCCCAAGGCTCTGCTGCTCAGCCTCTGTCAGACCACTCCACTCTTTTTCTAATGATACCCTGGTGAAAGCAGCACATAAGTCTCCCAGCACTAAAATCTTTTCCCGTCAAATTTGGCTTCAATCTTTGTAAAATGGAAATTTGTTTGGGCATCAAGAGGCTTGTGAACTATTCCCCAGTTGTGTGCAGAAGCAACATTTTCTCAGAAACAGGGCTCAGAAAGTCATTCCTTATGCCACACTGGCCACTTCTCAGGAGGGGCCAGTCACAGAAGAGGCAAGAGAAGAGGATGCCAGGTGTTGCTACATGAGCAGTGATATATGTTGAACAGTTAAAAGGAAGTAGTTGTGGCTTTGGCAATCACAGGTCATGTTCTTGGACCTCAGCTTCTTCCAGGTGAAAACCATCCCTGAGACTGCAGGCCACATCAGTCAGGGAAGGCTGAGGTTCTAAGGCATGCAAACCATCCATGGGGAGACCAAAGTGTGCCCAGAGCCCTCCTTGCCAGGAAGGAAGCATCTTCCTCAGGGGAACTAGAGGGGATGAAGCCTACAGGTGGGTAGCCTCTCTGTTCTTCCAGCTGTTACAAGACAACTTGGGAAGGTCAGCAGACCCTAGCAAGAAGAACACATGATTGTTAAGTGAGGACAGTACCCACACACCTCCATTATTTGCTGCTGTGTGAGGTCCTTGCTGGGACTCTGATCCCACTGCACACATCCCCCCAGCCCCCTACCCCATTCCCCTGCCCATCTCCCACCAGCTCCTCCAACATTCATGTTCACTTCTGAAAACACACATGATGGATGCAGGAGTCACCTGGTTCTTCTGTGTGTGTGGACCACCTTTGGACCTTGATCAGATACTCCAACCACAAAGACAATCCTGAGACATGACTGTGAAAGAAAAATCAATCAGTTTAGTTTGCATAGTACAGCATTTTATTCAGAACACCAAAATTTTTCTGCAGCAAAGAAAGCCAGAACAGAGCTAGTGCCAGGGTTCTAGGGATAGCAAAGAATCTTTAGAGACAAAGAAAGGAAGTTAGCTCGACTCCTATTGATTGGATGAGGGTTTGGCTATCTTAAAGGGGTGTGATTTGGTTGGACTTTGTTTTTTATTGTGTCAAAGGTAATGAACTATGGGCTTGATTGGCTATCTGGGTCACTTGCCTTGGAGGGGATTTCAAATTTCAAAAGATGAAGAGGAAGCTCAAGAGGGCATCATTTATTTTGACTCTGAGAGGTTCCCAGGCTTTCTCTTATAAAATTTTATCAAGACTGAGGGAAAGCTGTTATTTTTATGTATTATAGCCTTGAGTTTATGTTTTTTAAAAGTATCTCAGTTTCTTAAGTACTGTATTTATGGATAAAATCATAGTATGCATCAGATTTTCTTTAAAATAAGCCAGCAGAGGAGTGGAAATGGAAGAGGTATAGAAAAAAGGATACTGAACATCTATTAATAATTTATCAAAGTATAATGTGTACATAGGCATTCATTGTACTATTTCATCTGATTTTGTGTATGTTTGAAAATTTCCAAAAATAAAAGGTTTGTTTTTACTGAACTCTTATATCCTAGAGCCCTGCTTATCTCATGGATCCCATCCTGGTTACTTGCACCAACTCCCAGCTGCACCCCATGTCTACATGGGGGGCTTTATCCTCCCTGACACCTATGCTGGCAATAGCCCTGTCCCCATGTCTGGGTGGGAGGCTCTCTCCCCACCCCCCATATGTCCTTGTCTTAATTCTGAGAACTTATAACTATACTACCTTACACAGAAGTAGATGTTGCAGATAGAATTTGGTTAAAGATCTTGAGGTGGGGAGATTACCCTGGGTTAACCAAGTGGGTCCAGTGTTATCACAAGTTTCCTTATAAGAGGGAAGCAGGGATGTCAGAGTCAGGTAGGGGGTAGCAACATGAGTAGAGAAACAGAGACTGGTATCATGTGTTTTGAAGATTGAAGATAGGGTCACAAACCAAGGAATATGACCACCAGGCTAAGCTGGAAAGGCAAATAAATGGATTCTTTGCTCAGAATATCCAGAGGGAACCAGTACTACTGACACATTAATTTTAGCCCCTTGAGAATAATTTTGCACTTCTGACCTCCAGACATGTAAGACAATAAACATGTGTTGTTTTAAGCCATAAATATAGTAGTAATATATTATGGCAGCCCTTGGAACTAATATAGTAGTCCTTAAATTCTCACAGAGTATATATACAGAAATACATAGTGGTGATGGCTGTATAACATTGTGAATGTAATTATCACCACAGAATTGCACAGTAAAAAGTGGTGAAAAGGAGAAAATTTGAGTTGTATATGTATTATCATAATAAAAAATTACACAAAACATTCCCAAGACAACTACAGATCCATCAAAAAAAGGCAGAAGCCTCACTTGTGTGAGGGATATAAGAACAATCTCCAGTCAAATGCTGACTAATAACAGGCCTCCTTCACCCAAGGGAAGCCAGGATTATATACACAGTCACACATACTCTTGACATTGTTGAAGACTGTGTGCACATCCAAAACTAGGGCCTATGAGAAGTGAGCACAGAGGGAAACGTGAACTATTTTACAAGTACATGGAGCCAAACAATAAATTCCGTGAACTAAGAGGGCAGTCTCAGAAAAAAATCCCCTTTCTTAAATGGACAATGGTGTATCATACATGTGATTCAATCTTTCTGAAGTTAATTTAACTTCCATCCTGGAGATCACTTATCAGTAGCTAACTCTCAAGTTCTACAGAGCATTCAGAAATATGGAGACCAAGTAACTCCTCTTGATGTACTCACAGGCTCATGGGAAAGATGAAGCACACACCCAAACCAATAGTCCAAGAAATAATATTGCATGTAGCATTTGTACAGGTGTCTGCAGGTCTCAGGGCATGTTCCCAGCAAGGATCTTACTCCAGCTTTGTGTGGTGGGAAGATAAGGAAAAAGTGCTTCCTTCTTAAAGGGCAAGGAGACACCAAGGAACCTGCAAGGCCAAAGTGGAAGTTGTGGGAAGGGTGGAGGTAGAATCAGATTCTTGGCTCCACAAGAGCTTCTTCTGTGACCTGCAGATTTATGCCAATTGCTAAACACGTGTCCAGGAAAGAGAGTTGGGGGACACACAGAGAGATATAAGTTCAATTAAGAAATACAAGTTTAATCAGGAAAGCCTATTGATGCTGGTCAAAACCTGGTCTCCTGCAAATTTATGCAGAAGAGTAAGAAGGAGCTGAAATCTATGATGATGATGTGTTAAGTAGACAGCATGTAAGAGGAATCTCAACCCAGACTTACATGGACAATAGGGCATTTATTGTTCCTGTAATGAAAACAGAAGGAAGTGCAGCTTGATCAAAGTTTGGGATCCATTTTTCTTTGATTCCCTCTATTTTTAACAACAGAAGTATATTACCTTATTTTATGGACTCTTCTCTCAGGGTGGCAAAAGAGCTGATAGCACTCACATCTGCGTATCACACCCCATAGCAGAAGAGTAGGATTTTCTACCCCCAGTGAAGTCCTGGCTTCATTTTGATTTGGGCCAACTTACAATGTGTCTGCACTGGCATCAGTCACTTGTGCCAGTAAGGGCTGTAAATTAGAGCTATGGGGTGTAGGTAGGGCATGAACTAGAGCTGAGAATACAGGCATGGCATGAACTAGAACTGAGAGTGCAGACAGGGTTTAAACTTGATCTGACCATGGAGGCAGGACTTAAACCAGAGCTGAATGTGCAGGTGGGTCTCCATATTGAGATGAGCATGCAGGCATAAGCTAGAGATGGGTGGGTTTAATTTAGAGATGATCATGCTGTGAAACCTAAACTAGAGCTCATCATGAAGGCCTCCCTGTCTCACCTGGGCTCCTTTCAGTTAATTCCCAAGCCAGCAGCCAGAGTAACCCTGTTAAACCAAAGACTGGTCATGTTAAGCTACGGCCTAAAACCTTCTAAGGGCCACCTGTGCTCAGACTGAAAGACAGTTAGTTCCCACTGTGATCCACAGAGCCCTACACACTCAGGTTCCCTCACAGCCCCTGATCCAGGCTTGGGGCACCTTGTTCTTCCTGGGAACTACCAGGAACATGCTAGTGAAAGCATCATTAGCCAGGCAGGGAACAGCAAGGCACAGGCCTCAGCAAGGCATGGCTCAGCCTGGGCTCAATGCTGCTGCTCAGAAAAGCCTCTCCAGCTGCCTCAGCTACAATTTCACACACACCCAACACAACTTCCTGCCCCTTCCCTGCTTCATTATTTTCCATTTCATCTGACTTTTCTCTTTTAGCGTCCACCTCCCCAACTAGGATATGAGCTCCAGTAGGGCACAGTTTTGTCTGTTTTATTCCTGCTGTATTTTCATGACAAAGAATACTACATAAATGTGAAATATTTGTTGGATGAATGAATAAAGAATGACAGAGAAACTGATACAGTCCCAATGAAATAAGAATGCATCTCTGGAATTATGATAAGACCCAAGAGGTCTTGGTATTTGGTAAACAGACATTTGTTTTGTGTTTTTATTATATGTAATTTTTTTTCCCCAAATAACTAGCAACCCCCAGCCCAAAATCTATACTTCCACTGTGGTTTCTTTCTCTTTTGGATATGGAAAATGAAAAGTCCTCCTCTCAGGAAGGCTCATGGAAAGATGGTGCCTCAGGGTGCTGGGATCTCTGCATTTCACAGGTGAGGACACTTTGGTCTAAGGGACCACATGGTTTGTCCAGAGACATAGCTGTTTGGGGGCCTCAGAGCTCACTCTGGCTCCTACCCCTCTAAGGACTAATCAAGGGCAACTCCTCTTCAGCCCCACATGTCCAAATTCTGGCCTCTGCAGAGCCCATCAGGGACAGAGCAGCTGAAAGCAGGAGCAGAAGCAGATTCAGGCTCTGTAGACTACAGGCAATTTCAAACTCCAATAAAAGTTTCCATGACAACTATTTACATGAAGACTCAAAAGGCTATCCTTCCTTTTGGGATTTTGAAGGGGCTGCCCTTGATGCTAACATGGGCTTAAACACTGTTCATGTAGGGAGGCTTCAGGAAGGGGATAATTCTGATTCTGCACCTGCCTACACACTGCTGCCTCCCCTCCATCTGTCTACCCTCAGGCTCTGAGTCTTCCTGCTGGATGGCTTATGTTCCTGAGTAGGAGCTCCAATGTGGCTCTGCAGTGTCCAGTCAGCAAACACAAAGTGGGCTCTTGCAGGGGCCACAGCTGACAGGGACTCTGGCTGGCAACTCCTGCCCAGCTGAGGCTGGTGGCTAGGGAAGGACCCAGGGCATTGAAAGTTCACCTCTTGGGAGGGTCATGTGTGTCTGCCCAAAGCAGACCCTGAAATCAAGGGACCTGGGACAGGGAGGTGAGACACAGGCAGAGAGAGACCCAGATAAAGGGCAAATTGAGGAGCAAGTCACACTGTGGCAACTGGGCTCATCTATTCTGAAGAGTTGAGGCCACCCCCAAAGGAACCTAGAATGGTCTGCCCAGGAAATCCACCCTCATCCCTGGCAAGGGCTGCCCTGACTATGGCCTACAGCCCCTGGAATGGAGCCCTAAATCTGGGCCTTTACAGGCTGTGCTCATGGCAGGTGAGCTTGCATCTGTGATGCAGGGAAGAGCTGACCAAAGAAATCCTTAGAGATACAGGTGCTTGGCATTGAAGCTGCCCAAAATGGCTGCAGGTGAACTCATGGGATGGTGTGAGCACCTGGGGGGAGGGATGGACAGAGGCTCCCCACAGCCCTCAGGGTACTGAACATATTCAGAGCAGCTGAGACCAGGCCCAGATTGACCAGGGGCATAACCATGGAAAGCTGGACATGGGTTTGAGAGGCCTTCACAGAGCTGAGAGGGCCCATTTGTGCTCCTGAAAAGCAGTAGCAGCCCAGGTAGCCAGCTCTCAGGGCTGCTACCATCTGCAGCTCCCCAGCCATCTGAAGCCCCAAGCCCAGGCCATCAGGATGGACCAATAGGACAGGCTGCAGAAATGTGTGGTCCTTCAAAAAGGAAAGTGCCACTAACCTGCTAAAATATAAAGCTTTTTCTTTTGCCCACAACCTCTCTCTCCATCTGCCAAGTTCTTTTTATGTGCTATTTAATCTGGGGTTCCCTCAGACACAGAACATACAAGGGATGAGTGTAGAACTCACAGGCACTGGGGTCCCACCCCTGACTCTGAGCATGCACATGCATGGACCACTGGGGTCCCATCCTGAAAGCCACCATGTTCTACCAGGGAAGTCAGGCCAGGCACCTCCCTATCTCACAGGCTGGCAGCCCCAACCTGTGGCAAATGTGTGATGCAAAAGGGCATTGCAACTTCTATGCTGGTTTGGGCTCAGAGCCTGGACCAGTGTGGGCAAGGGGCTCACCATGCTTGGAGATCCTGTGAACATGCCATGGTCCTGCCATGCTGGGGATAAGGCAGTGTAACAAGACTACCCCCACAAAGACTGCATGCCACAAAAGCCCAGCCCTGACCTCACACAAGGGCAGCCATGTGGGACTGGACACTAGGAGATGTGACAGCAGGCAGCCAAGACAGGTACAGGGAAATGGGGGCAGCAGGAGGCAAGTGGCCCATGAGCAGAGGTTCCAGAGCCCAGCCCCTGTGTCACTATCCCTTCAGATGTCACAAAGCACACTTTCAAAGACACAGTTAAGAATTTCCAGGTGGTGACCACAGAGAACTGAACATCAACGATGGAATACTACGCGGCAGTAAGAAGGAACGATCTGGTGAAACATATGACAACATGGATGAACCTTGAAGACATAATGCTGAGCGAAATAAGCCAGGCAAAAAAAGAGAAATATTATATGCTACCACTAATGTGAACTTTGAAAAATGTAAAACAAATGGTTTATACTGTAGAATGTAGGGGAACTAGCAGTAGAGAGCAATTAAGGAAGGGGGAACAATAATCCAAGAAGACAGATAACTATTTAACGTTCTGGGGATGCCCAGAAATGACTATGGTCTGTTAATTTCTGATGGTTGTAGTAGGAACAAGTTCACTGAAATGTTGCTATAATATGTAACTTTCTTGGGGTAAAGTAGGAACATGTTGGAAGTTAAGCAGTTATCTTAGGTTAGTTGTCTTTTTCTTACTCCCTTGCTATGGTCTCTTTGAAATGCTCTTTTTGTATGTTTGTTTTCTTTTTAACTTTTTTTTTTCATACAGGTGATTTGAAAAAGGAAGGGAAAGTTAAAAAAAAAAAAAAAAAAAAAAGAAAAAAAACAACAAGGGAAAAAAAAAAAAAAAAGTTGTAGTGCCCCCTTTAGGGGCCTGTGGAGAATGCAGGGGTATTCGCCTACCCCACCTCCATGGTTGCTAACATGACCACAGACATAGGGGACTGGTGGTTTGATGGGTTGAGCCCTCTACCATAAGTTTACCCTTGGGAAGACGGTTGCTGCAAAGGAGAGGCTAGGCCTCCCTATTTGTGCCTAAGAGTCTCCTCCTGAATGCCTCTTTGTTGCTCAGATGTGGCCCTCTCTCTCTGGCTAAGCCAACTTGAAAGGTGAAATCACTGCCCTCCCCCCTACGTGGGATCAGACACCCAGGGAAGTGAATCTCCCTGGCAACGTGGAATATGACTCCCAGGGAGGAATGTAGACCTGGCACCGTGGGACGGAGAACATCTTCTTGACCAAAAGGGGGATGTGAAAGGAAATGAAATAAGCTTCAGTGGCAGAGAGATTCCAAAAGGAGCCGAGAGGTCACTCTGGTGGGCACTCTTATGCACACTTTAGACAACCCTTTTTAGGTTCTAAAGAATTGGGGTAGCTGGTGGTGGATACCTGAAACTATCAAACTACAACCCAGAACCCATGAATCTCGAAGACAGTTGTATAAAATGTAGCTTATGAGGGGTGACAATGGGATTGGGAAAGCCATAAGGACCAAACACCACTTTGTCTAGTTTATGGATGGATGTGTAGAAAAGTAGGGGAGGAAACAAACAGACAAAGGTACCCAGTGTTCTTTTTACTTCAATTGCTCTTTTTCACTCTAATTATTATTCTTGTTATTTTTGTGTGTGTGCTAATGAAGGTGTCAGGGATTGATTTAGGTGATGAATGTACAACTATGTAATGGTACTGTAAACAATCGAAAGTACAATTTGTTTTGTATGACTGCGTGGTATGTGAATATATCTCAATAAAATGATGATTAAAAAAAAAAAAAAAAAACAGTGTCCCTTGGACCACAAGCTATGCCCATGAAGCTGCTGCATCCCTGCAGCACTCTGGAAGGGACAGAAAAGGCAATTTCACAGCCATTTTCAGGAGTCATCATTGCATCCAGGTCTCTCAGGGAAAGTGGAGGAAGGGGAAAAGTCACCTCATCTCCAAGAGAAATCAACCCAACAGAGGCAAGCCTCTGGTGTCCATTCTACACTTACAGGGTCAGGAAGGATCTTGGGCCAACTGCCAAGATGGGGTGCAGGCAGGATTTGACTTCATGGGATGTCCTCACTGCCCTGTCTGCCCAGCTCCAAGGCATCCCATGGTGGGGTAACTGCAGACCCCCAGTGGCCAGAACCTGGCCTCAGTCTGTCTGAGACCTGAGTTGCCTATCCCAGTCTGCAGGGTTTCCAAGGAGCTGGGATGGCCATTGCCTGGCATTCTTGAGACCCTGCCCTATCCTGTCCCAGCTCTCCCCAGGACCCTTCCCCTGGAAGCCATGAGGTGGGAGGCTCTGCTTCCAGACACTGTTTGTGGATATAGCCACTCTGCTGCTGAAGAGGAAATGCACAAAGATCAGCGGTCACCATTGGAAGGCAAGAGGTGGGCCAGAGAGCTCTGATAGCTGGTCAGCCCTCCTTGTGGCTCAGGGGGCAGAAGTCAGTCATTTCATTGACAGGTGGTGAGGAGAGGAAGCAGGGGGCAGGTATCCACATCCCATACCCCAGCTGCCTCTGACTGCTGACAGTCCCCACTGGGGTACTGAAGACCTGTTCCCCTGGTACCTGCAGTAGCTCCAGGCCTAGAGGCTCCAATTCTCACCCAGGCTGATGGGACTCACAGTGGTACAGTGAATACCAGGGCAGGGGCAGCAGTTGAGTGAGGGTGGACCAAGGAACCCCAGGACTGGGTACAATGAATGAAAAGGTCACAGATGGATGGAGAGGGTGGTGGGGAAGGAGCTGGGATGCCAGGAGAGGGTGCTGCCTCCAAAGGCTCCAGAAGGGACAAAGGTGCAGAAGGGCCAGAAGCTTGGAGCCTCCTTGTTGTGCCCTGATTCACTGTCCACTTCAGGTCCTGGTGACTTGGGCTTCTATCATGTCCCTCCACAGGCCTGGCCAATCCTCAGTGGAGGCTCCTGGTGCCTCACATGACCCTGGATCCCCCTCTCCATCCCCCAACCATAGAAAGCCCTCTAGGATGCACAGACCCATGGCCCACCCCTGAACCACCCTTCCCAAGCAGTCTTGTCCCTGGTGACCTCATGTCCCCCATCCTGCCTGCTCTCTCTACTTTAGAATCAGGACTTGTCCACCCTTTACTGAGAAATCATCACAGTTCACAAGGTCACCACCCTGGATGAGGAGAGAAATCCCACCCAGTGTGCCATGCGCAGTGCTTCATCCTGGCTCCCTGTTTTTCAAGGATATGGGCCCAGGGCTGAACTTGAGTCCCAGAAGACAAGCAGAGGGGAGATGGAAATTGCCTGCAGGGTAGGAGGAGCTGCTTGCTGGTGAGCTGTCCTGGACCCACCCCTCCTGGAGCTCCACCCAGTTTTGCCCCCCAGAGCAGTTTCCATAGTGACCATAAACAAACCTCTGTGCAGCCCCAGCCAGTACAGTCTTCTGAGCTACTGCTTCCCCAGAAGGTGAAGAGGTCAGCACAGATGTCCAGATGTCAGGAAATGAAACATCAAGATACTGAGCCCAGGTTGGGTCAGGGTCCTGGGAGAGGCCACCTGCATTAAAGGATGCACAGACCTGGGGCTCTGCTTTGGCTCCCTGTGCACATCTGGAACAGGCAGCAGCAACCTGGAAAGCCAGGTGAGAAGAGAGAGAGCCAGTATTCATGGAGCCTCAGTCCCCACAGCTGGGGAATGGGCCAGAACCCCAAGGGCCTCATTCCAGCAAGACCTTCTGGAACTATCCTATAAAGAAGCAGGTGCCTTCATGGGAAGGGCTGTCCAGTATAGGGGAAGGCATATGACTGTCTTCTTCAGGCTCTTGGCAGGAACAGGGTCAGGGGACTCAGGCATTGCAGGGTGTTGGAAAGAGCTTATGGCTTACCTTTCAAACAAATTCTGCTGTCACATCATTGAAAGCATAAGATCAGTTCAGGATTATTAGTTAAAAAATCAAACACAGACTCTTTCCACCCTTATCCCATTTCCTTTCCCCATATATCCTTTTCATCCTCAGCCACTTCTATTTCTCCTTGTGGTTTCCTTCTTCACTCTTCTGGATACTTCTATCTAGTCTTGCCCTATTTTGTCTGAACCTGGGATCTTTGTACTGGGGCCACCTTCAGAGAGGTTAAGGCTTCCTTGTGTTCTGTAATTCAGTACCTAGTTTTGATCATTGCTCTTAACCTATCTGATGTATTGTTTCCTCGCAAGTGTCCTCAGGTAAATTTTGTTCTTTGTCCTTTTTTTTCCCCATACTTTCATTTTTAGACATTGCATTACTTCATTTTTCATAACCTCTCTTTATATCAGATGAGTTATCTTTCATCAGCTTCCAGGCCAGAGATAGTTCTATGTTTTCCCATTAGAATAATAAATGGTATATCTGGCACCTGAAAACTTGGATGTCAATACAGTAGCCACTCTCTGTGTAGTGTGGCTGTTTGACATGAAGTTCATTCAAAAATAAAAAGGCATTTCATTTGCACTACCCACCTTTCAAGGACAAATATCAAACATATAACTCAGGTACAAGAGTAAAATAAATAGAGAGCATTCACCCACTCCTCTTGGCAGAAATAATTGTCTTAGAAACAGGATGATTTGAGTTTCTCTCTCCACATTCTTTATATGCTTTTCCATCAAGCCCAGACATATTCTCTAGTCTTAGCATTTTAATGGTTTGCTCTTTCTTAGATTTTTATCTCCTTCAAAAATTACTAAGCAATATATTGAATTTTTATGTATGCTTTCATCATGACAACATAATTACTTATCATGATTTATGTTTTTTTTTTCTGGGCCTCAAAAAAGCTAGTGAGAAAAGAAATCATAACTACAATAAGAAGAGGAAATTTATGGAGGGCAAAAGAAAACCATAGAAGCTTCAGATGGAAAAAAATAAGATGAATTTCAAAGAAGCAATGATTACACACACACACACACTCACATACACACACACATGCAGCTGCTCCTCTGCCTCTGCCCAAAGAAGGAAAGCAGTGGAAACCAACCAAAAATTGCCCTCTCAGGGTCACTGCTTAGACTCCTAGAAAGACCCTCTCCTGCCCACCCTCACACAGACTTGAGGGTGGGACACCCTGCTGAACCAAGGCCCCCACTCTTGTTCCTTCAGTCTGCCCCACCCAAAACCTCTCCTAGGAACCCCAGCCACACCCTCAACCCACAGTAGTTGCCAGGCCAGAGAAGATCACAGGAGCAATGTGTTCAGCTTGCACCAGGCCCAGCTAGGCCAGCCCTGGTTTCCCCAATGCTCAGTGACACAGAGCTTAGCAGCCTGGTGGTTGTCCTGTTGTCCACAGCTCACATGGTCCATGCATGCATAGTGACACAGCTGGCCTCTGCTCCTGGATGCTGTAGGGCCCAGTCTGTGTGTTCTCTTGACAGCCCTGCTGATGAGACCCTTCTTGATTGCCCACATTTTTGCCTGAGGTGAGTGCAAATCTGGGGTTGTGGGAGGACATAGAGTTAGGCAGGGTTGGGGATGATGTCTGCTGATGGGGCTGGGATGTGGCAGGTGGGAGAGGAGAAGGGATTGGTTGGAGTCTAGGAAGGCAAAGTTCAGGAGTCCAGAAGTGACAGTATCAACTGAAAAATCATTGTGACACATCCCCATACCTGGACAAGTGAGCACAGGCCATTCTTTGAGTGAGCTTCAGGGTTGGGCCTCTAATAGGGCCTTTCTGGAAATGATTAAGGCCCCCCTGGGGTTACAGAGACTGGCCTCTTTGGGTGGAGACTTCTGGCTTGGACCCACTGGTAGAATGCAGTCTTTCTCTCAGGCCAGCACTATTCCCCATGTGGGTTAGCCCTGAGAGTTTAGCCCCAGGTGCACTGACCCTGAACTTTCCTGTAAAATCAGGAATGGCAGATGGTGCTCCCATCCCTCTGATTTCATCTTTGTACTGTGGGAAATGGCCACAGGATGGCTTGGTTTGGTTGGTTCTCAGTGAGGCCTTCAGCACTTAATGGCCCTTCTTCTTCACCTTTCTACATTTCTCCAAGAGAAGTTTCCTGGGAGGAGGGAAGCATGGCCCACTATAAAGCCACATTCCAGGGAAGCAGAATTTTCTCTGGTAAGAAAAAGGAAAATGCAACAGCCTCCCTGTTTCCCAAGGGCTGTCATGTTTTCCTTGGTGACATGGTCTTTCCTTCTCCAAGTGTGGATGGTGTGAACAGTGGTCTTCTCTGGCATTTCCTGCCAAGGAATTGTGGAGACAGAGGTTCCAGGGCCTCTTCTGTCCTCTGTCTTGATCACATTTGCCTCTGGCAAGTCTCTCCAATTCCTGAGAAGAGAAGAATTGCCTTCCTCCCCCCAAAATTGCTAACATCTTTATTGTGGAAAGTATTTTGTGGAGGAAAAGTGAGGCCTACAGGGATTGTGGTATGAGATATTTTTTATCTTCTCCACAGATGTGAATTTGGTATCAGGCAAGCTCTGGGCTATTTCAGTCATGCAGTACCCAGCTGTTTTAAGAGAATGTCACACAGAGCAGTTGGCTCTGTTTGGGGGCAGAAAGGTTTGGGTCAAATGATTACATGTGTTAAGGCATACAACAAAGTACCCAGGATGGGGGGAAGTTATTTCAGGGGAGTAAGGAAGGCATCTAAATTCCTGTTAATAGGAATACTTTAAAGCCATGAGGAAACACAGGCCCAGCTATAGGAGAAGGCTGCAGGCAGGCTAAGATAAGATAGAAAGGACCTTGCAATCCACATTGACCTTGGGTGGATATTTTTGATACAACAGCTAAGCTCTGAAGGAGAACACAAGCTAAAGTGGAGTAATTTGCAAAGAGTGTAGAAGATTTTTTTTGCATTGGTTTGATTTTGCTACTCCTTGGTGACATTCATGGAAACCTCTGCATATCTCTAGTTGGAAATAAACTTAAGGAACAGAAAGCTCAGGGTCTAAATCCCAAAGATAACATTTGAATGTACTAAATGTACATTGTGCATCAAAAGATTACTAGCAAAACCAAGAAACAGAGAGTGAAAGCCCTTCCAAAGAAACAACATAAGCATCAAGAGACCTTCCTTTAATCAAGAAGACCAGACTTGGAGAGACTAGGAAATGCTTTAAAAATGATCCTCAGTATGCTTAAAGAGATCAAGGAAACAAGGAGAAAGAACTGAAAGATATCAAGAAATTATGGAGTGAACAATATGAGAATCCTAGAAAAGAGACAGAAAATTTTAAAAGGAACTGAACAGAAATACTGTAGTTGAAGACTACATTAACTGAAGTGAAAAAATCCCTAGAGGGTTTTCAACAGAAGATATGAGCTGGAAGAAGAAAGAATCAGTGAACAGGAAGGCAAGACAATTGGAAAGAAAAAAGCAAACAAAATCTAAGAGACCTGTGGGACACCATCAAGTGTATAAATATATGCATTATGTGATTCAGCAAAGGCAGTGTTGAGAAAGAAATTTAGAACTCTAAATGCTAACATTAATAAGGGAGAAAGGTCTTAGATAAGAGACTCAATCTTACATCTGTAGGATCCAGAAAAGGAAGAGCAAACTAAATCCAAAGTAAGTAGAAGGAAAGAAATAAAAATATTGGAGCAAAGATAAATTAGAGAATTAAAATAGTAGAATCAACAAAATCAAAACCTGTTTTTCTGAAAAGTTGTATAAAATGGACAAATCTTTACCTAGAATGACAAAGAAACAAAGTGAGAGGACACAAATAAATAAAATCAGAAATGAAAGTGAGGAATAGAAATTACAGACCAATACTTTTTATGAATACAAATAAAAAAGTCCTTAACAAAAGAGTAACCAAACCCAAACCAGAAACACATGAAAAGAATTGTACACCGTGATCAAGTAGGACTTATCCTGGGTATGCAAAGTTGGTTCAATATAAGGAAATCCATTAATGTAATAAACCAAATTAACAGAATAAAGGGAAAAACACATGATCATATTTTCAACTGATATCAAAAGGGCATTTACAATATCCAACATCATTTCTTGATAAAAAGGACTTAGAATCCTAGAAATAGAAGGAAACTTCCTCAAGGTGTACGAAATATATGAAAAACCCATAGCTAGCATAACACTTACAAGGGAAGGACTATAACTTTCCTTTTAGGATAAGTACAAAGAAGGATGCCCACTGTCACCACTGTTATTCAACCTTGTATTGGAAGTTCTTGCTACAGCAATTAGGCAAGAAATATAAATGTGAGGTATACAAATTGGAAGGGCAGAAGTAAGACTCCCTATTTCTACGTGACATGATCCTATATATAGCAAATCCTTAGTAATCCACAAAAATCTCCAAGAGTCAATAAAGAAATTCAGCCAAGTGGCAGGGTACAAGATCAACACTCCAAAATCAGTAGTATTTTATACAGAAATAATGAATAATCTGAAGAGGAAATCAAGGAAAATTTCCATTTACATAGCAATGAAAAAATGAAATGTCTAGGAATAAATTTAAGCAAGGTTGTAAGAGGACTTGCACACAAAAACTATGACATACTGTGGAAGGAAGTCACAGAACACCAAAATAAATGAAAAGACATGCTGCATTCACAGATTGGAGGACTAATGTTAAGATGTCAATTCTACCCAAAGGGTTGTGTAGATTCAACATAATTCCAATAAAAATTCCAACAGTTTTCTATGCAGAAATGGAAAATCCAACCTTCAAATATATATGGAAGGGTTTGTGTCTCTGAACATCCAAAGTCATTTTGAAAATGCAGAATGAAATTGGAAGATGTACCCTTCCCTATTTTAAAACTTACTACAAAGCCACCAAAATCAAAACAGCATGGTACAGCACAATACTAGACATATAGATCAATGGAATTGAGCTGAGAGTTCAGAAATAAACCCTCACATCTATGGCCAATTGAATTCAATGAGAGTGCCAAGTCTACTCAATGGGGGGAAGAATAGTCACTTCAACAAATGGTCATGGGAAAACTGGATATAAATATGCAAAAGAGTAAAGGTGGATCCTTAACTCATTATATAAAAATCAACTGCCTCACACCATATAGAAAATCAACACAAATTATATCAAAGACCTAAATATAAGAACCAAAACTATAAAACTCCTAGTAGAAAACACACGGCAGGATCTTCTAGATTTGTGTTATACAATAGTTACTTAGACTTTATACCTGAAGCACAAGCAACAAAATAAAATGTAGATAAATAGGACTTCCATTAAATTAGAAACTTGTGCTTCAAAGGACTTTGTCAAGAAAGTGAACAGGCAGACTACTCAATGGGATAAAATATTTGGAAACCAAATATCCACTAAGTGTTCAATATCCAGAATACATAAAGAATCCTAAAACTGAACAATAAAATGTTGAACAACCCAATTAAAATTTTTGCAAAAGCCTTGAATTGACATTTTTCCAAAAAGGAAATACAAATGGCCAAAATGTACATGAAAGTATGTTCAACATCACTAGCTATTAGGGAAATGTAAATCAAAACCACAATGAGATATCATTTCATACCTACTAGAATGACTGCTATTAAACAAATTGGAAACTGCAAGTGTTGGAGGAGATGTGGAGGAATAGGAACACTTATTCACTGCTGGTGGGAATGTAAAATGGTGCAGCTGCTATGGAAGATGGTTTGGGAGTTCCCCAGGAAGCTAAGTATGGAACTGCCATGTATTCTGACAATCATGCTACTGGGTATATACCCAGAAAAACTGAAAGCAGGGACATGAACATACATTTCACACCAAGGTTCATAGCATCATTATTGATTGTCAAAACATGGAAACAACCTAAGTAGCCACCAATCAATGAATAGATAAACAAAATGTGGTATATACATATGATGGAATGACATCCTGATGAATGTGACAACTTGGGTGAACCCTAAGGACATTATGTTAAGTGAAATAAGCCAGACACAAAAGGACAAATACTGTATGATATCAATGACATGAACAAATTATAATGAGCAAATTCATAGAGGCAGAATCTAGACTATAGTTTACCAGGAGACAGAATGGGGATAGAGAATGGAGAGGTGTTGCTTAATTTGTGCAGACTTTGTATTTGGGTTGATTGTAAATATATGGGAATGAATTGTGGTTAGTGTCATTAATAGGGCTGAATTATGTTTGTGAATGTGATTGAAAGGGGAAGTTTTGTGCCATGTATGTTACTAAATGGAAAGTTAGAAGATAAAAGATAATACAATATAACGCAGTGAACCCAGTTGTAGGTGATGACTGATTAACAATACAAATATAAGAATATTCTTTCATGAATTATAACAAATGTACATCACTATAACAAGGTGTTAATAGTATGGCATGTGGGTAAAAATACACAATGCAAACTAAAGACTCTAGCTAAGATTAATATCTTAATATTCTTTCATCCATTGTAAAAAGGGTATTACACCAATCCAAAAGTGCCAACAATAGGGGGTATATAGGAATGTTGTACTTTTACATGACTTTTCTGTAAATCTACAACTTCTCTATAAGAAAAACAGTAACAGTTATTAAAACACATTATTCTAAATGAAAGTATCTAGACACAAAATACTACTTATGGAATGATAGCTTGTGTATTGAATGCAACTAAAAATATATCTATAGAGACAGAATTAGATTGTAGTTACATAGGGTTGGGATTGAGGGATTGATAATTGACTGATAATGGGTATGTTTTTTTGAGTATTAAAAAAGTATTTTATTTGGAGTTTCACAATGTTCTAAAATTGATTGTGGTGGTGAATCTACAATTTTGTTATTATACTAACAGACATGGATTGTATATTTTGGATGGATTGTATGGTATGTGAATATATCTCAATAAAACAGCTTTTTAAAAAAATTCATTTTGTATACAGAAAAGTATATGGAAATAACATGGATTCCATAAGAAAGACTCTAAATTGATGAGTAAAGAATAACTTAAATGGCAATAAAGGAGGGTGGGACAAGATGGTGGCATAGGGAAGTGTGGATATATTTAGTCCCTAGAGCAACTAGTAAATACTGAGGAACAACTAGAAAATAGTCTGGAACAACTGCTAGGGGCACATCTGTGACCAGACATTATACAACAGTCAGGAATAGGTGGAATGGCTGAGATTGCAACATAGACCTGTAAGTAAAGTTCCCCAACCTGCAGAGCTGGTGCCCATCCCATAATGGCATGGCAGGCTGAGTTGCAAAACTTTGCTGTAGGAAAAACAGGAAGTCCCTGCCAGCAGCAAGGGAATGAAGCTCAACAAAACTCCAAATGTGGTTTTAATTAACAAATTTGGACTACTTAATACATGCTATGAGCACAGATAAACCCAGAACAAGTAGGAAAGGAACCTGGAGGTTTATCTTGGCAGAAAGGAGCGGGGGCTCATGGAAAAGAAATACATAAATAAAACAGGTTTTGGAGCCAGTCATGCTCAGGATACTGGAAAAGGGCAGTGTCCAAAGAAAAGGGTCAAAGAGAACTGGGTACAAACTGCAGTTCTTGTCTGGTGAACAGGAGGGCTAGGGACTAAATCTGAAAAGGGGACTTCTTGCTTTTTTCCAGTTTTTTCCTCTCAGTCTAAGTAGCTCATTAGAGAAACCCTCGGGCATTTTCAATTGTCAGCACTGACCCAGGCAATGGTAGAGTTAGAATAGAGAGTTAAAGGAAAAACTCAAGTGTAGAACAAAATTCCCTAAAGGGCTTATCTTTCTAAGAAAATGGGGGTGGGTGGGGCCCAGCTCAAATGGCAGCCCTTTCTCAGAGAACTTAGACCCCAGGGCCTGGGGGAAGGAAAAAATAACAGAAAGAGTTTAAGCTTGGCTTGTGACACCCTCAGCCCCTGACCAGGACAGGGGCCACTGAGAATTAAATACACCACACTTCTTTACACTGGTGGGGAGCTGTGGGCTGACAAGCACCACCTGCTGGGAAGAATAGGAAAAGCACAGAGTCTAGAGGACTTACAGGAAAGTCTGACAATCTGCTGGGTTTCTCTATCAGGGAAACCTGATACTGAATACAGCTCCCTCCTGAGAACTGGGCCCGTCTGATTTGGGAAAACCTGATTGGAATAATCAAGAAAATCAGATGCCTAGATGACACAAAATCACAGATCAAACTAGGAAGACTGAAGGTATGGCCCACTCAAAGGAAAAAACTTGCACTTCAACAGATATAGGAATTGAAACAGCTGATTATTAATCAAATCTCCAAATCAATTCAAACATCAAATCAATGAGTTGAGGGAAGATATTGCCAAAGAGATGAAGGATATAAAGGAGATATTGGGTGACCATAAGGAAGAACCTGCAAGTTTGAAAAAACAATTGGAAGAACTTATGGGAATGAAAGACTCAATAGAAGAGGTGAAAAACCCAATGGAGACATACAGAGCAGATTTGAAGAGGCAGAAGAAAGGATTAATGAACTGGAGAACAGGACATCTGAAATCCTACACACAAAAGAAGACAGGGAAAAGAATGGAAAAATATGAGCAGGGTCTCAGGATCTGAATGACAACATGTTGCACATGAATATGTGTGTCATGGGTGTCCCAGAAGGAGAAGATAAAGGAAAGGGGACAGAAAGAATAATGGAGGAAATAATCACCAAAAATTTACCATCTGTTATGAAAGACATAAAATTACAGATCCAAGAAGCACAGCATGCCTGAAACAGAATAGATTTGAGTAGACTGACTCCAAGATACTTAACAAGCAGATTATCAAATGCCAAAGACACAGAGAGAATTCAGAAAATAGCAAGATAATAAGAATACATCATGCACAAAGGAAGCTTGATAAGATTATATGCAGATTTCTCAGTAGAAACCATGGAGTCAAGAAGGCAGTGGTATGATATATTTAAGATACTGAAAGAGAAAAACTGCCAACCAAGAATTCCATATCCAGCAAAACTGTCCTTCAAAGATGAGGGAGAGTTTAAAATATTTCAGACAAACAGACACTGAGAGCATTTGTGAACAAGATACATGCACTGCAAGAAATACTAAAGGGAGCATACAGGCAGATAGGAAAAGACAAGAGAGTGGGGTTCAGAGAAGACTGTAGAAATGAAGACTATCAGTAAGGGAAAAAGAGGAAAAAATAAAAATAAGATATGACATGTAAAATCCAAAACAGAAAAAAATGGTATACAGTAGAAATTACATTGAGTGAAATTAGCCAGAAACAAAAGGACAGATTTTGAATGGTCTCACTAATATGGACTATTTGAGTGAAATTTGAGAGTTGAGATCACAGGTTATCAGGAGACAGAAAGATGTGAGAGACAAGGCATTTGATGCTGAAGGAGTACAGAAGTTTCAACAGGATTGATTGTATAGATCCAGAAATGGAATGGATAGCATAATAGTGTGTAACGGTAAGACAATATTATAAGTACTCTGAATGTAGATGAGTTTGAGTATGGTTGAAGGAGGAAGGCTAAGGGCATGTATGACCCTGGAAGAAAAGGTAGAAATAAAGACTGGAATTGTATAACTTAGCAAAACCTAGAGTGGTCAATGATGGTGATTAAATGTACAAATATAAGAATTTTTTTAAATGAGGGAGAACAAATGAATGTCAACATTGAAAGATGTTGAAAATTGGATAGTGTAGGAGAAAATACAATCAATGAAAACTAGTGTCTATAGTTAATGGTAACATTGTAAAAAAGCTTCCATTAATTGTAACAATGGTAATATACTAAAGCTAAATGTTTATAAGAGGGGGATATAAGGGAGTGATATGGGATTCTTGATATTCAAGAATTGTATTTTATTTTTATTTTTCTTCTGTCTTTTGTATTTTTATTCTTCATATTTTTCTCCTGTTTCTCTTTCTTTGGGGAAGAGATTGAAATGTCCTTATACAGATTGTGGTGGTGAATGTATAATTATGTGATTAGACTGGGAATCATTGATTGTTTACTTAGGGTGGATTGTACAGTGTGTGAATAAAACTGTAAAAAATATACAGAGAGATACACATGCTGGAGAAAATGTGGAGAGAAGGATATACCTATTCCTTGTTGGTAGGGAAGTAGAATGGCACAGCCCAGCTGGAGGTCAGTATGATGGTTCCACAGGAAGCTAAGTATGGGGTTGCCATATGGTCCTGCAACCCCATTATTGGAAATATACTTGGAAGAACTGAGAGCAGGGACATGAGTGGACATTGCACACTGGTGTTTATGTCAGCCACACTCACACTTCAGAATGGATAGAAGTGGCTTTAGGATACATCAACTGATAAACAGAATGGTGAACTGTGATGTGTACATACAATGGAATACTGAGCAGGGGCAAGAAGAAATGAAGTTATGAGGTATACAGCTAGGTGAAAGGACCCTGAGGATAGTATCTTGAGTGAAATAAGCCTGAATCAAAAAGACAAATATTATAATGCCTAATATGGACTAATGATAATGTGCAAACTATGAGAATTGAATCTGAGATCATAGGCTATAAGGGGAAGGCTTATGGTAAAGGTTCCTAGATTGTAAGCTCTTACAGAAGTCACATCTATTCATGAGTTGTAATGTTTATCTCTGATTTCTGAGATGCTAAGCTGTTTGTATATAAACTGGTCAGTCCCTGTTACTTTGGCTATCTGGATGACACCTGAGACTCAGAGCCATAGTTCAGCAGCTAAGAATGTCAGCATTATGTCATACAGCAAATGTTAAAAAAGCTGAAAAAGAGATCTGTCTTTGAAATTGACTTGATTAGAACTAAGGTAAACCAGACTAAAGGGAAAAGGATGATATTGACTGTGTTTTAAAACCTCAACTTCTGTGTGAGAACAAAGGAAGAGGTGTTTATTTGTTGCAAAATCTATACTTTCTGTAGCATACTATATAATTTAACTTGAATGGTTATGGAACCTTGAATGGAGAGTGAGATCTGTTTAGTTTGTACAGGTTAACATGAAACCCTGATACATAACAGATAATTTGGTAAGAGAATATAAAGAATTTGCAATCCCCCTTGAAGGCCTGGGGAAAAATGTGGAAACATTAAACTTCTTCACCTGGGGAATGACTGATAGTCTCACAAACACTGGGGACTACCATTGTAGCAGGCCAATACCTCAATCTTGGGGCATGCCCTTATGAAGCTTGTTACTGCAAAGGAGAAGCTAAGCCTACTTACAATTGTGCCTAAAAGTCACCCCCAGAGAACCTCTTTGCTGCTCAAATGTGACTTGTCTCTCTCTCAGCCCACTTGGCAGGTAAACTCACTGCCCTCCCCTCTATGTGGGATGTGACTCCCAGGGGTGTAAATTTTGCTGGCAGTGTGGGACATGACTTCAAGAATCAGCCCGGACCTGGCATTGTGAAATTGAGAAAGACTTTCTGACCAAATGGGGGTAGAGAAGATAAACAAAATTAAGTTTCAGTGGCTGAGAGGTCTCAAATGGAGTTGAGAGGTCATTCTGAAGGTTATTCTTATGCATTATGTAGATATCCCTTTTTAGTTTTTAGTGTACTAGAATAGCTAGAAGGAAATACCTGAAACTGTTGAACTGCAACCCAGTATCCTTGATTCTTGAAGATGATTGTATAACTATATAGCTTATACAGTGTGACTGTGTGATTGTGAAAACTTTGTAGCTCACACTCTATCAAGTATATGGACAGATACAGAGAAAAAATGGGGATAAAAAGTAAATAAATAATAGTGGGGAAAAGGACTATGAAATGTTTGGGGTGTTTTCTTTTACTATTATTTTTATTCTTATTCTTATATTTTGGAGTAATGAAAATGCTCAAAAAATTTTGGTGATGAATGCAGAACTATGTGATGATTCTGTGAACAATTGATTGTACACTTTGAATGATTGCATGACATGTGAATATATCATTAAAATTGCATTAAAAAATAAAATATAAAAAGCAAGCCAGGTAATGTCACTGGCTTCCTGGCCCTACACTGGCTCCCCACTGCATCTGGCTCAAGGTCCCTGATATCCCCAGTGCTCACCTCTCCAACATCATTTGTTGCTCTGTCCTCTCATTCCCCAACACCAACCACACTGGTCCCTTGCTTTTATGAACATGTCAAGCATGACCCTGACTGAGGAGATTTTCACTGCTATTCCTTCTGTCTAGAATTTTCTTTTTCCAGATATCCATGTGGCTGGTTCCTCACTGCCTTCAAGTCATTGCTTAGAGGTCACCTTAATGAGATACTTTCCTTTACCACCCTGTATGAGACAGCTCCTCTCATTCTCTTTTCCTCTTACCCTGTTTTAATTTTCTCAATAGTACTTATGACCCCCAACATCTTATATGTATTTACTGTTTGCCTTCTAGCATTAAAATGTAAGCACCACAGTAACCTAAAATGTTCAGAATATATAACAAGTATGAACTTAAAATGTTTGTAAATAGATATGGGGTGAGAATAACTTATTATTGGGAATATAAGGAATAGTGCTGCATTTTAGTTGAATTTGGCTGAAAGGGGTTGTTTAGAGTCATGTATGTCACTGATTAACACTACAAATTTAAATAAGATCTTGCATGAACCAGAATAAATGTACAACACTACAACAAACAGTAGAGTGGTATGTGGTGGAAAATACCTACTGCAAGCCATAGACTATAGTTACCAGTAACACTGCAAAATTCTTTCATCAACAGTAACTGGTATACCACACCAATACTAGGGATCAATAATAGGAGTGATGATTAGATGGTGGTAATGTTTCAGTGTTCATTTCCTGATACCAAGAACTGTAATATGGCTATGTAGAATTCCTATTTGATGGAAAAACACATATAACAATTAGGGGAATGATGGGGTGTGATGTCAACAAATAGTTCAAGGGAGAAAAAGGTACTTTGTATTCTATTTGTGAATTTTCCATAAGTTTGTGATTCCTTCAAAATTAACTGTACAAAAATTTTGCTTTCAGGGAATGCAGAATGTGTCACCAAATGAGTTGAGACATAATTTGTATTTGTTAGGGTTCTCCTTGGAAACAGAATCAATGAGAGATGTCTCTGATTATCAAATTGTAAAAGTGACTCATGCAACTGTGGGCACGCACGAGTCCAAATTCTGCAGAGCCGTCAACAAACCGTCAACTCCAAGGAAGATGTCCGACGAACTCCTCGGGAAACGAACCGACAACTTTGACCAACTCCTCAGGAAATGAACCAGCAACTTCGACAAACTCCCCAGGAAATGCTTCACTGAGCAGCCGAAGAAGAAGTGAAGGTTCTCTAACCGTCTGGCTTATAAGCCTCCAACTGATCACCTGGACCAAATCCACCCAATTGCATTCTCTCACTGTGGATGAGTCATCAGTCAGCTGCAGTCAATTGACTGATGATCCAACAAACCAGCCTGTTGGTTTATTAACCAGCCTCAAATATCCTCACAGCAATCGTCAGGCCAGTGCCCGCTTGACCAGACAGCTAGGCCACCTAGCCAAGTTGACACATGAACCCAACCATCACAGTCCACCCCTTGTCAACTTGACAGTTGTACACATCACCTAAAACCATACCTTCAAAATGAACGTTACAGCTTATGCCATATGATAAGGGGATAAGACAGAGAAGAAAGCAAAAATATTTGCTCTACAGACAAATACAAACATAATAACAAAACGAGGAGGAAATATTCATGTCATCATAGTCCTCGTTTCTGTAACTGGTCACGCGGCCGTAGTTCATATTTATCACGACCTTCTTCCACTACCCATTCCATGTTCCCTTTACCCTCAGCAAGCACTTCAGCTGGATGTGGTTCTTTCCCTGGTGGGGTGACCCAAACCTTCATTCCTGAAGTTTCTTGGCCATTGGTAGTCCTGCCTGGATTGGGTTGTTGCAGTTTTCCATTGACTTGAATCACGGGGCATGGTAGTACTAAGAGACACCCTAGGGGATCTCCTGTATTCCAGGAAAACTTCTTTACTTCCATTGTGTAGTTGCAGTGCTATTTCCCCTTGATAGTCAGGATCAATCACCCCAGCCAGTATAGTAATCCCCTTACTTGCCTGTTGATTCAGAGGCATAAGAAGCCCAAAGTGGCCAGGTGGCAGTCTTAATTTCCAGTTCAATGGGATCATTGTTGTGTTTCCTGGTGGAAGCACTCCTCCTTTTGGAACCAAGACTTGTAGACCAGCAGAGCTTAAACTTGCAGGGACAGGAAGCAAAAATTTCTCTAGTGGATCACTAGGAGTGATAGTGAGTGGTGCTACTCCTGTTTCCACCCCTTGATTCGGGGACCCATGAATCCTGGCTATGGGAGAAATAGAATGGATGCTGATTCAGAGCATACACAGCCTTCTGGAGAACACTGCCCCAAACCTGCAAGGTATTGCCACCTAGTTGGCACTGTAATTGAGTCTTCAATAGGCCATTCCACCATTCTATCAACCCAGCTGCTTCTGGATGATGGGGAACATGGTAAGACCAGAAAATTCCATGAGCACATGCCCATCCCCTCACTTCATTTGCTGTGAAGTGGGTTCCTTGGTCCAAAGCAATGCTGTGTGGAATACCATGATGGTGGATGAGGTATTCTGTAAGTCCACGTATCGTAGTTTTGGCAGAAGCATGTCATGCAGGGAAGGCAAACCCATATCCGGAGTATGTGTCTATTCCAGTAAGAACAAATAGCTGCCCTTTCCATGATAGAAGTGGTCTGATGTAATTAACCTGCCACCAGGTAGCAGGCTGATCACCCCGAGGAATGGTGCCATATCGGGGACTGAGTGTGGGTCTCTGCTGCTGGCAAATTGGACACTCAGCAGTGGCTGTGGCCAGGTCAGCCTTGGTGAGTGGAAGTCCATGTTGCTGAGCCCATGCATAACCTCCATCCCTACCACCATGACCACTTTGTTCATAAGCCCATTGGGCAATGACAGGAGTTGCTGGGGAAAGAGGCTGATTGGTATCCACCAAACGGGTCATTTTATCCACTGGGTTATTAAAACCTTCTTCTGCTGAAGTCACCCTCTGGTGAGCATTCACATGGGACACAAATATCTTCATGTTGTTTGCCCACTCAGAAAGGTCTATCCACATACCCCTTCCCCAGACTTCTTTGTCACCAATCTTCCAATCATGTTCCTTCCAAGTCCCTGACCATCCAGCCAAACCATTAGCAACAGCCCAGGAATCAGTATACAGACACACCTCTGGCCAGTTCTCCTTCCAAGCAAAGTGAACAACCAGGTGCACTCCTCAAAGTTCTGCCCACTGGGAGGATTTCCCCTCATCACTGTCCTTCAGGGATATCCCAGAATGGGGCTGCAGTGCTGCAGCTGTCCACTTTCGTGTGGTGCCTGCATATCGTGCAGAACCATCTGTAAACCAGGCCCGAGTCTTCTCTTTCTCTGTCAACTGACTGTAAGGAACTCCCCAAGGTGCCATAGCTGTGGGCTGGGAAAGAGAAGGTAAGGTGGAAGGAGTGGGGGTCATGGGCATTTGGGCCACTTCCTCATGTAACTTACTTGTACCTTCAGGATCTGCTCGAGCTCTATCTCGTATATACCATTTCCATTTTATGATGGAGTGCTGCTGTGCACACCCAACTTTATGGCTTGGTGGGTCAGACAACACCCAGCTTATGATAGGTAACTCAGGTCTCATGGTAACTTGGTGGCCCATGGTTAAACGTTCTGTCTCTACTAAGGCCCAGTAGCAGGCCAACAGCTGTTTCTCAAATGGAGAGTAGTTATCTGCAGAGGATGGTAAAGCTTTACTCCAAAATCCTAAGGGCCTGCATTGTGATTCTCCTGTAGGAGCCTGCCAAAGGCTCCAAACAGCATCTCTATTTGCCACTGACACTTCCAGCACCATTGGGTCAGCTGGATCATATGGTCCAAGTGGCAGAGCAGCTTGCACAGCAGCCTGGACCTGTCGCAGAGGCTCATCTTGCTCCAGTCCCCACTCAAAACTAGAAGCTTTTCTAGTCACTCGGTAAATGGGCTGGAGTAGCACACCTAAATGAGGAATATGTTGTCTCCAAAATCCAAAGAGGCCAACTAAGCGTTGTGCCTCTTTTTTGGTTGTAGGAGGGGCCAGATGCAGCAGCTTATCCTTCACCTTAGAAGGAATATCTCCACAGGCCCCACACCACTGGACACCTAGAAATTTTACTGAGGTGGAAGGCCCCTGTATTTTTGTTGGATTTATCTCCCATCCTCTGCCACACAAATACCTTACCAACAAATCTAGAGTAGTTGCTACTTCTTGCTCACTAGGTCCAATCAACATGATATCATCAATATAATGGACCAGTGTGATGTCTTGTGGGAGGGAGAAATGATCAAGATCCCTGTGGACAATATTATGACATAGGGCTGGAGAGTTGATATAACCCTGAGGTAGCACAGTGAATGTAAACTGCTGGCCTTGCCAGCTGAATGCAAACTGTTTCTGGTGGTCCTTGCTGACAGCAATTGAGAAAAAAGCATTTGCCAGATCAATAGCTGCATACCAGGTACCAGGGGATGTGTTGATTTGCTCAAGCAATGATACCACATCTGGGACAGCAGCTACAATTGGAGTCACCACCTGGTTAAGCTTATGATAATCCACAGTCATGCTCCAAGAGCCATCTGTTTTCTGCACAGGCCAAATAGGAGAGTTGAATGGGGATGTGGTGGGAATCACCACCCCTGTATCCTTCAAGTCCTTAAGAGTGGCATTAATCTCTGCAATCCCTCCAGGAATCCGGTATTGCTTCTCATTCACTACTTTGCTAGGCAGGGGCAGCTCTAGTGGCTTCCACTTGGCCGTTCCCACCATAATAGCCCTCACTCCAGGAGTCAGGGAACCAATGTGAGGATTCTGCCAGTTGCTGAGTATGTCTATTCCAATTATGCATTCTGGCACTGGGGAAATAACCACAGAATGGGTCTGGGGACCCACTGGACCCACTGTGAGATGGACCTGGGCTAAAACTCCATCAATTACCTGACCTCCATAAGCTCCAACTCTGACTGGTGGACCAGAGTGACGTTTTGGGTCTCCGGGAATTAATGTCACTTCTGACCCAGTGTCTAATAATCCATGAAATATCTGATCATTTCCTTTTCCCCAATGCACAGTCACCCCAGTAAAAGGCTGTAGGTCACCCTGGGGAAGGCTGGGAGGAAGATTAACAGTATAAATTTTTGGCAGTGTGACAGGGTCCTTCTCCAAGGGTACCCAGCCTTCCCTTCATTCAAGGGGCTCTGGATCTGTAAACTGTCTCAAGTCTGGGAATTGATTAAGGGACCGTGACTCTCTGTTTTTGTAATTCAAGGGAGACTTTTGTTCACATGACCTAGAATTCTTCTGCTTATATAGTTCAAACAAAAATTTAGTCAATTGCCCATCTATTTTACTACTTGGTACTCCATGATCCACTAGCCAACGCCATAAGTCTCTGTGAGTCATATTATTTTGATTGCTGCTTTGAGCCTGTTTTCCATTATGGTAGCCCTGTCCACCTTGTCTGTGGTGAGTAACTGCAGCCACTTGGCTTCTGCTGACTCAGGACCCAATTATCCCCATTGTGTTTAAGGATTCCAGTTCAGTGACAGCAGTTCCTACAGTAATATCTGACCTACAGAGAAGGGCGACTACAGAGCTCTTCAGGAATGATGGAGCTAGTTTCACAAATTTATTCCTTACAGTCCTGGTAAAAGGTGTGTCCTCTGGACATTCCAGGGCTGTGTGAGCAGGTCTTCCATGATAAATCCACTCTAACATTCCAATGTCTCTAAGCCTTTGAATCCCCTCCTCCACATTGTACCATGGCAGTTCTGGCATTTCAACCTCTGGTAATGCCGGCCACCTTTTGATCCATGTTTCAGCCAGCCACACAAACAAACTGTTAACACCCTTTCTAACCTCTCGAGCTACAACATTGAATGCAGAATCCCTGCTTAGTGGGCCCATGTCAGTAAATTCAGGCTGATCCAACCTTATATTCCTTCCACCATTATCCCACACTCTGAAAATCCATTCCCACACATATTCCCCTGGTTTCTGTCTGTATAAGTTGGAAAACTCACACAGTTCTTTTGGAGTATAGCATACTTCCTCATGGGTCACACTTTGTACCTCACACTTTGGGGCTTGTTGGGACTTGAGCCTAGTTATAGGCCTTGAAGCAAAAACTGGTGGTGGGGGTGAGTCATGAAAAGAGTTAGAATTATCTCTCAAGCCATTCACCTCAGGACACTCTGTTGCATTTTCATCTCTTAAAACAGGATTAATCTCTCCAGACAAAATAGTGAGGGCTGCTTCCTCAGGGGAGGTGATTACAGGATTAGCAGGCATTGAAGGGTTAATCTCCTTAGGTGGGGGTTCGGTGGCAGGCTCCTTAGGGCAGACTGGAGGCAGAGAAGCTGTTTCCCCAGGACAGCCCTCTACAGGTAAATCTAACAATGACCCAGCAGAATCCAGGGTTCCAATGTCCTCACTGTCATTATTATCAATCCATATGTCCCCATCCCAAGTTTCCAGATCCCATTCTTTTCCAATCAATGCCTTTACTTTAACAGCAGACACCCTGAGAGGTTGAGATTTTAGTTTACACTGTAAATGTGCTACTCGCACAATGAGAGACTGTGTCTGATTTTCAGAAACCTCCAGTCTGCGGGCACAGGAAATAAGATTTTCTTTCAGGGCACAGATGGAACCCTTTACATCTGTCATACAGCATTCAAGTTTTGAATTTGAAGCCTTTAGCTCATCCCTTTCTCTTACAACTGTATCCAAACTATCTAAGAGCAGCCAGCCAACATCATTATACCTCTTAATACTGCAAAACTCCGTGAAAGTGTCGAAAACACTGTCACCCAGAGCCTCGCTTCGTACTAGAGTACAATTAGGAGAATCAAATTGTGCTATTTTGCGTATTTCCTTTGCCAACTCCTGCCATGGACTGTCAGTTCCCTCTTGATTATTGGAAATAGAGTCATTAGTGCCTCTGAATCTAATCAGAGTAGAAAACAAATTGTAAAAGCCCATTTTAAGATTCCATTTCTCAAGAACCACTCTCGGTACCAAGTTGCATTAGTTAGGGTTCTCCTTGGAAACAGAATCAATGAGAGATGTCTCTGATTATCAAATTGTAAAAGTGACTCATGTAACTGCGGGCACGCATGAGTCCAAATTCTGCAGAGCCGTCAACAAACCATCAACTCCAAGGAAGACGTCCGACGAACTCCTCGGGAAACGAACCGACAACTTTGACCAACTCCTCAGGAAACGAACCGGCAACTTCGACAAACTCCCCAGGAAATGCTTCACTGAGCAGCCGAAGAAGAAGTGAAGGTTCTCTAACCGTCTGGCTTATAAGCCTCCAACTGATCACCTGGACCAAATCCACCCAATTGCATTCTCTCACTGTGGAAGCACACCCCTTGATGAGTCATCAGTCAGCTGCAGTCAATTGACTGATGATCCAACAAACCAGCCTGTTGGTTTATTAACCAGCCTCAAATATCCTCACAGCAATCCTCAGGCCAGTGCCTGCTTGACCAGACAGCTAGGCCACCTAGCCAAGTTGACACATGAACCCAATCATCACATAATTCATTACTGATATATATGTCCCCAATTTGGACATGCAGAATTTTGGTGAATGAAAGTGAGATGTGACTGTCAGTGAGCCTGAGTGAAGGGCCAAGATCTGCAGAGTGGGAGTGGGTGGTAGGAGGGCAGCTGAGAGCATTTCTCAGGCTGCGATCAGGCCCAAGCTTCCACATACCCTGGGCACCCATGGCAAATTGCTTCTCTGGTTTCCCATGTCATACCATCATAGCATTTGCCACTCTTTTGTAAGGATTACTGGCTTATTTCTGCCTACCCTGCTGGCCTGTGAGGCCCCTGAGGGTACAAATCTGACTTTGCTCCCCAGTGAGTCAAATGAGCTGCTCAGTGAACACTGATGACTGAGAGAATGAGGGAGGATGAGACTGGGGGACTCAGCTGATGGCTCCTGAGTCACCCATGTGAAAGGCTGAGGGGTGAGGCAGGGGCTGGAGATGGCAGCACCCACTCAAGACCATTTGGGCTTGACAAAGCTACCCCCAACTCTGGGGGAACATCCCACATGCTTGTTCTTCTCACTGCCTTTACAGATGCAGCACTGATGCTGTTCTCCCTGACCCACCATGCCCTTCTCCTATTCTGGTCAAGATTATCTTGCTCCTCCCAGACCCCATCTGAATGGGCATGAAGGCCTCTCCTAGCCTCAGAACCTCCTTCCTGAATGTGATCCCACAGGAAGGAAGGTGTGCAGATCAGCTTGGGTGATTCTGGGAGCAGGGTCAGGGACCAAGTTATATAATTTCCTGACTCTCAGCATGAAGAGCTTTCCTCTGACAACTCTGTAGTCCAGCCCAACTAGATGAGCACATGGGCAAGTGAGCAAAGACATAGTTGCCTCACAAAGACAAACCTAGAATCTGGAGTCCACCCCTGGGGCTTCCAGGACTGATCCAGAAATTCCACTTCCAAGAAATCATCCTGAGAAAAAATCAGGAAAAGTAAAAAGGTCAAAGAACAGAGATACCCTCCATAATGTGGCTCATAAAAGTGGGCCCACCTAAGTACCATCTGTCAGGCACTGACACCTCAATGCACACTCACATTGGGAAATGCCAGCCAGGGATGAAAAGGTCAGCCCTAATCTTTACACTCTGACATGGAAAGATGTCCAGGATACAAAGTCAAAGGCACCAAAGGGGGCATTCAAAATATTATACTTTAATTAAATAAAACATTTGTTTTGCAAACAGAATGAATCACAACTGGAAGGAAAAGTCTACTATATCTCACCCTGACTGACCCATCCCCAGCAAGGTTTTCCCTTAGGACTCCAGGGAGAAGCCCCATGAACAGAAATGGAAGCAAATGGCTCACTCCTCAAGGTAGCTGGGTGGGGAGTGGTACCTTGTGCCATGGGACAGGAAGGATGGTGTGAGCAGTGACACATCCTCCTCTCTACAGAAGGGCCTGAACTGCACAGAACTCATCTGAGGATCTGTGCTTTCTCTGGTCTAATGCTGCCTGAGTGGGAACATACTTTCCTTGAACTCCTGTTGTGAACATTTCTCAAATGCTTTGTCCACTATAAGGAGTAGCCAACTAAACTATTCAAACATGGCAGTGGGCTAAAAAGCCACAGTACTAGTCAGGGAATCTGCTCCAGGAAACTCTGAAGACCTCCTTCAATTCAAGATATAGCTTGGTAACTCAACTTCTTGAACTGCAAGCCAACTCCTTCCATGCCCCCTGGAGTGCTGCCCACTGGCAAGGCAAGTCTCAGCCCAGATGCCCCCAAGAAACTCAAGGAGCATCTGTGATCCCAAGATGGAATTGTTGGAGGCCTAACAATTGGGTCATTGCATCTGGAGAACCAAACACAGCATCACACTCTGTGTCCAGGCTTTAGGACCCTCCCTGTCAATCTTCTACCCTAGACATTCCCCAGCCACCTCTGGAGCCCTGGGCTCAGGAGTGACTTCCCATGGCCTGTGACACCCAGCTCCCTTCCGATTCCCCAGTCTCATCTTCCACCTAGTTTATCTTTGCTCAGGTCATTCACCCCAAAGGTGTTAGCACAGCCCATTCTCCATGCCTCAGTGGAAACAGGTGATAGGAATGAACCAACAGAGCATCACAGGAAGGACTCACCTTAGCAGAGTAAAGGTGCTTGTTCAGCTCCATGGTGGACATGTGCTGAGGAAGGAGGGAGAGGTGTGCACCAGCTCCAGAGGGCTGGGAAAGGGACAGGGTGGCAGGAGAGGATCTATCCCAAGAGCCAAGGAAATCCAAGGTAACAATAGTCACCAGTGAGTGCTTACTACACATCAGGAAACATCCAGGTGGCTGATATCCCTCAAGGACAAAACTCTGCCCACTGTGCTGTTGGTGGGAGGATGATGATGACAGGAAGTTAGAGGGACAGTGTATTACACATGCAAAGCATGGGCAGCTTGCCATGCAAGGACACACAGGGCAAATTGAAATTGGGTGTCAGAGTGGACCTCATCAAGAAGGGATCCTGTGGCAGGAATGGAAAGGAAGTGGGGACCCCAAGATTAGAGCATGCCTGGGGTGTGAAAAGAGAGAAGAAGCCACTTGGACCCACTTGGGGTAAGCAGGAGGGAAAGTAGGGAGGAAACAGATACAGCTGCTTGTCCAGGCCCAGTGATGCCACAAGATCTGCCATTCCTCTCCTAGGTTTTTACTTGATAGAAATGAAAGCAAATAAGCCACCAACATTGAATGTGTTCCTGACATCTCACAGAAGTTTTATCTGCAATGCACAAAGCAGAACCAACCCCAATGCCCATCAACATGGGAGTGCATGAACCAGCTGTGGCCCATCCATATCATGGAAACCCCCTCAGCAACAAAGAAGAATGGACTGTGGATAATGCCACATTGATGAATATCCGAACTATTCCATGTTAAAGACACCAGACCAAAGGAGACAGGGAGAGAGATTAAAGTTGTTTGAAATTCCACTTGTTTGAAATTCTAGAAAATACACACAAATCCATAGCGAGAGAAAGCGCATCAGGGGTCCCTGAGAATGGGTACAGAGGGAGGTGGGGAGACAGTGAATGGCAGGTGGGAATTCCGTAGGTGGTGGATGTGCTTGTTACCTTAGCCTTGGCTTCATAGGTGGAAATGTGTCAACACATCTAACCATCACAATTGTATCATCTAAACCTGTGCAATTTATAGTGTCAATTATGCCTCAAAGAAGCTGTGTTTAAACAGAAGCTCATCAGTTGGAATGAGGGTGGGCAGGAATCTTTGGAAACTGAGGAGTGAGAAGGGATGCAATTGCCACATGGAGGGGGAAGAGCACACACATGGGGGTGGGTGGGTGTGGGGCCCATGAGAGGTTCATGGTGACAAGGGTAAGGGTGACTATAAGCAAGTGGTGTGGTTTTTCTCACATTGTGACTCCTTTATCAAGCAGAGCTTGTGATTTGGGGGACTGACTCCTTCCTCTCTTTCATGTCCATTCTCATTCTTCCCTCCCTGGACACTGCCCAGTCCATGGAGCTTTCAGCTCCACATTAAGGAGAACCCTGCTCCCAAGGGATGCAGTCCCCATGTGAGGACAGGTTGGGGCACCCAGTGGAGGATGGGAGATGGAGGAACCCCCACTAGACTACCTTGACACTCTCACAGCCCTCAGTGCCACTATCCTCTCTGTCTCTCCTGTCTCCTGCCATGTCCCCCAGCCTGGGTGAGTTTGGTCATCTTGTCTACATTTCCAACACAATCAACAACAAACTCTCACCTGGAATGTAGAAGACCCTCCCAGCCTTTAACCCTATAATTTGGAATATAAAGTCAGGATATTCTGGCTGCTTAGAAACCCTGGTGGCCCTTTGGGTGGGGCAAAGAACATGCCAAAACGAAGCTTCAGGGCCCAAAGTGACCATGGGGAAGAGGACATCCTAGAGCTTGAGCCTGTCAAGTCACCTCAGAAACACAGCCACAGGATGGGGTGCCCTGTCTGCTCCTCCTTTTTATAGGAGAGACCAGGAGAAATTTATAATTCCCAGAAAGCCACAAGGAAAGGCTGACCTGCCTGGTGTGTGGATCAGGCTGTCCCCTCTTAGACCCTCAATCCCCAGCTCTATGGCCTGTAGAGTCACCAGAGGCCCAGGGCTCTGCCAGGGTTACCTTTGGGGGATGATGAAATCCAGAGGCTGCAGTGGGGTCTGCATCACCAGATAACCCCCTACCTGTATGTCTGCTTGTCCATGGCTGGTGTCTGGACCCTCTTCCAGATACAGGCTCCAGGTTTCCCTCCAGGTTGGTCAGTGAATTCTGCATGCAAAGAAATTGCACCACTCACTGCCAGGAGGAAGGAACTCACAGCAGAAACTCACAAGAAGGAGCTCACAGCAGAGAGGCAGGTGGCAGCATGGATGTTTGTGAGTGCTCAGCCAAGGGCACCAGCCTCAGCCCTGCTGGGGCCTCAGTATCTCTGAGAAAGACATGGTCACACCAGCAATCTACAGCACCTTTCTGTTCTGTTGGTCTTTGTTTCCAGAGTCCAAAACAATGTCAGATTTTGCTGACATAAAATTTTGCTTTGGTGGCCAAGAGCTGAGCAGCAGCAGTGGAAACAGCCATGGTGGCATGCACACTGGGCTGCCCCTCACTGGAGTTTCTCATCAAAGGACATGGATGAAAATGAAAGCAATGAGCCCCTGAAGACAAGCAGCCAGTATAAAAAAAAAAAAAAAAAACAGTAGAAAACACCAGAATTCAGCATGGAATTCTGCAGGAAGCAGATCTTCTAGGTTTTCCAGGAAAAGCTTAAAACCGGATTATAGATTAGAGGAAGATGTAACTAAATCAAAGAAAAGAAAAGATGGGAGATTTGTTAACCCTTGGCCAACTTGGAAAAATCCCTCTATTCCAAATGCCCTCAGATGGTTGATAATGGAAAAAAAATCACAGCAATGTTCCATGTTCCAAAGAGGAACTTGATAAAGGCCTCCCAGTGCTTAAACCCTATAATATCAATGGCCCTGAAGAAGCTGGAGTGAAGGAAGCTGCCTTAAGAGTCACATGGCTGAGACATGCAACAGTAATGGTAGAAATGAATGAGCTCATATTTCTCATGAATACCATTCTTAGCCATCGTGCTTCACCATCACAGCATGTGGGTCCAAAATGCTTTCATCACCCTCCATGCACAAGTAAGCTGCCCCCGATAGATGTGGTCCTTATCAGTCACAACCAGTATGATCACCTGGACTACAATTCTGTCATTGCTCTGAGTGAGCAATGTGGTAATGAGTTGAGTTGGTTTGTGACTTTGGGTCTCCTAGACTGGATGCAAAAATGTGGCTGTGAGAATGTGACTGAGCTGGATGGGTGGGAAAATTGTGTCCCCAGACATGATAAGGTCACCTTTGTATTTACACTGTCCCTGCACTGGTGTAAGAGGACTCTAATGGATGTCAGTAAGGTTCTGTGGGGCAGCTGGTATGTCTTGGGGCCTTGGAATAGATTTTTTTTTGCAGGAGATACTGGTTATTGCCCTGCTTTTGAAGAGATAGGAAATAGATTTGGACTTTTGACCTTGCAGCTATTCTTATTGGAGCTTATGAACCCAGGTGGTTTATGAAATGGCAGCACATAGAACCATAAGAAGTTGTAAGGATTCATACTGATGTTCAAGCAAAGAAATCTGTGGCAATTCACTGGGGAACTTTTGTCTTAGAAAATGAGCATTACTTAGAACCTCCAGTGAAACTGCATCAAGCTCTAGGAAGATACAGACTTATGACTAAAGATTTTTTTGTCTTGAAGCATGGAGAATCAAGATATCTAAATAGTGATGATAAAAACTTTGAATATTTATGAGCACAAGGGCTTTAAATGAAAAAGGCATCCTCTAATCTGAAATTGAAAAGCAAATGAAAAAACTAAGAAGTTCATCAATATTATGAGTTTTTACATTTGAAACAACTTCTGCAAGTTTGTGTTTTAAGTCTTGTGTAATAACTTGCTTACCAATAGGATTGCCAGTTAATATAAATGATAGAAGAAGGTAGGTGGGTCATTTAAATAGTGACTTAGCTGATGTGGACTTTACATCTTATTTCCATGGTATAACCATAGAAATTTCTTTCCTAGAGCATTGTACAATAATGGTAGGATTTTTTGAGGAAACAGAAAACTGATATTAAAGACTCATTGCTATTTTTTTTATTATTTAATTTTATTTTGAAATAAATTCACAGTTATAGGAACAGATGCAAAAACAATACTAACCCCATGCAGAGAATTCCATCATACCCTGAACCCCTCCTCTGATAGCTCAATCCACCAACCTCAATATGCTGTCACATCACTATTTCTTTCCCTCTCTCCCTCCCTATCATCCATCATCTACTGCTCTGTCTTCTGAACATATGAGAGGTAGCTGCACACATCCTTGAACATACACTATAATTCATGTATACACTTCCCATGAACAAGAACATTCTTTTATGCAATCCCATTAAGTGCAGCTAAGAAGTACAAAAAATTCAACAATGATACAAAGCTTACATTCTATATTTCCTTTACCTTATGTCTCAACTGTGTCCCTTTGAGCCACCTGTCCTCTATCCTCCAATTCCATCCAAGTTCATCCTTGGCATTCAATCTTCTATTTAGTCTGCCTTTTTTTTTTTCAGTTGTGGAAACATATATACAGCCTAAATCTTCCCATTCCACCCCCTCCCTAGCCTTCCATTAGTGGGATTAATCACCTTTAGAATGTTGTAATGCTCTTTCCCACCATCCATTACTAGAAATTTCCCTTCACCTCAAACAGCAACTCCACCCTCATTTCTCAACTCCCCATTGCCCCTTTCCCAATTTCTCTTAACCCAAACTCTACATTTCATCTCTATGGTTATATTCTCTGATAATTTCTTTGTGTTTGCTGTGAAGGTTAAAATTAACCTCTTAAATCCATATCAGTCTTGTTTTTTTTCATACCACCTTCACTTCAATAGGACACATAAACTATGTTCCTATACTCCTCCATTCCCCTACCTTTATATAGTTGTCTAAAATTACATATTTTACATTGAGTTCAAAACCACTGATTTGTCATTAGAGTTTGTGTAATTTATATCATGTAGGAAGTAAATAGTGGAGTTACAATTCAAAAATTACTGACTTCTATTAGTATTCCATTGTGGTTGGAGAATGTGCTTTGAGTATACTCAAATGTTTTTTTTTTAATTTCTTGAGGCTTGTATTATGTCCCAGCTTATGGTCCCTTCTGGAGAAAGATCTGTGATCACTAGAGGAAAATGAGTGTCCTGGTGCTTTGGGATGCAAGATACTATATATTTCTGTTAAAATTCTCTATATCTCTTTCTCCTTTCTGTTGTTTCTCTGTTGGTAGGGCTCCCTTTAGAGTCTGAAGTAGGGCAGATCTTTTATTGGCAAAGTCTCTCAGGATTTGTTTGTCTGTGAAAAATTTAAGCTCTCCCTCAAATTTGAAGGAGAGTTTTGCTGGATAAAGTATTCTTGGCTGGAAATTTTTCTCTCTCAGAATTTTAAATATGTCATGCCACTGCCTTCTTGCCAACATGGTGGCCGCTGAGTAGTCACAACTTAGACTTATGTTGCTTCCTTTGTATGTGGTGAATTGCTTTTCTCTTGTTGCTTTCAGAACTTGCTCCTTCTCTTCAGTATTTGAGAGTCTGATCAGAATATGCCTTGGGGTGGGTTTATTTGGATTTATTCTATTTGGAGTTTGCTGGGCATTTATGCTTTGTGTATTTATATTGTGTAGAAGGTTGGGGAAGTTTTCCCCAACAATTTCTTTGAATACTCTTTCTAGACCTTTACGCTTCTCTTCCCCTTCTGGGACACCAATGAGTCTTAGGTTTGGACATTTTATTTTACCTGTCATTTCCCTGAGATCCATTTTGATTTTTTTGATTTTTTTCTCCATTCTTTCTGTTGTTCTTTCATTTTCTGTTCTGTGGACTTCTAGGATACTGAGATGTTGTTCAGCTTCCTCTAGTCTTGTACTGTGAATATCCAGTCTTTTTAATTTGGCCAACAGTTTCTTTTATTTCCATAAGATCTTCTATTTTTTTTATTTACTCTTGCAATGTCTTCTTTATGCTCTTCTAGGGTCTTCTTTATGTCGCTTATATCCTGGGCCATGGTCTTCTTGATGTCCTTTAAATCCTTTGCCATGTTTTCATTCCTTGATTGTATTTCTTTGATTAATTCTGTGAGGATATCTGTTTCTTCTGATAACTTGATTTGTTTGTTTGGAGTTGGATTCTCCATATCATCTGGTTTTATCATATGCATTGAGATTTTCTGTTGTTTGGCCTCTTGGCATTTGCTCTGCTCAACAGGGTTCTTTCAATTTGTAAAAAAAAACCTATCTAATTTTTCAGAACACTGGTGATGTACACTTTCTCTAACTAACCAGCAGATGACGTCTGTGAGTCACCTATATGTCTCAAGTCAGTTCTCCACCTTGTCCCCACGGTATGTGGGGAAATGATTCTTGTGGGGTCCAGATGGAGAACTCAGCCTAGGTGTGTTGCTGGAGCCATCCTCCCTGAATGTGGGGCACTTGTACGGATGACCAGGGAGGAAGGACAGCCTCAATATTCAAATCCCACCAGTTCCCAGAGATTCAAGGCCACTGCAAGAGACCAAGCCATCATTTCATTTCAGCCCCAGCCCCTCTCTTTCACTGTCCCACAAACCACCAGACTTGGTATAGTGTCCCTGGGATCTCCAAGGAGGTCTCCACACCCAGCTGTGATCCTCCAGAACCTCTGCTGAGGGAATGCTGTGCTACATCACCAGTGTGTGCCGTCCCTCAAGGGAAGCCCCAGGCTACCGGGCTGAGCCAGCTTGCTTTCAGTCTGATGCAAAAATGACCAAATGGGGCACCTCCACACCCCCCTCCTCACACAGTTCCTCCTTCCCAGCTCTGGGACAACTGGTAGAGCTCTGGGCTGTGGGCACAGCCCCAAGCAGGAGTTTATCCAGCCCTACCAGGAGTGAGCTGCTAGCCATGGGGTTTCATTTGGCTTCTGGCTCTCCCCTCCATTCCCCCAGTGCCAGGGATATCTACAGTGGGCTATCTTCCAGGCCAGACACAGAGGCTGGCCCAGACCCCTCTTGCTGTGTTTTACTGCATGGTTTCCACGATTGCACCTGCAGCTGCTCCTGGGTTTTTCCCTTTCTTTTTTTATTAAAAGAGTCCATTGGTCTCCAGATGACAAACCCTGGTTTCCCCAGATTGCCGTGCAGCTGTGGGACTTCCAGCCAGCTTACTCACTCATTTCAGAGTGCAGATTCCCAGTTTCACCAAGTATACAACCCCTGGGAACTAGCAGATCTTGTCCAGCTGGCACATCACTGTAACCAGTATTCTGGGTCTCTCTCTGGTCCTTATCTAGTGTTTTCCATGGAGGTGTTCCTTAGCCCTGTCTCACGTAGTCACCATCTTTGTTTCTCCCCCTCATTGCTATTCTTATATTCTTCAGGGCCTTGCATGAGGTGAGTCAAGACTGTCTACTTGCCTAGTTTCTTTCAAAGGCCTGCATTTGAATACAAATATATTTCTTATTTTCCCATTATAGTAATTGACTCCCAGATTTTTACAGACATAGCAGTTCTTGCTCTGTGAAGATCAGCATATATCCCAAATGTTAAGTATTTTTTTAAGCATGTAAAACATAGGAGTTTGGACTAATTACCATTTTTAAAGGCCTGCATTATTTTTTTATTAGAGGGAAACTCTCAATTCTAGTGCATGTCTACAATCCCAAAGTTAAAAGCCCTACAAGTTGCACACAGCAAGGGAAAGAGTATGGCTTTGAGAATATGATATATGAATTTTTCTATTTTTAATCTAAAAGTCATACCTTCTAAGCACAAATGTAGGTACAGGGAAATAATTATTTTACAAATATAAATGCAAGTCTTAAATGTTAATAGACCATACACTTCAAATTTTCTCTCCATTTTTTTCTACACTCATATTTTTCTGCTTTCTTGAGTCTAATTCTAAAGTTACCTGTAATGGTTTGAGTGCATTGTGTCCCCTAGAAAAGCCATATTCTTTGATGCAATCTTGTGAGGCAGACATATTAGTGGGGATTAAGTTGGAACGTTTGGATTAGGTTGTTTCCATGGAAATGCATCCCACCCAACTGTGGGTGATGATTCTGATTGGATAATTTCCATGGAGGTGCTACCCCACCTATTCAGGATGGGTCTAAATTAAATCACTGGAGCCATATAAATGAGCTGACAAACAGAAGGAACTCAATGCAGCTGTGAGTGACATTTTGAAGTGCAGCTGAGAGTGACATTTTGAAGAGGAGCTACAGCAAAGAGGGACACTATGAAGAAAGAACAGGAGCTGCAAATAAGAGAAAGTTTGAAGATGGCCATGAAAGCAGACTCTTGCTCTGGAGAAGATAAGAGAGGGCAAATAAACCAAGTGCAACTAATAGTGACATTTTTGAGGAACTGCAGCCTAGAGAGGAACATCCTGGGAGGAAGTCATTTTGAAATTTGAATTTTGGAGCAGATGCCAGCCACGTGCCTTCCCAGCTAACAGAGGTTTTCCAGACACCCTTGGCCATTCTCCAGTGAAGGTACCCAATTCCTAACATGTTACCTTGCACATTTATGGCCTTAAGACTGTAACTGTGTAACCAGATAACCCCCTCTTTTATAAAAGCCAATCCATCTCTGGTGTTTTGCTTTCTGGCAGCATTAGCAAAGTAGAACAATACCTATAAAACTTATTTTATAAATTAAAAAAATTGGTTTTGTCACAGGTGTCATTATGGAAAATTGAAGACCTCACACTAGACCTCACCTCAGATTTTGTGCACCACCACCTCTGTTACCCATGAGGAACCCAAGACATCACAGGCCATCATTATGGCTGGTTCCTCATGTGGCTGGGATGCTGGCCTTTTGCCCTTCTCATTTTAGCTTTCACTTTGGGTTTTACATTTCACCTTTACATTTGCACCTTAGGTTTTACCTTGTTCTCATTAAAGTATAAGGTGCAACTACTTTACCTTGCTCTGTCCACTTTCTCTCTACCTAAAATATTTTGGAGAGTATCTTTCATTGCTAAAGACAAGCTGCCATGGATTTGAAAATCTCTGTGTGGACAGAAACTTAGGAGAGAAGCAAGTAGAGACTGTAGGTTCATTTCTGCCCTGAATCTACAAAGTTGTAAGAAAAAAAGACAAAAAATACATCCTCTCATCTCAGACACAAAATGACATTTGCCTGGCCAGGCCCCTAACCATCCATCTTCCCTGTATGTTGTTCACATCCACAGAGCAACCTCATAACCCCAGTTGCCACCTATGCAGGACACTCTGTTTAAACAAAACTCCATGGCCATTTGGCCTATGCCTCTAACTTTCCTTACCTCTATTTCCTCCTCCCTGGAAACTTTCAAAGCCTTCTCAGGTAAAAGAAATACTGTTTAAGTGCTAATACGACCATGTCTGGTTCAAACATGTAGAAGAATGTGTTAGATCTTCTCCCTCCAAGAAAAATAGAAGTAAGTAGCCATGGGCCCAGAACACTGAAGTTGTGTAATGTCAGTGGTGAGAAACCAGGTGTGAAATGTCCAAAGTTCTGCAGACTCAGGAAGCAGATAGAAGGCCCATGGCTGACAGGAATCTGATGTAGAGCTGAGGAACAGGGCAGGGGGCATAGTGGGGCAAGAGTACAGTATGTGGCTGTGATGGTCTGCAGCTCTGTACCCCAGAAAAACATGTTCTTAAATTTAATTCATACTGTAAACCTTTGATGCACTTCAGTTAGGGTGTAGCCCAGTTAAAAAGGGATGTGTTTTAATCCTATTACTGAAGGTCTTAAAGGGAAAGTCACAGAGGGAGAGAAGGCTAGAGGGGGCAGCCAGAAGCTGAAAGTCCATGGAAGCTGGAGTGGACAGGAGAAGCCAAGAGAGACCACAAGGTCATTACCATGTGACAGAAAACTCAAGACCATGGATTCTCTGCATCCAGCCCTGCACATCACAGTCCTCTGTGAGAAAGCATCACCTTGATGGCAACTTGATTTTGGACTTCCCCTAGACTCAAAACCATGAGCCAATAAGTCCTCTTTGTTTAAGCCAACAAGTTGCTTGGAATTTGCTTTGGCAGCCAGGAGAACCAAAATTCTGGCCAAGTATCTGTATGCATCCCAGTGCTAGGAGTCAGCAGGAACCCATGGGCAAGGAATTCTAGAAACCTGGAGAGAACAACCTTTGAAGACCAAGGAAGCTAGCCAATTACATTTGCTGGTCCATGATATGAAGACCAGCTCCCTCATCCCAGCCTTAAATCTACATTGACTGTCCCCATTAACAGACATGGGGCCTGTTCTAGTTTGCTAATGCTGCCAGGATGCAAAACACCAAAAATGGATTGGCTTTTATAAAGGTGATTTATTTGGTTACAAAGTTAGTCTGAAGGTCATAAAATGTCTAAGGTAACACATCAACATTTGGGTACCTTCACTGGAGGATGACCAATGGCATCCAGAAAACCTCTTTTAGCTGGGAAGGCATGTGGCTGGCATCTGCTCCAGAGTTCTGGTTTCTAAATGGCTTTCTCCCAGGATGTTCCTCTCCAGGCCACAGATCCTGCTCAAAATGCCACTCTCCCTTTCTCTTGGGGGCATTTTTCCTCTCTTAGCTTCTTCAGAGCAAAATCTGCTTTCAACAGCCATCTTCAACCTATCTCTCATCTGCAGCTACTCTCTCAGCTCCTGTGCATTCTTCAAAGTGTCCCTCTTGGCTGTAGCTCCTCTTCAAAATGTCACTCATAGCTGCACTGAGTTCCTTCTGTTTGTCAGCTCATTTATATGGCTCCAGTGATTTAATTTAGACCCACCCTGAATGGGTAGGATAACACCTCCTGGAAATTAGCCAGAGTCATCACCCACAGTTGGGTGGGGTACATCTCCATGGAAACACCCTAATCCAAATTCTCCAAATTAATCCTCACTAATATGTCTTCCCCAACAAGATTGCATCAAAGAACATGACTACTTCTGGGGTACATAATATATACAAACTGGTACAGGGCCCCATGTGAGCCACACTGTTAAACTGGGACAAGCACATGTGAATCTCCAATGGTGAAAGAAAGCATCCAGTTGAAAGACAAACATGGAAAGACTGAAAATCACTTCTGGAGGAGCCTCATCCTCCTTCTGTCCGTGCATCCTTCTCTATACAAAGCAGGGACAGAATCCAATCTCAAAAGGACCCTTTTGACCAGTGAAGAATATTTTGAAAAATTCTAATTAACATCCTCAGAGAAACATAAGAAGATACTGTATCTATAAGAAGGGAATGTATTCATTTCCTGGCTGTTGAAAAAATAGCCAAATAGAGGGTTGGCTTAACAACAGAAAATTTTTGGCTCATAGATTCAGAGCCTAGAAGCATTGCTTCCCTCCAGAGTTATCTTTTGGCTGGTCAGCAATCTTTGTGGTTCTTTGGCTTTTCTGTCACATGGTAATGCATATGGCAGGATCTTGTTTCTCTCCCAAGTTCCATTAACTTCCAGCTTCTGGATGCTCCCTTAGGCATCTCCATACATCTCCATTTCCATTATTTATAAGGACTTTCAGACATATTGGATTAAAGCCCACTTTCATTCAGCTTGGGCACATCTTAAGTAATAACAGGTTCCAAGTTTCTATTTACATTTAAATGGGTTCACACCCACAGGACCCAGGGATTGGGACCTGAACATGCCTTTTGTGAGGGACATGAGTCAATCCCCAAATGTAACATTATCTATTAGAAGGAAAAGACAGAGATCAGGAGAAAGCTTGTAGAACTTAATAACTTCAAAATAAAGAATTCAATGGAAGGATAAATGATGGAGTTTAAGCTCCCCAGATGTGGCCAAGCCCTCAGGTGTGCTGCACCTGGCCTGGTGCCTTTTCTCTCTGAGGTAGAAGGACCACAGCTCAGAGAACTAGGATGGTGTGAAGCAAACAGGTGCTGAGGCAGAGGGGCCTCATCCTCCTTCAGTGTGGGTGGCCTGCTCCTCCTGCCCCCATCCCACACCCACTCCTGCCATTTGCATGGAATTTCCAACCTGCCGGGCTCACAACTACCCAAGGGCTTCTCTCCTGGGGTGAACCCTTGTTTGGTGTCTATTCCCCCTCATTGTAAGCACTCAGGGCCTACACACAAGAGATGCTTAATGTGCATCCACTGAAGCCACATGATTGGTAAAGTTTTAGCTCCACATGGCAAAACAAAGCCTCTGTGTGTGCAGACTGTCCAGTCATGACAGGACTGCCCATCAGACAATGAGCTTCTGGGTGGGGAACACTCAAGAGACCTGGAGCAGTCACCATAGGGGAGATCTGTTGAGAAAGCATACAGGAGGAGAAGCAGCCTAGGGTGAGAATTCACAGGGGTTCATCCAAAGGGGAGCATCCCTGGGAAGAGAAGCAGCCTGGGGAGAATCATTCTGGCCTTTGAACTCTTGGTAGGGACCCCCAGGGAGGTACCATCCTAGTGGGGTAAGCAACTTAGGGTGATGAGAATTCTGGGTGAGAAGCAGGTTAGAGGGAAATGTCCTGAGGGAGAAGCACTCTGGGGGAGAGTAGTGTCATAGTGGAAGTATCCAGTGGGAGAGTACTTTGTGGGGGGGGGGCAAGCTAAGGGGAAAAACCTGGGGGTGAAATTTTGGGGCAAGAATGTTAGGGGAAGCACTGTGGGGCTGTGGGTTTTAGGGGATATACTCTAGGGGATTTCTGGGGGTGGGAGCATGCTAAGGGGGATCAGTTGGCAAGGGGAACATTCTATGGCAGAACACTGCTGGGGGAGCATTCTAGGTGGGAGCAGCTGGTTAGGGGGTAGAACACCCCAGAGAGGGGACAGCCTGAGGGAAGCAGCTCTGCCCTCTGCTCTCACCCTCTGGTACTTGTTGGGGCTGCTGCACACACTCAAGGCAAAATCCTGCAGCTTCTGGTGAACCTCTCTGGGAAAGTACCAGCTCTTCAGACCCTCTAGGCAGAGGGAAGAGGGTGGTGGGTGCTTCGACAAGGATAGTGAGGAGGAAGGTTGTGAGAACAGGGACCCGCAAATCTGTTCCCTCCTCAAGGGCTCCCTCCAAGAAGCCATCCTCATGCTCCCCCCTCCCGACCACTGCCTCTTTGTCCTCAGTCTTTAGAGGAGCTACAAGCTCCCTCCCTGTAAACTGCAGACCCCAGGTGTTCCAGTTTGCTAATGCTGCCAGTAGGCAAAATACCAGAAATTCACTGGTTTGTATAAAGGAGGTTTATTTGCAAAGTTAAAGTCCTAAGACCATAAATGTTTCCAAACTAAAATATCAACAGTAGGGTATTGTGCCAGTTTGGATGTATTACATCCCACCAAAAGCCATATTCTTTGATGCAAACTTGTGGGGGCAGACATATTAGTGTTGATTAGATTGGAATCCTTTGATTGTTTCCATGGAGGTGTGACTCAATCAACTGTGAGTGAAATGTTTGATGGGATAATTTCCATGGGGGTGTTACCCCACCCACTCAGGGTAGGTGTTAATTGGATCACTGGAGACATATAAAGGAGTTCACAGAAGGACCCCAGAGCAGCTAAGAGTGACATTTTAGAGAACAGCTGCAGCTGAGAAAACAAAATGCCCCAAGAGCAACAATTCAGAGGATACCATTTTGAAACACAACCTGGGAGCAAGCAGATGCCAGCCACATGCCTTCCAAGCTAACAGAGGTTTTCTGGATGCCAATGGCCATCCTTCAGTGAAGGTATTCTATTGTATATGTCTTACCTTGGATACTTTATGGCCTTAAGACTGTAACTGTGCAACCAAATAAACCCCCTTTATCAAAGCTAATCCATTTCTGGTATTTTGCATTCTGGCAGCATTAACTAACCTGAACAGGTACCTTCACTGAAGAACACCAATGGCATCTGGAAAACCTCTGTCAGCTGGGAAGGCACAGGCATGTGGCTGGAATCTGTTCCAGCATTCTGATTTCAAAATGGCTTTCTCCCAGGATGTTTCTCTCTCAGTATCTAGGGGTGTTCTCTTAGTTTATTCCAGGCAAACCAGACTAGCAAAAGTCTGCTTTCAATGGTTATCTCCAAAATGTCTCTCTCAGCTGCAGCACTGAGCTCCTTCTTTCTGAGCACTTATAGGGCTCCAGTAAACTAATCAGGACCCATGCTGAATGGGCAGGGCCACAGCTCCATGGAAATAATCTAATCAAAGCTATTACCCACCATTGGGTGAGTCACATCTCCATGGAAACAACCTAATCCAAATATTCTAACTCAATCAACACTAATATGTCTGCCCCCACAAGATTGCATTAAAGAACATGGTGTTTTAGGGGACATCATACATCCAAACCAGCACAACAGGTGAGGTCCACAGGTGTAGGGCCAGAAGAGAGCTCCTGATCCCCACATGGCCTACTTTTGATCCTGGCTCCTTCCATGGGTGACCACAGGACAATGCCCATCCCTCCATCACAAGCTTGACAGGCAAATCTGTTTTGTTGAAGAGATTTTGTATGTGTGGCTAAGGGATCATCTGTCAATTATTCAGTCACTGCTCCCTGTGGGGAGGTACCACCTCTCTTAGTGATCCCAGAAGTAGGAGTTCCCAAGGGCAGGAACACCTCTCCTAGAGACCCCAGTGGTAGGAGCCCCTGAGGGTGGGACCACCTATCCTAATGGCTCCAGTGGTGTCAACCCCACTGAGGCCTAAACTACACCTCATATATCACACAATAAAAGGGAGCTCCATTCTCCTTTCTCAAAATCTCTCCCCAGTGACTGGGGACACAGACATCTTGGCAAGCAGCACTGCACCAGGAGCCACCTGCTGTTCATCTAGGATTGGAGGGCATACCAGTAAATATGCCAAATCCAGCCCATGGCCTGTAATCCTGTGGCCCATGGGCTAAGAAGAGCTTTTACACTTTTTAAGGGTTGTAATCCACCCCATCTGCACACACACACATACACACTGTATGTGGCTCCTGCTCTCTGCCCTTAACTGGGATGGTGTGTCAACCCTGCTCCAGGATGCCCAGCCCCTTCTATGCCCTGTCCCTGACCCTCTGCCTGTGTGACAGGCAAAAAGTTCCAGGTGCAGACAGACCTGTGCAGACCACCCTTCTAGGGCAGCCCTCCTAGCAAAGACCCCACACATCCCTGGTCCTATTCTGAACATGTGCTCTGCATGGAACTTCTCACAGTGAGTCCTGCCATTGGCCTTTTCTTCCTTATCTAGTGCCCTTCCCCCACATCTGGAAGGCAGCTCTAGGGAGACATGCCTGGTCTACACCTCAGCCCTTCTAGAAGCCCTGGCAGGCAGAGGACACTCATGAACCTGGAGATGAACTGCACACCATCTGGTCCCCTGATCATTCACCTGGCTGAGGCTTACTTTTCAGGTGACCAGCACCTGCATGGAGTGACTTGACCCTGGAGACCTCCAGGCTGAGGAATGCTATAGCACTGCAGGGTACTGGTGGGAACTGTGCAAGAACATTCTCTTGGACCCCAAAAAGGAATCACCTCCCCATCCTCCAGTAAGCAGTGTCTGTTTACCAGCCACTACAATGCTGGAACCCTCTTCCCTTGAGCTGCTCTGAAGCTCAGAGCAAGAACTGCAGCCCTGCACTTGTGGGTGGGAAGGCCAAAAACTAAATGCAGACCTCCAAGGCCTGAGTGTCTGTGCCAGAGTCCTGGCTGTGCAGCCCTTTCACATGTGACACTGTGGGAGGCATAGACTGTGCCTCAGTTTCCTCCCGTCACTGTTGATGATGATGACAAGGACACCATCCATAATGGATTTAGTGCTGATCACCTGCCAGGGCCTCTTCTCAGCATTCTGCCTCCACCTTACCCAATGTTACCATCACCCTGACACTTCCATCTCAGAGGATCTACTGCTGCAACCAGAGCACTGGGAGGGAGACCCAGGGCCACTGGGGAGCACAGCTGTGGGGATTATGTAGCCTATGAATTGTGGGCTGAGAACTTCCCACCTGCCCCTTCAATACCCTGTCTGTGGTCAGCCAGAGACCCTGGCCCCAGCAGGAGAGGAAAGGGGAGCAGGGAGAGGAGAAGAGGTTCATTTCCTGCAGGGCCACTTCTTGGGAGCAGGGGCTGAGGGTTTCCATGGTGGTGAACTCTGTCACAGATGCCCTTCCAGCTGTAGATGGAGCTTCTCCCACATCCAGTGATGGCCCCTCTCTTTCTCTGGGGCAGGTGCAGCTGCATCCCCCACTGTGCCAGCCTGAATAACAGCCTCCTTTACTGATGGTCCTCAGCCCCCAGCTGACCTGCCAGGGACCATCCCTTTGCATCCACATTACCTGACAGAGCAGGTGAGGAGCATGGCTCAGTGAGGGCACACAGTCAGTGCTGGAGAAAAACTGCCCAAGAGAACACTTGTTATATTCTGACTGTTCCTGCCCATCTGGTTCTCCTGTCCCACTTCCCCAACTCTGCAGTCTCGGCACATGTCCTGGGAAGGCATGAATAACACAAACTCACATCAAGCTCCAACCTCTTCCTGAGGTGGGCATGGGGTGAGCACAAACCCACAGAGTGCAGAGCTCTATTTGAGGGTCCCATGGGGTAACACAAATCCATGCCAAGCCACACCTCTTACTGGTGGTGTCTGTGAGGTAACATAAACCCATACCCAGTGCATAGCCCTTCCTTGAGGGGGTGTCCTGTGGGGTAACACAAACCCAAATTCTGCAATTACCTCTTCTGGCACTGGAATCTCTGCAAGGGGGTCAGCATGCCCACACCCAGCTTTTTCCTTTCCATGTCACTCCAGGGCTGCATCAATTTCTGACTGCCTTCCACTGATGCCCAACTATCCTACAAAGGACAGCATGGCTGATCCCTGAGTGCCCTGGCTCTCTGGGAATGCAGTGGGAACTGGAGCCCATGTTCCTGACATCCAAGAAGAAGCACTGCCTGGGGCACTGACAGGGGCTCTGGGTGTGATTCCTACTTTTGCTATCTTCAGAAGTCCTGAGTGGCCAAGCCACAAAGGCCTGAGATGACTGGGGTGTTGTCTCTGCCACTCACTGCAGTGTGGCCCTGTGGTGATCAGATCACTTCAAAGGTCAGGTGACACAGTCATATAACCCCCCAGAAAGCCACAATCAGGCACCCTATGCCCTCCCAGGAGGTGAGCACAGCTCTCAGCCCCATCCTGCCAGGGGAAGCACAAGGCAAGGAAAAGGCAAATAACAGGCAACCAGTCACACAGACAAGGAGTGTTAGAGTGTGGTATGACCAAAATCTGCCTTGAAGGACCTCTACCTGCCAGAGCAAGGCTGGCCTCAGGGTTCTGCATTCTGGGCAGAGTGGGACAAAAGACCCCCTTCTGAGCTCAGCAATGATGCACTGACCCAACACCACCTGGAATGATGTCCTTGCATTAATTGGACTTTCCAGATAACTGGTGTGCTGCTCACCATTTACTTAACTCCATCATCCACCATACGAACCTTCACAGAGGCCCATGATGGTCTTAAATGCCACAAACATTCACTGAACCAGGGATTTTGGACCTTTTGGGTGAGGAGTTCAAACTTTCTTCCAGAAACAGAATTGTTCAGTGTTCTCTCCAGGACACTAGAAAAGCCCTGGACTCAGTTGGCTGTGACTCCTCTTGGCTGGGGATCTCCACACTGTGAGTGATGCTGGGTTTCTGCAGATGTAGCTTCATCATACCCTTGCCTGCCAGGAGCCATCAGAGACCCTTCATGGAACCACCCAGCCCCCAACTGTGCTACACAGGGTGGAATCATACTCATTCTTGGCATGGTTGCCCCATCTTACCTTGAGGCCTCAGTAAAAAGGACTTCCCTCAGAAAGGCCTCCCCAGACCACCCCACAGAGCTGACAATTCTTCCCCTGATGTTTGCTACTTTGATGGCCCCAGTTTCCTTCCTGGGCTTTATTAGAGTTCTAATAGGACCTTCACTTGTCTGTTCACATCATTCATTTACTTTGGCAAATTTGCAAAATTGAGCCCTTCCTGTGGCCAAGGTGTTCAGTGAAGGGTTGGTGGAGGCTGCAGTGGGCAAAACCAAGGCAGTGCCTCCTCATGGGCCTGCAGTGCAATGTTGGGGCACAGAAGGTATCCAGGGAAATTAATTAATGGGACAGTATTTATAACCCAAGGAAGGAGCCATGCAGGTGGTAATGAGGGTGAGCTATCTGGATGGGGTCCATTGGGAAACTCTCTGAGAAGTGACATTGACACAAGTGTCAAAAGTCACCAGCCATGCCAAGAGCCACCTGCAGGAGAGGGACCAGCATGTGCAAAGGTCCTAAGGTGGGGAATTATTTCAGAGGTCTAGGATGGAAGGCCAGCCAGCATGGCCATTGAGAGATGAGGCTTGATTATAAGTGGGTCTGGTTCACAGGGCCCAGGAGCCACCAAAACAGGTGCATGTCATGGTCCTGTCTGCAATTGCAAAAATCCCTTTGGTGGCTGGATGAGTAATGCATTTGAGGGACAGAAGTGAGCAGAAAAGCTGCTCACATAGACATTGTGTTAGCTTTGTGGAGGGGAGTGGAAATAGAAAGAAATGTGCACCGATTATATCACAGAGTGAGACAGGCAAAGAGTCCCCATATCACTCATTCAAAATCCTTTGGGCCAGGTGTACTCTGGAATTCAGAATTTTAAAGAGTTTAGGAAGGTATACAAGGCATGCAACATATAACCTGTACCACCCCAGCATCACCTGGCCCAGCATCACTTAGTCAAATATGTGCTTATTTTTGTCACAAATCCTCAGAAGAGTGGGTAAATAAATGCCATCAATAGTTTCACATCAACACAGGTTGGGTTTGCTGCCAAAGGAGGACAAGGTCTTGGGCCCTGGATGTCCTACACTGACACCTGCTAGGCCCTTCCACCTGTGCTCAGGCACTGCTGCTCTCTCCACCCTCTCAACCCTCTGCCCCAAGCCTACCTCCAGGAGCCAGTGGGCAGCCTGGGGCTGCTCCTGCTGGAGCAGCACATGCCTGCACACCAACACCATATTCTAGCTCTCCAGCAGATGCAGGCAAAGCTGGATCTCCAGGAGGGACTCCATCAAGGGGTCTGCCTGGATGAGGTTATCCTGCAAGTCCCAGCACAACCTTCTCTTGAGGGCCACCAGTCCCAGGGCTGGTGGGAAGTCATCCCTGCTCTCCTGCAGCAGTGCCAGGAAGTTCTGCATCATGTTTTGGTCCAGGGACCCATATTACCAACAGAGAGAATAGCACCAGCCAGGTCACCACACAGTGCATATGGCAATGCCCACACCACTCCCATCCTCAGACCAGCTCTACATTGTGCCTAGGAGTGAAAGGAGCCCACCAGAGGAAAGATGGGGGCAGGGGGCATCAGATGTCTCAGAGAATTTCTTCCCAATACCCCCAAGAATGCTGTCTTCCAGGAACTCTGGCTGGGTACCATGCAGGTGCCCAGGGCTGCCTTCCACAGATTGCCTCCATCTCTGGACCTCTCATCAGCTCCATTTGGCCACACTGGCCCCAGGGCCTATCCTGGGCACCCAGTTCACATGGCTCCACCAGGTCACTCTCTCCTAGCACTTCACATCATTCCACTTGTCCTCCAATTTGCAATTGGGCTTTGGTCTGATTTCTTCTCTGGGCTCCCAACTCAATGGGGGCCATGTCTGCCTCACCAGGACTTCCCTAGCATCTGCCACAGAAGTCACATGCCTTCCAGAGCACTTAGCATGTGTTCTGACCAGGGGTGGCAGGTGCCCTTTCTATTTCAGCAAGAAACTACTAAAGCAGCAGGACTAATGCCAGTGCCTGTTTTAAGCATTTTGCTTCTGGAAAAAGAAACAAGCTTTTACTTGACAAATACTGGAAAACACAAAGAAGTAAAACCTGCCCTGCCCTGATCCAACCAACAAAAATCTAGGCCAAGGAAAATAAAACCTAGTTAGCAGCTCTGTTTGTGGGCCCTGGCATGGACAGGCCATGTGGGTGCACCTTGGCTCACTTTCCTTCACAGGAATGTGTGAGGCAGCCCTAGAGCTTCCCCACTTGCCAGGTGAGACATCCAGTTCAAGAGTTGCACAACTTCCACAGTTCACAGTGTGGTGACCCCAGCAGGCTGGACTGTGAGCCCAAGCACCAAACTCATCTACACCCAGAAGGCCACTCCACCACCTGAGAAGTCATGGGTTATCCCACATGAGGCCCTCTACTTGGTTCTTTTACAGCTAAGCCCTGGCCAGTTGGACTCCCAGGCTTTCTGAATCTTTCCTCAGTTTATACAAATCTAACTGTGTGCACATACACCCACTTTAACATGAGAGACATACAGGCCCATTGCCTGGGCCACACCCCAGCTGCCTGTCATTGCACATGAGTCCTTCCCCATGAACTCAGTCCTGCCACATGTTCCATTAACAGAAGACTAGACGTGGTTGAAGTGGGTCCCACCACAGACACTTAGGTGGCATCCTAGCACCTGCCTTTTCAAAAAGAATACCTCTGTTCACAATTGATTATTTCCACAGCTTGGTCTTTTAGAACTGTAACTAAATTTGTGTGGGATACAGCCATAAAATTTTTCATCCATACCACCAAATTGCATTCCAAAATTCAGCAATAACCTGTATTTCCAAAGAAGGCAAATGGAGGACCCTGTTTGTCCTGCTGATCCAGGTGTCTGCTCTGACTTTCTCTTCATCCTGGCTGTCCCTGCACATTGCCCTTAGAATCCCCAAGCTGTTTCTTGCCAGGCCCAGTTGCTGCTTTTCTTTCCCTTTCCAAGCTGCCTCACCAGGGAGGCTCAATCTAATCTCCAGACCCCCACCTCCCAGATTTTACTGGTCTACCTTTCCCCAGACCCTGACTCTGGTCCTTCAGTGCAGGCCCAGGGCCACCATGCTGGTCCCTGCACCCCACTGACTGAAGGAGGCTCTGAACTTCAGATAAGGGGCTGAAAACCAGCCTCCCCTTCTCCAAGGAGTGAAGCTTCCAGAACTTCCACTGTGGGGAGAGCTCCTCAGGACCTGTTTCCTCCAGCAGAGATGCCTACCCACCAGACTAGGGAGAGGCTGGAGTGGGCCTGAGGAGGCAAATTTGGAGGCCAACACTGTATGTGGGCAGTCTGACCTGGCACTTGGAACTTAAGATCTGAAACAGATTCATGTGGGGTCCCCTGGCTTTGATTTTGACCCCTGACCTTTCCAGGTCTATGTATTTAGGGAGGGGAACAGAGTGGAAGAAACCTGCTGTGCATATACGTTCAGTGGGAATGCACCTGCCCAGCAGCCTGATACCTGTCAGCACATGCTCACAGCTCTGCAGGGACTCACCCTGGGCTCCTGGACTCACTACACCCTGCTGCCATTTCTGGGCCTGAGCACATGCTCCAGGCACCTCTGCCCACACAGCTGCAGTCAGAGAAGCCCAGGTGCCAGGGTTGGGGCCATGTCTGTGCTCCAATCCTGTATTGGAGCATCACCCCTGACCTTTGGTTCAGGTCTCCAGAGCTTCCTGTGTGGAGATGTAGGTGGGGGTGGTGGTGGGGGGTGGTAGAGGGAGGCATCTGGCAGTTTGCCAAGCCCAGTGGAGTTGGGTTTCTAACTGGAAGGGGTTGGGCCATTCCCATGGGATTCACCAGATTCCAAGGTGAAAGGGCACTGGTTGGCTGTTTCAAGCTGTGCCATGCACCCTCCTACCCCTCTGAGTCCTCACCCTGTGCATCCTTGTGCAGGCCAAGGGCAGGTGGGAGGTGCATCCTCAGGGCCCCTGGGATGTAGCAGAAGTGCCCACATAGCAGCTAGGTAAGTTAGTAAATTTCAAAGATCTCAAATCAACAATGCAGCTTCACAATTTGAGGAGGTTTATCAAGAAGAGAAGACTAAATAGAAAGCTACCAGAAGGAAGAATACAAGATTAGAACATAGATAAAAGAAATACAGAATAGAAAAACAAGAGAATTTGTGAAACTAGGATTTAGTTCTTTCGAAAGATCAATAAAGTTAAGAAACAGTTACACTGCCCCCACCCCAAACAATGAGAAAAGACCCCAATAACTAAAATGAAAAATGAAAACAGTGACTTACATTCTGACCTTATAGAAATGAAAGGATTATAAAAGAAAACAGGCTGGAAGGAGGTAAATGACATTGTGGAAATGTAGCCTATAGCATCCTTTGGGATTTGCTCTATAGCTGCTCATTGAATTTTGTCTTGAAGGTCTTCAGCTTTTTGTACATACTTTCTATTGCATAATAGGGATGGGATGGGACTGAGATTGTGGAACTATAATCCATAACAATTTTTGAAATTGCCTATATAATTGCATGTTGAGCTGTACATCAATAGTTGACACCTTTCTGTATATATGTACATATATATACACACAAACACACACACACATGGTATATTTTACAATAAAGGAAATGGCTGAAGTGGAACTGTGACACATGACATTCTTTCAAATTTGTTCTCCAACTACTTGTGAAATTGTACTTTGAATGTTATCACTGTTATGTATATATGTTAAGGTTCACAATAAAAAAATAAAAAATACAAAATACAAAAATAAAAATAAAAATAGAATACAATGAACAATTGTATGCCAACAAAGTAGATAATCAAGATGAAATGGACAAATTCCTAGAAACACAAATTACCTAAATTCACCAAAAAGTAATTAAATCCTATAACAATTATAGAGATTGAATGAGTAGCCACAGGACTTGCCATTGGCAAGACTGTTCCTGCAAAGGAGAGGCTAGGCCTGCCTATAATTGTGCCTAAGAGCCTCCTCCTCCTGAATGCCTCCTTGTTGCTTAGATGTAGCCCTCTCTCTCTAGCTAAGCCAACTTGGCAGGTGAAATCACTGCCCTTCCCCCTATGTGGGATCTGACACTCAGGGGAATGAATCTCCCTGGCAACATGGATATGACTCCCAGGGAGGAGTCTAGACCCAATATCTTCTTGACAAAAAGGGGAATGTGAAAGGAAATGAAATAAATTTCAGTGGCTGAGAGTTTCCAGAAGAGCCAAGAGGTCACTCTGGTGGGCACTTTTACACTCAATATAGACAACCCTTTTTTAGGTTCTAACGAATTGGAATAGCTAGGAGTAAATACCTGAAACTATCAAGCTACAACCCAGAACCCATGAATCTTGAAGATGATTGTATAAAAATGTAGCTTATGAGGGGTGACAATTTGGGAAAGCCATATGGACCACACTCCCCTTTGTCCAGTGTATGGATGAATGAGTAGAAAAATGGGGCAAAAAAAAAAATGAAGAACAAATTTTTAATTAAAAAAATAATTAAAATCCTGTAACAATTATAGAGATTGAATCAGTAACCAAAAAACCACACAAGAAAGAAAAGTTATGGACCAGATGACTTCACTGTTGAATTCTACCAAGCAGTTAAAGAAGAATTAAAACAAAATATTCTCAAAATCTTCCCAAAAAATGAAGAGGAGGGAACACTCATTAACTCATTCTATGTGGACAGCTTCTCCTTCAAACTAAACCATATAAAGACAGCATAAGAAAAGGAAATTATCAACCAATTTCTCTTATGGATGTATATTCAAAATTCCTCAGCAAAATGTTAACAAACCAAACCCAAAAACATATTAAAAGGATTATACACAAAGACTAAGTAGGATTTCTCCTAGGAATGCTACAGTGGTCAACATAAGAAAATCAATGTAATACACATTAACAGAATAAAAAGAATAAAAAATGCAAAGAATACATGATCATCTCCACCACATTAATACAACAACAACAAAAAACCAGAACACATATCATCTCAATAAACAGAAAAGGATTTGACAAAATTCAAAACAGCTTCATGTGGAAAACCTTTCTAACACTAGGAAGAAAAGGAAATACCCTCAACATGATAAAGGGCATTTATGAAAAGCTCACAGCTAACATTGTACTCAATGGCAAAAGACTGAAAGCTTTCCTCCTAAGATCACAAACAAGACAAGGGTGCCCACTTTCCCCACTGCTATTTAACATTGTGCCAGAAATTCTAGCCAGAGCAATTAGGGAAGAAAAACAAAAGGCATCCAAGTCGGAAAGGAAGAAGTAAAACCATCTCTATTCCTAGAAGACATGATCCTATATAAGGAAATCCTAAGGCATTCACAGAAAGCTATCAGGGGTAAAAAATGAATTCATAAATTTCCAGGTAAAAGATCAACATAGGTCTATATTGTGTCTCTGTACCCTAGCAATGAACAATCTAAAATGGAATGTTAGAAAATAATTCTATATATGAGGGCATCTAAAAGAATAAAATGTCTAAAACTGAATTTAACCAAGAAGATGAAAGACTTGAACACTGAAAATTACAAAACTTTGCAGAATGAAATCAAAGAAGACCTAAATAAATGGCAAAATATCCTGTATATGTGGATTGGAAGACTTAATACATTGCTAACCTGTCAATACTACACAAAGTTACCTGCAAATTCAATGCAATCCCTTTCAAAATTCCAGCAGTCAAATTTTGCAGAAAAATATGTGATCCTCAGGTTCATAAAGTATTGCAAGTGGCTCCAAATAGTCAAAACAATTTCTTAAAAGAATGAAGTTGGAAGACTCACACTCCCCAATTTCAAAACTCACTACAAAACTACAGTAATCAAAAGAGTGAAGTACTGGCATATGGATACTCATATAGACCAAAAGAATAGAATTTAGAGCCAGAAATAGTCCCACACATATATGGTCAATTGATTTTCAACAAGGGTTCCAAGTACATGCAATCTGGAAAGAATAATCTCATCAAGATATGGTGCTGTGATAATTAGATATACACATGCAAAAAAATGAAATTGGACCCCTGTCTCATACCATACACAAAAATTAATTCAAAGGAAACTGGAGTCTATGGTCAACAGTAACACTGTAATATGCCTCCATTAAATGTAACAAAGGCAATAAACCAAAGCTAAGTGTGTATGAAAGGGGGATATGAGGGAGGGATATGAGATTCTTGGTAGGTGTTGTTTTCTGTCCTATTATATTGTATTGTATGACACATTATTTTTCTTTTTATCATCTTTTTTATAATTCACTCAAGAAAAAAACAACCTGTTTTGTAGTAATCAATATGTTCAAGTGCTGACTGTGGCATTAAATGTACAACTTTATGATGATACCATAAACAACTGACTGTACATGGTGGATAAATGTATGGTATGTGATTGAGCTTAAAGTTAACTTGGGTGCTTCCTAGTAAGATTTCTGAAGCCAGAAACATGATATGGTTCTTCTTACCAAATGAAGAAAACACATTTTTCCTTCAGAAGAGCTGAACTATTTTACAGAATTAAATTCTAAAATTTATATGAGGAGACATCTAGTCAGTTCAGCAAATAAATTTTTAAAAGTTAAATGACAATTTGAGAAATTGATGGATTTTTGTGACTAAATTAACCCAACTGTTCTGTCAATCAGTGTAAGCACTGTCCCTAAAACTTGGTGGCTGTGTGTTGGGTGAGAGTCAGTGTGTAAAACAATATGGCATTCCACAAAAAAGTTAAACATAGAATAATCATATGACCCAGCAATTCCATTCCCAGGTATATACCCAGAGGAAATGAAAACAGGGACTCAAACAGATACTTGTGTGCCAGTGTTCATGGTAGTATTACTCACAATAGCCAGAGGTCAAAACAACCCAAGTGTCTATCAAGAGTGAATGGATAATTGAAATGCTGTATATACATCCCATGGAGTATCATTCAGCCATAAGGATGCTATAAGTTCTGATATAAGCTACAAAATGGATAAACCTTGAAATCATTATTGTGTGAAATAAGCATGGCACATAAGGAAATATAATATATGGTTCCAGTTGTATATCTAGAAGTAGCAGGTTCATAAAGAAAGAAAGATTAGAGGCTACTCAGAGATGAAGAGGGGGAGGAAGGTGCAGTTGTTGTTTGGTGGGTAAAGTTTTTGAAAATTTTAGAAATTTTGAAACTAAATAATAAAACAAAATCCAAACCTAGCTCAACTACTAAGATTGAGTCCACTTCCACATCAAAGGCCTAGCAGAAGAGTTCCACTTGTGAAATGTAGATACCATTCATCTCACCTTTTACCATCCTACAGAATATGTCTGGCTTTTGGCCAAATGTTACCACCAAAAATAAAGCAAAAGAAAAAAATCATCAGGAGAGAAAGTGATCAACAAACTAAACTCAGATTCCAAGCCCAAATTTTAGAACCATCAAAAAAGGAAGTTAAAATAACCATAAATTATGTTAAAGGCTTTAGTGGGAAAGGTGGAAATAGCAACAAGAAAGTAGAAATGTAGGAAAAACCAACAACTCCTTCTCCCTCCCTCAACATGACAGTGATGAAAAATGCCTTCTATGGGCTCATCTGGAACCTCAACTCAGCCATGGAAAGAATTGGTGAAGATAGGTCAATAGAAGTTATCCAAACTCAAATACAAAGTGAAAAAGTATAATGAAACAAGACAGGACATCCAAGAGCTGTGAGACAAGATCTAATGTCCCAGCAAATGTGTAATTGGGATCCCAGAAGGAGAAGAGCAAGAATGGAGCAGAAGCAATAATTGAATATGGCTTAGAAAGTTCCAAAAGTAATAAAATACATCAAACTGGAGATTAAAGAAACTCAAACCTATGAAGCAGGATAAACATCAAATGCACACACACACACATGTACACACCTAAACTTACATTCAAACTGCTGAGAACCATGACATACAGGGGAATAAGGGTAAGGATAACTAAGGACTCTTTCAGAAACTATGCAAATTAGAGGGCAACGTTTCAAGTGATTAAAGAAGTGCCACTTTAACTTAGCAAAAATCTTTCAAAAATATAGGGAAAATGAAGACTTTTCAGAAAAACAAATCCTTTTAATAAAGAAAGTTTGGACAAAACCCAGCAGATTCACACAAGACATGTTAAAAAAACAAACAAACAAAAAAAACCAAACAAAAAAACAAACAAACAAAAAAAAACTATAAGCAAAGGAATTGCACCAGTCCAAAAATTGGATATACCAAAGCAATGAAGAGCACAGGAAATGATGAAAACAAGGGTGAGCATATAATTCACAATTATTCCTTTTTTAACCACTCTAAAAGATAAAAGATAATTGATTGAAGAAAAACCATAGCAGTGCCTTGTACATTATGGCATAAGTAAAAGTCAAAAGTATTACAATAAGAGCACAAAAGATGGGAGTAAGGACTTGGATGCATACAGTTTTTAAGGCTCTTACACTACCCATGGATTGGTACAATGTCCTTTGAAGGTAGAGTAGATGTGTATTATAAACTCTTGGGTAACAACTAGAAAATGAAAAATTAAACAGTGGTTAATGGACAGGGTCAATATGCAGATTGGGCAGCCTGAATACAGCATGTGGTGCAAATGCCCAATAAACAGAATCTGGGCTCTAAATCCTATTTTCTGCCCCACATCTGACTTAGGACCAGAGGGAAAGAGGGATTACAGCCAGGGAAGGGGTCCTTGTTTGGGTGCAGTGCCACTCTTCTGCCCCCTTGGAGCCTGAAACAAAATGAAAAATCAGTAGCACTGATCCAGTTTATAGCTAACATTTTGATATTTTTTCATCATGGTGTTTTTTTTTTTTTGCTTTTCAATTTATTATTTTTGCCTTTCTTTCCAAGTTGGCTTCTACTTACAGAATGCACTGTATTATCTATAAAATTAACATGATTGCCTTCAATTTCACATTTTTATGGGCAGTTTTTGCTGACTTGGCTCTTTTGGTGAGATCATCATGATTATGAGTTTAAGGCTATTCTTTTGATCTTTGTAAAGAATTTTGCTTTCCTCCATCCTGGGAACATAGATATCCTCCATATGTCTTATAAATGCATGTCTTTGATCTTATGGGAGGAGAGCATAAATTCCTTATCTATAGTAAAACTCAACCAATTAAGAATAACTTGACAGGAGGTCAAAACTGAATTTTTGATGAGGGATGGCACCATGATGGGGGGAAATACTCTTTAGTTACTAATTTTCTTTGGATGTCATTTCTAAAATTAAAGATTTAAATTTCTAAGATATAGCTTAGATCTATGATCATGAGTAAAATGATTCCAAATAAGATTTTTTTTTTAGTTCTGTTTTTTTTTTTCATTTTTATTGAGATTGTTCAGATACCATACAATTATCCAAAGATCCAAAGTGTACAATCACTTGCCCCTGGGTACCCTCATACAGCTGTGCATCCATCACACTTAATTTTTGTTCAATTTTTAGAAACTTTTCATTACTCCAGACAAGAAATAAAGTGAAAGATGAAAAAAGAAAAGGAAACTCTAATCCTCCCCTATCCCTAACCAACCCCCCTCAATTGTAGACTCCTAGTATTGCTATAGTACATTTGTTACTGTTTATGAAAAAATGTTGAAATACTACTAACTGTAGTATATAGTTTGTAATAGGTATATAGTTCTTCCCTATATGCCCCTCTATTATTAACTTCTAATTGTATTGTCATACATTTGTTCTGGTTCATGGAAGTGATTTCTAGCATTTGTACAGTTGATCATGGACATTGCCCACCGTAGGATTTAGTTTTATACATTCCCATCTTTTGACCTCCAGCTTTCCTTCTGGTAACATATATGACTCTGAGCTTCCCCTTTCCACCTCATTCACACACCATTCGGCACTGTTAGTTATTCTCACATCTTGCTACCAACACCCCTGTTCATTTCCAAACATTTAAGTTCATCCTAGTTGAACATTCTGCTCATACTAAGCAACCACTCCCCATTCTTAAACCTCATCCTGTATCTTGGTACCTTATATTTCATGTCTATGAGTTTACATATTATAATCAATTCCTATCAGTGAGACCCTACCATAATTGTCCTTATGTGTCTGGCTTATTTCACTCAGTATATTGCCCTCGAGGTTTTGTCATCAACCCATTTTTTTTTTAATATGGTTTTGTTCACTCACCATACATTCCATCCCAAGTAAATAATCGATGGTTCTCTGCATGGTCATACATTTATGTGTTCACCACCTTCACCACTATCTATATAAGGGCATCTACATTTCTTCCACAAGGCGGGAGGGAGAGTCAAAGAAGGTAGAGAGGCAAAAGAAACAGGAAAAAAAAATGACAGCTAGGAAGCAGCAAAAGGAAAAATAACCTTAAATCAAAGTAGAATGAAGAATCAGACAATACCACCAATGTCAAGTGTCTAACATGCCCCCCATCCCACCCTTATCTGCATTTACCTTAGTATATCACCTCTGTTACATTAAAGGAAGCATAATACAATGATTCTATTAGTTACAGTCTCTAGTTTATGCTGATTGCATCCCTCCCCCAATGCCTCCCCATTTTTAACACATCATGGGTTTTTTAATAGTAAGTTCAGTATTTTTAAAAAACACTGCATCAAAATATTATTTATCTTGATTACTGAGTTTTCAGTGCCTCTCTCAACTCACCATAGTCCCAGCCCTGTTGGGGGAAAATCACTCAGAGAAACCTGGTCTGAGCCCTGTGGACCCAGGCTGCAGGGAGTGTGGGCTCCCACCTACTGCATCACTCTGAGGAGTGAGGCTGGAGCCCAGGGCTTTGGAGGAGGAATTTCCTAGGGGAGCCTGGACCCTAACCCAGGGGAGAGGCATTGTGGGCCTTGGTATCCCCTGAAGAATCTGTCTTCAACCAGAGGCACAGACTCATTTGACCATCTGAGCAGGGTTATAAGTCTGAATTGCTTGTTACAGCAAGAAAAAGGGCCATCCCTAATGACCACTGTTTCAGTGTGTTGGGGCTACTCTTTTTCTGTTCCCTGCTCCCACCTCCCTCTGCCTTCTATGGAAATTCTTGTCCTGAAGAAAGGACTGACTGAACCACTCTCTCAAGCTCCTGTTTATGTCCCCCCTGTCCTTCATGGACTACTACCTAGGATATTAGAAACTCCCTCTTCTTTCTATGTTCCAGCAAATGGTCCAGAAGGACTGGTGCCCAACACCTGTCAGCCCTCCTAATATGCAAATAGATATTGGATAAATCTCCCCAAGAGGTACTACCCTAGGGGCCATTGGGAAGGCCTCATGGTGGGCAGCTGGGTCATGGCTTCCTCAGGGGAACCCCCATGAACTTAATTCCATGCAGTAGAGTGGTGGGTCCATTAGGAGGCAAGTCTAGATGGTCTTAGAGTCTCCTGCAGATCAGGAGTTTAAAAAACTGTCCTGTTAACTTTGGGGGAAAGTGCAGGAATTGCCCTATAGTTTCTACAGAGGAAAAGGAATACAGGGCATTCCCCCTATCAGATTTGAATGTGTTAACAAAATGATGATGATGACAACCATCACCTCAAATGACTCAAACCAGTGAGACAGATCCTATCATTATCCCCAGTTTTCAGAAGACAGAAGGTACAGAGAGGATCAGTAAATTGCCCAAGGACTCAGAGCTGATAAGTAATTGACTGGAGAGTCAACCCCAGATCTAGTCTGGATTTAAGTGAGAACAGAAAATTCAGAAGTAGGTGCAAGTATGTTTAAGATGTGCTAACAATGGCCTTTCACCTTAGAGAGCTTGGAGAAGGACAAAGAGCCTATGTTTATACTGGGTATTGGTTAAACACATGTGGGCACTACCTTTTGTTGGTATACCAAGCTCCATTAGATATGAAAGTTATAAAGCATTGTCCTGCTTTAACATACTTACAATTTGACTTCTGAGAAAATGAGAGAGTGGGTGAGGAAAGGTGGGATTCTCCTCCTTGAAGGAAAGTAGAGAGGGGCCAGAGGATGCCTGGGACCACAGATTCAGGGTGTGACTGGCCACTGAGGGACCCCTACAGTACATGGTAGGGACATGAACAAAAATGCAAAGAAACTGTGCCTTGAGGGATGTGGTGAGTTTGTTCAGCCAGGACTGCCTCCTGGGCTGGCAGCAGTGAGGCTGCCAGGCAAGGGAGTAAGCAACAGATCTCCACTTTCATGCACCCAGGTTAACAATTAACTGGTGAGGTAATCCTCCATAGTAATAAGGCCAGGACCTCCCATGGGGGACCCAGGGAAAGCAGAAGAAGGGTATTGACCTCATTTACTCCCCCCCCCCCACACAGGTCTGGGTGGTACAGAGGTAAGAAACTGGGATAGGAAAGGGTTCCACATGGAAGCTTCAGAAGCCCCTCCCATATCTCAGAGGCTCACAAGCACACGGCAGGCACACTTGAAATGGGAAAGAATAGTATCTTCAACAAATGGGGCTGGGAGAACAGGAAATCCATATCCAAAAGAATGAAGGAGGACCCCTACCTCACGACCTATACAAAAATTAACTCAAAGTGGATCAAAGATGTCAATATAAGTGGCAGCAGAATAAAACTCTTAGAAGATAATATAGGGAAATGTTTTCAAGACCAAGTAATAGGAGGTAGATTCTTTGACCTTATACCCAAAGCACAAGTGACAAAAGAAAAAAAAGATAAATGGGAATGCCTCAAAACCAAAAGCCTCTGTGCCTGAAAAGACTTTGTCAAAAAGGTGAAGAGGCAACCAACTCAGTGGGAGAAAATATTTGGAAACCATATATCTGATAAGAGACTGATATCCTGCATATAAAAAGAAATCCTACAGGTGGGGCAAGATGGTGGAGTGGTGAGGTGTAGGTTTTAGTTACTCCTCCAGGGCAGTAGGTAGAAAGCCAGGAACTGCATGGACCAGACAGACACCACAGAGCAATTTGACTCTGGGCATACTTCATACAACACCCATGAACATGTGGAACAGCTGAGATCAGTGAAATATGTGAGTTCTCATGGTGAGGGGAACTGCACCCCTCCCTGGCAGGCTCAGTCCTGTGGGAGGAGGGGCCTTCTGTGCTGGGAACCAGGAGGGAGAACTACATTTACAGCTCTGACTGAAAACTCAGATTGCTGATCAAAAATTCCAAACATAGATAGACTGAGACCAGAAACTGGAGAATCTGGGAGCAGTCAGCCCAATGGAGAGGAGATAGGGCTAGCAAAAAGAGCAAAAAAAAAGAAAGAAAAAAGAAAAAACCAACAACCCAAAAATAAAAACAAAGACTTTCTGGAGTTCCTGTGAACAAAAAACAGAGAAGGGCAGGGCTCAAACAGAATCAGACAAATATGCAAATCCAGAGGGCAAGGACCCTTGTCTGAAGAGCTCCTTTCCCCTACTTTCTTGATTGTTCCTTAAGGGCCTTAAACTCCTTGTCTCCTAGCATTTCAATATTCCATTAGATCAGCAAGAAGGGTCCTTTTTTTCTTTTTCTTTTTTCTTTTTTTATCTTTGTCTCTTTTTCTAAAACAATTACTCTAAGAAGCCTCAAAAACTGATAATTTGGGCCCAGACAAGAGCAGAGCTAAGACAGCTCTGAGGGACAAAGCAATAAGTCTAGTAGATGAGAATATTTGCTAAACACCATAACTTACCAAGGAAAGGGGGACATCCTCTTGCAGCCATCTTTATGCTGGGCTGGGAACACTCCTGCCTGATGCCAGCACCACAGCCCTAAGCTGACCCAAACAACCCAATGTGAGGGGAACTTCCCATGGGGGATGACACTCACCTTTGACATATCAGTCTTCCCTCAGCAGAGGTCTCGGAAGGGCACAGCTTGGAATAGGGACACACTCACAAGTCCCAGAGACCATAGGCCAATACTAAGGACTTGTGGGTCAACAGATGAGACAAACTGTGGTGAGACTGAACTGAAGGGTTAGACTATTGCAACAGCTTTAAATCTTGAGGAACACCTAGGAGATTTGAATATTAAAGCCACCTTCCCTCCCTAACTGCTCAGAAACATGCCCCACATTCAGGGTGCAAAGTACCAACTGCATATGCAACCATGGTGCACCAATTGGACCCCCACAAGACTCAGATCCCCACTCACCACAAAGACAAAGTTGGGGAGAATTGGCTTGAGGGGAATAGGTGGCTAATGGATGCCACCTGCTGGTTAGTTAAAGTGTACTTCACCAAGCTGAAGATCTGACAAATTAGAGATAAGTGTTTGAATCAGTCTACATATCCTAAAAGAACCCTATCAGAGGATCTAAGGTGACAGCATAGAGAGGAGTGGAAGCTAGTTAGTCCCCCTGGAACAACTAAAAAAAAAAAAAAAAAAAAAAAAAAACAACTAGTAAATAATCCAGAATAACTGCAGGGGAACAAATGTGACCGTCCAATCATCATACACCAATCTGAATTGGTACGAATGCCCAAGATCACAGCATAAAATCTATAAATAAAAACTGCAGATCCAAGCCAGGAGACCCCTCCCCCACAGCCTGAGCTGCAAAGCCTCATGGTGCTAGATAGAAGCTCTCTCCCAGCAAGTGAATATAGCTCAGTTGATCTCCAACCAGGGTTATAGTTAGCAAGTGAGAACTGCTCACTACAAGTGATGAATCCCCAACAAGCAGGCACAGACTTTGGGTGACAACTGAACTTGGAGAGCAGGAGGGTCACCAGGGACTAGCCCTGAAGGGGAATTTCTGTTCCTTTTTCTGCTCAGTGTAGAAAGCCTCAGCTACTTTCAGTTCCCAGTACTCTGACCCAGACAAGGGTGGAGATATCACAGGCAAAGAGAGACCACTGAAATGCTAATGGTCTACCCCTAGGGAGGTCTAAGAGGAAAGGGGTGGGGCCCAGCTCTACTACCCACCTTCCATTCAGAACCAGACCCCAGAGCCTGGAGGAAAACAGCCATGGGTCACACCTCCTTACACCAGTCTGGAATTACAGGCTGACAGATGCCACCTGCTGGGCAGAAAAGCACAGTGACCTGAGGCATCACAGGGTGTACCAATTTTCTAAGACACACCTTCATGCAAACCAGATATGGAATATTTCTTCCTTCTGGGACCTGAGCCTGTTCTGTTCTGGGAAAACCTGATTGGGTAACCAAGGAAACCACGCCCAGACAACAAAAAACTACAACCTACACCAAGAAAAATGAACTTATGGCCCAGTCAAAGGCACAAACTTACACTTCAACTGAGATACAGGAATTGAAACAACTAATAATAAGTCAATTCAAAAATTTTAGGGAAGATATGGCAAACGAAATGAACTATATAATGAAAACAGTGGATGTACATAAGGTAGAAATTGAAAGTTCAAAAAACCAACTGGCAGAATCTATGTAAATGAAAGGCAGAACACAAGAGATGAAAGAAACAATGGAAACATACAGCAGCAGATCTCAAGAGGCAGAGGAAAACACTCAGGGACTGGAGAACAAGGCACCTGAAAGTATACACACAAAAGAACAGATAGAGAAAAGAATGGAAAAATATGAGCAACATGTCTGGAAACTTAAGGACAAAAATAAAAAGCAAGAATGCATGTTTCATTGGTGTCCCAGAAGGAGAAGAGAAGGGAAAGGGGCAGAAGCAATAATAGAGGAAATAATGAAAATTTCCCATCTCTTATGAAAGATATAAAATTATGGATCCAAGAAGCACAGCATACCCCAAACAGAATAGATCTGAATAGGCCTACACCAAGACACTTAATAATCAGACTATCAAATATCAAAGATAAAGAGAGAATCCTGAAAGCAGAAAGAGAAAAGCAATCTATCAAATACAAAGGCAGCTTGATAAGACTATGTGCATTTCTGAATAGAAATCATGGAGGCAAGGAAGTGGGGTGATATATTTAAGATACTGAAAGAGAAAAACCACCAACCAAGAATCCTATATCTGGAAAAACTATCCTTCAATTATGAGGGAAAGGTTAAAATTTTCTCTGACAGACAATGACAGAGTTTGTGAACAAGATACCTGCTCTACAGGAAACACTAAAGGAAGAAGTGCAGACAGAAAGGAAAAGACAGGAGTGAGAGGTTTGGAAAACATTTTTGGGAGATAGTAGCACAGCAGTGTAAGTACACTGAACAAAGATGACTGTGAATATTGTTGAAAGAGGAAGGCTGGGACCATGTGGGACATGAGAACAAAAGATTACTGATAAAGACTAGGACTGTGTAACTCAGTGAAACCTAGGGTGCTCAACAATTGTAATAAAAGGTACAAATATGTTTTTACATGAGGTAGAAAAAATGAAAGTCAACATTGCAAGGTGTTAAAAATAGGGTGGGATTGGGGGAAAATACAATCAATGCAAACTAGAGACTAGAATTAACAGAAACATTGTATTATGCTTCCTTTAATATAACAAAGGCACTATACCAAAGATAAATGCATATGGGGGGATAGGCGAAGGGTATGGACTCCTGACATTGGTGACTTTGTCTGACTATTCTACTTTAGGTTAATGATATCTTTCCTTTTGTCACTTTCTAGCTATCAAGTTTTGGGCTTTGTTTGTTTGTATTTCTCTCTTTCTCTTTCTTTTTCTTTTGCCTCTCTGCCTTCTTTGCCTTTTCCTCAATCTTTTTGGAAGAAATGGAGATGTCCCTATATAGACAGTGGTGATGGTGCTCAATAAATAACTATGTGACTATTCCTGGAACCAACAATTGTTTATTTAGAATGTAATATATGATATGTGAACAAAACCATCTTAAAGAAATGGGTTGATGAAGAAACTTTGAGGTCACTATATAGAGTGAAAGAAGACAGACACATAAAGGCAAATATTGCAGGGTCTCACTGATATGAACTAATTATAATATGTAAAGTCATAGATGTGAAATATAAGTCACCAGGATATAGAAATGAGGCTAAAGCATGGGGAGAAGTTGCTTATTATGAGCAGAATGTTCAACTGAAGTTAACTTAAATGTTTGGAAATGGACATGGGTGATGGTAGCATGTTGTGAGAATAACTAACAGTGCTGAAAGGTGTGTGAAGATGGTGGAAAGGGTAAGCTTAGAGTCATGCATGTCACCAGAAGGAAAATTGGAGGTTGAAAGATGGGAGTGTATAAAGCAGTGAATCCTGTGGTGGAAAATATCCATGATAAACTATAAAAATATTAGAAATCTCTCTCATGAACTAGAGCAAATCTTTGTCACTATAATTAGAAGTTAATAACAGAAAGGTATATAGGGGAAAATATATACCTATTGCAAACTACATACTACAGTTAATAGCATTTAAACATCCTTCATCAACAGTCACAAATGTACTATAACAAAACAATGAATCAATAATGGAGGAGGGCATGGTTAGGGGTATGGGAGGATGTGAGTTTCCTTTGTTGGTCTTTATTTCTTTTCTGGAGTAGTGAAAATGATATAAACATTTAAAAAATATTAATTGTGTTGATGGATGCACAGATGTATGGTGGTGCTATTGGCAATTGATTGTACACTTTGGATCTTTGGATAGTTGTATGGTAGGCAAACAATCTCAAAAAAGAATATATATATACCGTACAAGTTAGGCAAATGCCAAAACACCAAAAACAACAGAAAATTTTACAGCATACGAAAAAAACAGATGATATGGATAAGCCAAACCCAAACACCCAAATCAAAAGCTCAGAGGAGACACAGTACATGGAGCAATTAATCTAAGAACTAATGACAAACAATGAGAGCAAGGCACAAGGTATAAAGGACATGAAGAATACCCCAGAAGAGCGTAAAGAAGAAATTGCAAGAATAAATAAAAAATAGATGATCTAATGAAATAAAAGAAAGTGTTGACCAAATTCATAAGATTCTGGATACTCATAGTACAAGAATAGAGGAAGCTGAACAATGAATCAGTGACCTCCAGGATGACAGAACAGAAAATGAAAGAACAAAAGAAAGAATGGAGAAAAAATTGAAAAAATCAAAATGGGCCTCAGGGATATGATAGACAAAAAACATCCAAATATAAGACTCATTGGTGTTCCAGAAGGGGAAGAGAAGGGTAAAGGTCAAGAAAGAGTATTCAAAGAAACTGTTGGGGAAAACTTCCCAAACCTTCTACACAATAAAAATACACAAAGCATAAATGCCCAGCAAACTCCAAATAGAATAAATCCAAATAACCAACTCCAAGATATATTCTGATCAGACTGTCAAATTCTGAAGAGAAGGAGCAAGTTCTGAAAGCAGCAAGAGAAAAGCAATTTGTGGAGGCATGGAGGGTTCCCTGGCTTGGCAAGTTAGTCAGCAAGGCTGCTCCCTAAGCATTGTGTGCCTGAAGGCAGGCACCAGGTTAGGAGAAGGCCAAAGCTTTGTGTGCCTGAAGTCAGGCACCAAGGCATTGTGGGCCTGGGGGCAGGTGCCAAGGCATTGTGTGCCTGAAGACAGGCACTGATGCATTGTGCACCTGACAGCAGGCAGCTAAGTTAGAGAATGATGCTGGGCCCCTTCCGTGCCCCTGCTTTCCCATCTGGTTCAGAAGAGATCATTCCCTGAGATTACTATTGTCCTCAAGCTTGCACCCGAAGATTGTAAACATGCTAGTCTTGTGATTTTAGAACAAACACTGTTGCCTGGGGAAACAGGAAAAACAATTATGTAGCCCAAAGAATGCTTATGCTATATAATCCTGGGCTAAAAAGCCAATAAAGAATTTCTTGCAGGAACAGAGGGACAGAGTTGGCTCTCTTCTTTCACAATTGGTGCCCTGTGTGAGGGATTCCAATCCTGACCACAATGTTTGGAAGTTGCACAGTAAGTACAAGTGATTTATTTCATGGTGGCTCAGTAGTTTCAGCCACTCAATGATTATGGGTCAGTCTCTCATTGTTCCCCAGTGCTGGTATGTGTTAACCCTACAACAGCTGCTGCAGGCTAGTGGAGCTTCTGTCTCTGAGGACACTTTGCATTCTTTCTACATGATGTTGTTCAGCATAATCCCTGGTTTCCTGATGATGGCACATTAGATCTAGATGTCTGGGAATGAATTGGAAGGAATTTAAAATGTGATTTTGAGCAAGGACAGAAAATTTGCTCTAAGACATTTACTACATGGGCTCTTGTTTGTACTGCCCTGGCTCCTCTTCATATTGCTGGAACTGAGCTCTCTGAAACTGAGGGACCTAAAAGGGAAACCACAGTTGTCTCTGATGAGCATCTTCCACTACCCAAGCCCTCAGCTCCTCTGCCAACAGCTGATAAGGGCAGTGGAGATCTAGCAAAAATGGGTTGGCCCCTGCCACCACCACCAGCACCACTGCCACCTCCTCTCCTTGGAGGTGCCGCACCAGTTTTACAACTCTGTTTGCATGAAGCAGCATTGGCTGGTAATCTTGTTTGTCCTGTTATGCTTAACCAGCAAAATCAGAGTGTTTAAGCCATTAACTTGTCAAACTTACAAAAAACTCAAAAAGAGCATTCACAAAAATGGTGCTGCAAGTCTGTTTACTAAAGGGCTATTGAAAGCTTTGTCTAAAAATTTTATTTTAACCCCCCTGGGAACAGGGATATGCTTGTGTTTCCACCTTAGCAGGTCCCATTGATGATGTGGAAAGTCCTGAAGAAAACTACACTAAAGGCTGAAGTGGTGCTTCAACAAACTAGCACCCCTGTAACTCCAGAAACACTGTTTCTGGCAATGGTTTCTACTATCCATTGCCAGAGTGCAGTAACCTTAATCTTCCTTTCCTATACAAATATTACTTTCACTCATAACTGTACTCTTGATATCCTAGTCTACACTACACATCCTTATGTATTCCTAATCATTGATTCCCTTAATATCACCTATTCTGATCATTACATTACCTTCTCAAAAAATTCATATTTTACTTCTTGCATTTCAAACACTAACATAACTGAGGGGAATATAACAAGTATATTAGTCTTAAAGAAACAAGCTGAAGTCAATAACCATCAGAGAGTTAGAAAATTCACAAACACCTGGAGGTTAAAAATGAGGGGGAGATGAAAACATTCCTGGATAATCCAAAGCTGAGGGACTTCATTACCAGTAGATCAGTCCTATAAGAAACACTAAAGGGAATTTTGCAGGCTCAAAGGAAGGAACACTAAACAATTGACTGAAACTACATGAAGAAATAAAGATTTCCAGTCAAGATCATATGGTAAATATAAATACCAATACTATTGTATTTTTTATTTGTAACTCCACTATTTACTTCCTATAGGATCTAAAATACATAAAGTGTAATGATAAATCAGTGGTTTTGGACTCAATGTAAAATATATAATTTTTGACAAGAACTACATAAAGAGGGGAATGGAGGAGTATAGGAACATAGTTTATGTGTCCTATTGAAGTTAAGTTGGTATTAAAGAAAACAAGATTGCTATAGACTTAAGATGTTAAATTTAAGCCCCATGGTAAACACAAAGAAAGTATCAGAGAATATGATCATAGAGATTAAAAGTGGAGCATGGGTTACAAGAAGTGGGGGAAGGGGCAATAGGGAGTTAATAAGAAATGAGTGTAGGGATTCTGTTTGGGGTGAAGGGAAATTTCTAGTAACGAATGGTGGGAAGGTGATGGCATTGCAACATTGTGAATGTGATTAATCCCACTAAATGGAAGGCTTGGGAGGGATTAGAAGGGGAAGATTTAGGCTGTGAATATGTTTCCACAATTGAAAAGAAAGTCTAAAGAGATAATGACAATTAAATGCCATAGATGATCCTGGATGAGACCTAAGAATAGAGGAGAAAAGGCTCAAAAGGACACAATTGGGACATAAGAAAAAAATGAAATGTACAATGTAAGCTTTATATCAATATTAAATTTCTTGAACTTCTAAACTACACTTAATGTGATCACATAAAAGAATATTCTTGCTCATGGGATATGTATATGTAAATTATATTATTTGTTCAAGGATGTGTGCAACTTGCTTTCATATGTTAAGAAGACAGAGCCATAGATGATGGATGATAGACAGGGAGGGAAAGAAAGAAATGGTAAAGTGACAAAATATTAAAGTTAGTAGATTGTGATATTGGTGGACAGAGTTTGGGGTATGCTGGAGTTCTGTGTACAGGGTTTGCATTATTTTTGCAACTGTTACTGTAAGTTTGAATTTATTTTAAAATAAAAATTTTAAAAAGTAAATAAAAAATAAATAATCTTATGTAATAAAAGAAACTGTTGACCAAATTCAAAAGACTCTGTATATTTACAGTACAATACTAGAGGAAGCTGGACAATGAATCAGTGATCTCAAGGATGACAGAACAGAAAATGAAAGAACAAAAGAAAGAATGGGGAAAAAATTGAAAAAATCAAAATGGGCCTCAGGGATATGGTAGACAAAAAACATCCAAATATAAGACTCATTGGTGTTCCAGAAGGGGAAGAGAAGGTTAAAAGTCTAGAAAGAGTATTCAAAGAAATTGTTGGGGAAAACTTCCTAAACCTTCTACACAATATAAATACACAAAGCATAAATGCCCAGCAAACTCCAAATAGAATAAATCCAAATAAACCAACTCTGAGATATATTCTGATCAGACTGTCAAATACTGAAGAGAAGGAGAAAGTTCTGAAAGAAGCAAGAGAAAAGCAATTCACCACTTACAAGGGAAACAGCATAAGACTAAGTAGTGACTACTCAGCAGCCACCATGGAGGTGAAAGGCAGTGGCATGACATATTTAAAATTCTGAGATAGAAAAATTGTGAACCAAGAATTCTTTATCTAGCAAAGCTCTCCTTCAAATTTGAAGGAGAGCTTAAATTTTTCAGACAAATAAATGCTTAGAGAATTTGCTAAAAAGAGACCTGTCCTACTTCAGATACTAAAGGGAGCCCTACTGACAGAGAACCTAAGAAAGAAGAGAGAGAGAGATGGAGAAAATTTCAGTACCAAACAGTTTCAGCATGGGTACATTAAAGGACATTAATAGAGAGAGGGAATAACATATCTGACAAACATAAACCAAAGGATAGGATGGCTGATTCAAGAAATGCCTTCAGAGTAATAACATTGAATGTAAATGAATTGCACTCCCCAATTAAAAGATATAGATTGGCAGAATGGATCAAAAAATATGAACCATCAATATGTTGCATACAAGAGACTCATCTTAGACACAGGGACACAAAGAAATTGAAAGTGAAAGGATGGAAAAAATATTTCATGCAAGCTACAGCCAAAAGAAAGCAGGATTAGCAATATTAATCTCAGGTAAAATAGACTTTAAATTCAAGGATGTTATGAGAGACAAAGAAGCCTACTACATACTAATAAAAGGGGCAATTCAACATGAAGAAATAACAATCATAAATGTTTATGCACCTAATAAAGGGGTGGCAAAATACATGAGACAAACCCTTGCAAAACTAAAGGAATCAATTGATGCTTCCACAAAAATTGTGGGAGATTTCAATACATCACTCTCCTATAAATAGATCAAACAGACAGAAGACCAATAAGGAAATTGGAAACCTAAACAATCTGATAAATGAATTGGATTTAGCAGACATGTATAGAACATTACATTCCAAATCACCAGTATACAAATTGTTCTCTAGTGCTCAGGGAACTTTCTCCAGAACAGATCATATGCTGGGACATAAAACAAGCCTCAACTAATTTTAAAAAGATTGAAATTATTCAAAGCACATTCTCTGACCACAATGGAATGCAATTAGAAGTCAATAACCATCAGAGACTTAGAAATACACAAATGCCTGGAGGCTAAACAACACATTCCTAAACAATCAGTGGGTTAAAGAAGAAATAGCAAGATAAGTGGCTAAATATATGGAGATGAATGAAAATGAGAACAGAATACATCAAGACAAGTGGGATGCAGCAAAAGTGGTACTGAGGGGGAAAGTTACAGCACTGAACATGTACATTAAAAAGGAAGAAAGAGCTAAAATCAAAGAACTAATGGAACAACTGAAGAAGCTGGAAAACGAACAGAAAAAGAATCCTAAACCAAGAAGAAGAAAAGAAATAGCAAGGATTAAAGCCAAAATAAATGACATAGAGAAGAAAAAAAAACAGTAAGGAGAATAAATAACACCAAAAGTTGGTTCTTTGAGAAGATCAACAAGATTGAAAAGTCCCTAGCTAGACTGGCAAAATCAGAAAGAGAAAAGACCCATATAAACAAAACAATGAATGAGAAAGGTGACATTACTGTAGATCCCAAGGAAATTAAAAAAAAAAAAAAATTGTATGAGGATACTATGAACAACCATATGCCAACAAATTGGATAATGTAGAGGAAATGGACAATTTCCTGGAAATATATGAACAACCTAGACTGGCCAGAGGAGAAAGAGAAGACCTCAACCAACCAATCACAAGCAAAGTGATCCGATTAGTCATCAAAAAACTTCCACAAATAAATGCCCAGGGACAGATGGCTTCACAGGGGTATTCTACCAAACTTTCCAAAAAGAACTGACACCAGTCTTATTTAAACTCTTTGGAAATATTGAAGAAAATAGAATACTACCTAACAAATTTTATGAAGCTAACATCAACCTAATACCAAAACAAGGCAAAGATGCTACAGAAGAAAAAGGAAAACTATAGGCCAATCTCCCTAATGAATATAGATGGAAAAATTCTCAACAAAATACTTGCAAATTGAATCCAATGACACATTAAAAAAATCATACACCATGACCAAGTGGGGTTCATTCCATGCATGGAAGGATGGTTCAACACAAGAAAATCTACTGATGTATTACAACACATTAACAAATCAAAAGAGAAAAATCAAATGATCATCTCAATAGATGCTGAAAAAGCATTTGAAAATATCCAACATCCTTTTTTGATAAAACCTCTTCAAATGGTAGGAATTGCAGGAAACTTCCTCAACATGATAAACAACATATATGAAAAACTCACAGCCAGCATAGTACTCAATGCTGAGAGAATGAAAGCCTTCCCTCTAAGATCAGGAATGAGACAAGGGTGCCCTGTGTCACCACTGTTATTCAACATTGTGCTAGAATTGCTAGCCAGGGGAATCTGGAAAGACAAAGAAATAAAAGACATCCAAATTGGAAAACAGAAGTAAAACTCTCATTATTTGCAGATGATATGATCTTATATATGGAAAACACTGAGAAACTGATGATACAGGTACTAGAGTTAATAAGCAAATTTAGGAAAATAGCAGGATACAAGATTAATGCACATAATTCAGTAATGTTTCTATATGCTAGAAATGAACAAAGTGAAGAGGCATTCAAGAAAAAAATACCATTTTCAATAGCAACTAAAAAAATCAAGTTCCTAGGAATAAACTCAATGAAAGATGTAAATGACTTATATGAAGAAAACTGCATTACCCTACTAAAAGAAATAGAAAGGGACCTTAAAAGATGGAAAAATTTTCCATGTTCTTGGATAGGAAGGCTAAATGTCATTAAGATGTCAAATCTACCCAAACTCCACAAAACAAGAGGCTGGAATTTACTACAAGGCTCACCATTTATGCATTCGCTAGATCTCTCAAGCCAGGATTTGAGCAGTTTGATAATTGCCTAACCATTATTTATCCCTGGTCATGGAGAACCGCCAGTGCACCCTCAAGATCCTCAAGCCTCACTCCCTTCCCCTCCACTGCGCAGCTTTGCCCGCAGGCCCAGGGTCACAGTGAGATCGGGCCTGCAGGGGATCAGGGCAAAGGTCAAAAGCTCTAAGGACTGCCCTGCAGTTCTCCCGATCAGGAAGTCGTCCCCACCTGGCGCCCTCCAACTCCTTGTTCAGGGACCCCTGGGGTGGAAGAACAAGCATCCCCAGAGGGGCCTCTCCTCAGACCCGTCCCGCACCATCCTTGGGGTCTGGGTTTACGAGGTGTTGCTCCTCTCCTAACCAGGTCCTAGAAGCCAGAGGTGGGGGCGGGGGCAGACAGCAGTGGGTGCCAGAGGCTAAGGTCAGAAGATTACCTACCCCAGGCTCGTCTGCAACTAGCATCTCCAGAGCAAGCCTTGGCTCCTGAGTAACATGGGGCCAAGGGAGTGGGGGTTGTCAAAGGCTCATCACCTCCTCCACCCACCGGCTGCTGGGATGGGGGTTCCGGCGCTCCCCGCCCTCCTTACCGCCCCTAGGATGTGGGCACTTCTGCTCACTCAGGGCGCTAAGGACGCAGCTTCCTCTCGCAGGATCCTGTCCTCAGAGGACTCAGGGGTTCGCAGGGTCCAGGGGCTCCGGTGGGAAGCGGCCGACCCCTTCCACACCGAAACCCAACACCACCGGGCTCGGCAAGCTGCCAATCCCATCCTTCGTGCCCCCGCCCCTCCCAGCACCGGAAGCCCTGGGACCCGAGCCTAGGGGCGGGGCCGGCCCTCTCCCGCGGGCTTGGAGCGCAGGCGCGGCTCACACGGTAGCGTCTGCCACCCCAAGACCCCTCCTGTGGCACCACCTTGGCGCCTAGACCTCCACAGAAGCAGGCAAAGGCCCCTAGGCTGCGGAAATGGCGGCGGGGAGTAGCCAGGCCGGGAGACCCCGGTGAGTCCGGACACGGGGAGCTGTGTGTACGTGTGGGGTGGTGGTGGCGGTCGCAGCATCCAGAGGTAGCAGCGCCCAGGCCGGGTGCAGCAGGAAGTGTATGGGATCTGCTGAGTCGCGGGAGAGCCCCGACAGCTATTGGTGACGGGCAGGTGGGGGGTCCTTTCCCCGCACACGCACAGCAAGTTTCCTCTACTCTATCTCCCCCATTAATACCCAAGTCAAAACCAGGGCGACCCCAGATGAGTCCATTTCTGATCTTAAATTCCGGGTTCCTGGTGAGACTGCCCACGTGCAATGTAGGCCTGGCTTCCGGCTTTGTCTCCTCATCCCCCCTCTAGCTGCTCCCAAATGTCTTGTGGGGGGGAGGCTGTGCTGAAGGAAACAGGGTCCTGAGGAGCCTTCCCTGCAGTGGAAGGCCCTGGAAGCTTTACTTCTTTGAGGAGGGTATCTGGGGTCTTTGGCCCCTTATCTGAAGTCCAGAGCCTCCTGCAGTCAGAGGAATGCTGTTACCAGACCAAGGCAATGGATTCTTTTACCCTATGTGCTCAAACGACCAATTCCTGAGTCACTGGGGTTTCAAAGAGAGAAAGACTTTTATTGCTAGGCAGGAAGCAGGAGAGCAGATAGCATGTCGGTCCAAAATCTTTATTCCCAGACTGCAGTAATTCTGGTAGTATTAAAGCATCAAAACATAGGCAGGTTTTAGGATAATGAGTACAGTGGCCCCCAAATTATGTAATTAGAGGTGATCTAATTATTGAGCTTGCACAGAATTGATTACATGCTTAGTCACAGAACATGTATAAGAAAATGGCAGGCTTAATATGATGATGGGTGTGATTTTTAGTATTATAATAAGGTATAGGTGATTTGTAGGTTAAAGTCTAAGCTACTGTGCATGTCAGGTGGGCCCATTTTGGTTAGATCCAGCTTCCATTACCAAGACAATTTTAGACTTGTGGTGGGTTAATCCTTGCTGACCCAAGACCCTTCATTAATAAACACTAGGGGCTGTCTTTTGTGGTCATAAGACTTTGGAGTAAAAAAAAAAAACTGTATAAATGGGTGCAAGTGAAAGTTACAAGGTTTTTACAATCATAAGGGCACAAGATAAAGGCTATACAATCGTTGTCAGAGCTCAGGGCATCTGGATTACAATTCAGATTTCAGGTATTTCCCTCTGTCTACTCTAATATACCAGAAAGTAAAAAGCAATATCTATGTAATGATTCAGTAATCATCAGTCCTTAAATCTTAACTTCTCAGTTACAATGTGTGGAACATGGTGGCTGCTAAAAGCCCTGAGTCAGGGTCTGGGAACTGTTGGGCCAGTAAAGTCTGGGAAGTGGGGGATCTGGAGACTAGTAAATCTCCCTCATGGGGGTGAGATGGAGAGGGAAGTGGGAGCAGGAGCAGAGCCTGGAAAGAACCAGACTGGGAATTCCAAGGGCAGTGTGCAAGGACAGCCAGGTTGGAGAGAATGAGAAAGAGCAGACCACCCATGGCAGCAGGACAGACAGGGCCTGCCACCTGCCCTCTTTGGAAGCTAGGTTCTTGCTGCCTTTTGAAATGCAGTTTGGCATTATCAATGAAAATTGTTGATGTCCATATAAATTTTGTTAATTCTCCACTTTAATTTCAGTTCTGCAGGTCTTCTGTGGAAATAGTTCAGTTGTGAACAGAGGTGTTATGTTTGAAAAGGCAGGCACCAGGATGCCATCTAGATGTCCATGGGGGGGGGGTACCTGCTTCAACCACCTCTAATCCTCCATTGATGGAACACATGGTGGGACTGTGTTTATGGGCAAAGACTCATGTGCCATTGTCAGGCAGACTGAGGGTGGCACAGGCAATGGCCTGTCTCTGAGGTTAAAATGGGAGAATGTGCACACAGTTAGATTTGTATAAACTGAGGAAAAATTCAGAAATCCTGAGAACACAAGCAACCAGGAGCCAAATAGAGGGTCCATGGGGGAGAACACATGACTCCTCAGGGGGCAGAGTAGCCTTCTGGGTTTAGATGAGTTCTGTGCTCAGGCATGGAGGCCAGCCTGCTGTGGTTACCACCTTGCAACCTTTGGGTGTTTCCATGACTTTCTGAGCTGGGTGTCCTCACCTGCCAAGTGGGGAAGCTCTAGGAGTCACCTCACATGCTCCTGTGAAGGAAACTGGATTAAAGCTCCCATGCAGGACCTGTCCCTGCCAGGAACCACAAGCAGCACTGCTAACAGGGGCTTTCCTTTCTTGGCCTATCTTTGCATTGGTTGGACCAGGGCAGCTTTTACTTCTTCATGTTTTCCAGTATTTGTCAAGTAAAATTTTATTGTTTCTTTTTCCAAAATCAAAATACTTATATGCAGATGGTGACAGTAGTCTTGCAGCTTTAGTTGTTTCTTTGCTGCAATGGAAATGGCATCTGCCAACCCTAGCCAGGGTGCTTCCTAAGTACATAGGAAGTCATGTGACTTCTATGGCAGATGCTGGGAAAATTCTGGTGGGGCAGACAGCAGCCCCCATTGAGCTGAGAGCCCAGAGAAGGAGTCAGAGAGAAACCCAATTGCAAACTGTGGGATGAGGATGGAGGAAGTGAAGTTCAAAGAGTGTCCAGGTGGAGCTGTGTGGTTAGGGCACCAGGTTCAGCATGGCCAACAGGGGCAGAGAAGAGGTTCAGAGACAGAGGTGAGCTGTGGAAGGTGACCCAGGTCACCTGTGTGGTGCTCAGAAAGTGTTCCTAGAGGACTGCATTCTTTAGAGGATTGGAAGGAAATTCTTCAGGGCTTCTGGCACCCCTCACCCCTACCTTTTCTTGGGTAGACTCCTGTGATTCTGAGGCAACATGTGGAAATGGTCTGAGGATGGGGAGGGTGTGGCTGGTGCCTTGTGCATGGTGTGGTGATCTGGCTGGTGCTGCTGAGACTGTTCCCCATGTTGGCAGCATGGGACCCTGGCCTGAGATGTGATGCAGAACTTCCTGGCACTGCTGTGGGATAGAAGGGATGCCTACCCACCAGACTTGGATCTGGTGGCACTTGTGGGAAGGTTGTGCTCAGACCTGCAGGATGACCTGATCAAGGTGGAGAACTTGGTGGAGGCTCTGCTGGACAGCCAAACCTGCCTGCACCTGGTGGACAGTGTGGACATTTTGCCAGGGTGCACATGTCTGCTGGCCTGGCAGGAGCAGCCCCAGGCTGCTTGCAAGCTCCTAGAGGTAGGCCTAGGATGGATGGGGGAGGGCAGGGGGGGAGCAGGGCTGCCCTGAATTCAGGCCAAAGATTCCACAGTATGTCTAAGTAGCTCATCCTGGGTCCCAAGGCCCTGTCCTCACTTGGCAGCAAACTTGACCTGTGCTGGTGTGATGCTATTGATTGTCTCTGCTCACTTGTCTGATGATTTGTGACATAAATAAGTGTGGGGTTGACCAAGGGATGCTGGCCCAGGTGATGCTGGGGTGGTGCAGGTTATATGGTATATGCCTTGTACACCTTTCTGAAATCTTTTTTAATCCATTTTTATTGAGATATATTCACATACCATGCAGTCATACAAAGTGTACATTAAGTTGTTCACAGTACCATTATATAGTTGTGAATTCATCACCAAAATTAATTTTTGAGCATTTTCATTACCACACACACAAAAATAATAAGAATAAAAATTAAAGTGAGAAAGAACAATTAAAGAACACTGGGTGTCTTTTTTTATCCCCCATTTTTCTACTCATTCACCCATACACTGGACAAAGGGGATTGGGGTCTATATGGCTTTCCCAATCACATTGTCACCCTCATAAGCTACATTTTTATACAATTGTCTTCACAATTCTTGGGTTCTGGGTTGTAGTTTGATAGTTTTGGGTATTTACTGCTAGCTATTCCAATTCATTAGTACCAAAAAAGGGTTGTCTATATTGTGCATAAGAGTGCCCATTCAAGTGACCTCTCAGCCACTGAAACTTATTTCATTTCCTTTTGCATCCCCCTTTTGGTCAAGAAGATGTTCTCCATCCCACAATGCCAGGTCTAGATTCCTCCATGGGAGTCATTTTTCACATTGCCAGGGAGATTCACATCCCTGGGTGTCAGATCCCATGTAGGGGGGAGGGCAGTGATTTCACCTGCCAAGTTGGCTTAGCTAGAGAGAGAGGGCCACATCTAAGCAACAAAGAGGCATTCAGGAGGAGGCTCTTAGGCACAATTATGGGCAGGCCTAGCCTTTCCTTTGCAACAAATCTTCCCAAGGGCAAGTCCTGTGGTAGAGGGCTCAGCCCATCAAACCACTAGTCCCTATATTTGTGAGCACAACAGCAACCATTGAGGTGGAGAATCCCAACACCCCTGAATTCTCCACCAGCTCCTCAAGGGGGCTCTGCATATTTTTTTCATTTTTTAAAATTAACTCTTTTTTTAAAATTAACTATATCAAAAAAAATTAAAACATACAGTAAAAAAATTTCAAGCAAACCATAACATAACAAGGGAATAAAAAAAAGACAACTAACCTTAAATAGCTACTTTACTTCCAACATATTCCTACTCTATCCCAAGAAAATAACCTACTATAGCAACGTTTCTGAGAACTTGTTCCTACCATACCCATCAGAAATTAACAAACCATAGTCATTTCTGGGCATTCCCAGAATGTAAATTTACCCATGATAGCTTATCTGTTCTTATTGGGTTATCATTCCCCCACCATTAATTGCTCTCTTTTGCTAGTTCCCCTACATTCTACATTATAAATGATTTATTTTACATTTTTTCAATGTTCACATTAGTGGTAGCATATAATATTTCTCTTTTTGTGCCTGGCTTATTTCACTCAGCATTATGCCTTCAAGGTTCATCCATGTTGTCATATGTTTTATGACATCATTCCTTCTTACTGCTGTATAGTATTCCATCATGTGTATATACCACATTTTATTTATCCACTCATCTGTTGAAGGACATTTGGGTTGTTTCCATCTCTTGGTAATTCTGAATAATGCTGCTATGAACATTGGCATGCAGATAATCTGTTCATGTCACTGCTTTCAGATCTTCCAGGTATATACTGAGAAGGGCAGTAGCTGGATTGAAGGGAACTCTATATCTAGTTTTCTAAGGAAGTGCCAGACTGACTTTCAGAGTGGGTGAACCAGTATACAGTCCCACCAACAATGAATAAGGGTTCCAATTTCTCCACATCCTCTCCAGCGTTTGTAGTTTCCTGTTTGTTTAAAGGCAGCCATTCCAATTGGTGTGAGATGGTATCTCATTGTGGTCTTAATTGGCACCTCCCTAATAACTATTGAAGCTGAACATTTTTCATGTGTTCTCTTTAGAGAACTCTTTTTATGTCTTTTGCCCATTTTATAATTGTGCTGTCCGTACTATTGTCATTGAGTTGTAGGTTTTCTTTATATATGCAAGATATCAGTCTTTTGTCAGATACATGGTTTCCAAAAATTTTTTCCCATTGAGTTGGCTCCCTCTTCACCTTTTGACAAATTCTTTTTAAGTACAGAAACTTCTAAGCTTGAGGAGTTCCCATTTATCTATTTCTTCTTTTGTTGATTGTGCTTTGAGCATAAGGTCTAGGAACCTCAAATCCTTTTTTAGACACTTTTTATTGTGAAATATATATACAAGAAAAGTGATAAATTTCAAAATTTAGTTTAACGTGTAGCTATAGAGCAAATTTCAAAGTATAGTATCGGCTACAGTTCCACAATTTCATATATTTCCTTTTGGCTGTTCTAATACACTAGAAACTAAAAAGAAATATCTGTATAATGATTCAGTAGTCATTTAGTAAGCCCATCTTCCCTCACATCAACAGCAGCAGACTAGAGTAAAAGCTGCTTTGGCTGTGAGAAGAGCAGAAGGAAGAAAAAGAAAAATAGGCTACAATTGAGAACTCAGGCATATGTGTTCTGTGTGGATTTGCACTGTGGTTATGAGGAGGCTGGGTGATCTGGTATGGTGTACAGACTGCAGGAGGCTGGAATGATTCCCTCCTGATGCTGTTCATGACCTTTTTATTTCATCCACTAGACTGTGGGTGGGACCTGTGACTTACTTGTAGCCACAGAATATGGCAAAGGTGAAGTAATTTTGCAGATGGAATTAAGGTCCCAGATCAGTAATTTTGCTTTACTCAAAAGTGACATTGCACTGGGTTAACCAGAGTTAATCAGGTAAAAGCCCTTCAAAGAGGGACTGGTACCTTCATGAAGGTAGAAACAATTGGAAATCCTCTTTCCAGGAAGGTACCTTCATTCTAAACTCAAAGTAATTTTTTAGAGGTCAGTAATCAGCATACTCTGAATGATAAGCAGGCATACAAAGATGTGCATTTCAAAAGGTTTTGATATCCTTATTTGAAAATTGATTCTCAAAATTTTGAACTTTTTAAGTGTTTTAACCAGGAATCATCCTCTCACTTATAATTTAGTTGTGAAATATTGAATTTTATTAAGGAAAAAATATTAAGATGACAAAATATATTCTTATACATTTAAAAATATTTATTTGAGGTACATTATGCTCTTTTAAAAGCATCCTGGAAGTGCTTGTTAGAAACATTGCTTAGAAACATTCATAAATTCAATGTACTTGAGAACATACAAAAATAGCATGCTTTCTATCAAAGAAAAGAGAAATTAAAAACATGATGCAAATCAAGCTTCATATGTAAAAGGGGTTTTGAGAAGACATCTCTTGAGGATCATGGCAGATGATAGCCATAATTTCCTGCTTTGCTGTAATTTCTTTGCTGGGAATGGGGCCCTACACCTTGGCTTAGTTCCCGGAATGCTGATGACCACTTTGCAATTCTCTCCAACATGAGAAGGCCTAGGCCCTGAACAAGTCTTGACGGCTTTAACCCTGACCTCCCTACTCTCTACTCTGAAATAACCCTTTGAAGCATTGGATGCAAAGAATGATATTTCAATGATTTAGTGAGCTGAGAAAACATATTTCAGCAATTTTCCAGAATGTACCATATTTTAATTAGTACTCAAAATAACAACAAACCATACTGTTGGAAGGAAAACCACTTTAAAAGTATTCCTGAGATGAAAAAAAGTTAATTAGCCATGTAACTAAAACTGTTTTATGCAACTTTCTTGTTTAAGCAGAAAGGGCTTGGATTTATAATATCAAGTCATTCCAAAATATTTATAGAGAATTTGAATCTATGTTGGAAAATTAAGAAAAAATTAACTTTGTTCTAAATTGTTCTTTTCTAACATCCTTTGTAGGCTACAATATGATATAATTAAACTTTGAACTCCATATTTTAGGTATGTAATCTTGAACATTACCCAAACCTTCAAATTTGTTACAGCTATCCTGTTCCATAAGATCATCCAGCATAGACACCATAATGGAAGTAAACATCATACAATGCAGTGATGACTATGGAGTATAAGCAAGATACTTATCTTTATTTTTTATCATTTCATGTATACATAAGTTTCTTCTTCCTGGGGATTTATCAATTCAGAAACATATCTGGATAGTTTAATATATATATAAAATATATATTTTATATATATATATATACATGTATATATACAAGTACAAAGATTAAGTGTTTACAAATATACATATTACACACATATAATTACATTCATACACACATATAGAAAATCTAATTTAGTCTTGAATATGCAAACAATTTCATGATTAATTTTATTAAATCCAAAGAGGCCAGTCCAAACTACATGAAATTTTTTGAGTTCATGCAAATATCATAAACTCCCTCCAAGGAGGAGAGAAATGTCTTCATATATGTTTGAATGAGGTTTCCAAAGATGTGCATTTACAAAACTCTGATAATGTCAAGGTTTTCTACTCAATTAGAATGTTTTGTCTTATCTATTTGTTATTCAATAAAAATTTACTCATTGTAGAATAATCAAATAGAAAAAAAGAACAGGTAACCAGAAAATAAAGCAGCAGCATTACCCTGTTGTCTCATCAGAGGTTTTGCTTACAAATTGCCTGTTTTCTTGTAAATCTAACATCCATTTAGTTCATTACTCTCACATTCATTGTACTTTTTAAAATCTCTTCTGAATCTGAAGTTATGCTTCATTCACAATATACTACATATGTGTTTATTTCACCTCTTTCTGTCCTGATGTACATTGGAGTACATTGGTTATTTTTTTTAATTAAATTTTATTGAGATATAGTCACATACCATGCAGTCATCTATGGTGTACAATCAGCTGTTCACAATACCATCATATAGTTATGCCTTCATCACCCCAGTCTATTTTTGACCCCTTCCCTTATGCCAGAAAGATATCTATTATTTTTAACATCCCTAATCCTTTTCTTATGAATCTTAGCTCAGTAAGATTTCCATGTGACTTTGGTCAAATTATTTTCATTCTCTTAGCTTCAGCATCTTTATCTGTCAAAAGGGAATAATTCTACTTGTTTCCAAAGGCCTTTTGAAGGATTAAGTGAATTAATGCATGGTAGCTAAGAATAGTAACAGGATAGATTCTATTTTTGCCTGCCTACTGAGTTTTAGATACTCTAAATATGTTATCTCATTTAATTCTCAAATCAATTTCTTTTTTTTTAAATCTTCATTTTATTCAGATATATTCACATACCACGCAGTCATGCAAAACAAATCATGCATTCGATTGTTCACAGTACCATTACATAGTTGTACATTCATCACCTAAATCAATCCCTGACACCTTCATTAGCACACACACAAAAATAACAAGAATAATAAAGTGAAAAAGAGCAATTGAAGTAAAAAAGAACACTGGGTACCTTTGTCTGTTTGTTTGTTACCTTCCCCTATTTTTCTACTCATCCATCCATAAACTAGACAAAGTGGAGTGTGGTCCTTATGACTTTCCCAATCCCATTGTCACCCCTCATAAGCTACATTTTTATACAATTGTCTTTGAGATTCATGGGTTCTGGGCTGTAGTTTGATAGTTTCAGGTATCCACCACCAGCTACCCCAATTCTTTAGAACCTAAAAAGTATTGTCTAAATTGTGTGTAAGAGTGCCCACCAGAGTGACCTCTCAGCTCCTTTTGGAATCTCTCTGCCACTAAAGCTTATTTCATTTCCTTTCACATCCCTCTTTTGGTCAAGATGTTCTCCATCTCACGATGCTGGGTCTAGGTTTCTCCCCGGGAGTCATATTCCACATTGCCAGGGAGATTCACTCCCCTGGGTGTCTGATCCCACATAGGGGGAGGGCAGTGATTTCACCTTTCAAGTTGGCTTAGCTAGAGAGAGAGGGGCACATCTGGGCAACAAAGAGGCATTCGGGAGGAGGCTTTTAGGCACAATTATAGACAGGCCTAGCCTCTCCTTTGCAGCAACAGTCTTCCCTGTCCGGCGCTCTCTCCGCCCCGCCTCGAGTCCTCGGTCGGCCGGCGATGGGGACCAGAGAGATAAGGGGAGAGAGGGTGCGGACAACGTCTTACCCGGAGCACTTGTGATCACTCAGGACTCGCGGTGGTAAAGCAGATAAACTTTTAATGGAACTAGGCAATCATCATCTTTACAGGTTCCACCCGGGGCGAGACACCTCGGGGGAGAACAACCTCGATGCGGCCGTCAGGTACGGCTCCTTGTGGGCTGTCTCCCCGAGCTTTGCCCGGGAACTTTCTTATAAACCTTGCGTGTATCCAATGGGCTAACGCCACGCACACAAGCATGATTGGTGAATACAGCGGGTGGTTACATACATCAGAAGCCGGAAGCAGGATGTGGGCGCCATCTTGGCACCACTCGATGGGCGGGGGGACTTTGGAGCAGGTTTACAGCGCATGCGCTATGCCCGTCCCGGGAGACGGCTCTCCACACTTCCCAAGGGTAAATCCTGTGGTAGAGGGCTCAACCCATCAAACCACCAGTCCCCTATGTCTGTGGTCATGTTAGCAACCATCGAAGTGGGGTAGGCCAATACCCCTGCATTCTCCACAGGCTCCTCAAGGGGGCTCTACATATTTTTTTCCTTGTTTTTTTTTTATCTTTTTTTTTTAAATCAACTGTATGAAAATTTAAAAAGTTAAAAAAAATTAAAAAAACATACAATAAAAGAACATTTCAAAGAGACCATAACAAGGGAGTATGAAAAAGTCAACTAACCTAAGATAACTGCTTTACTTCCAACATGTTCCTACTCTACCCCAAGAAAGTTACCTAATATAGCAACATTTCCGTGAACTTGTTCCTACTATACCCATCAGAAATTAGCAGACCATAGTCATTCCTGGGCATTCCCAGAATGTTAAATAGCTTATCTGTTCTTCTTAGATTATTGTTCGCCCTTCCTTAATTGCTCTCTATTGCTAGTTCCCCTACAGTCTACATTATAAACCATTTGTTTTACATTTTTCAAAGTTCACATTAGTGGTAGCATATAATATTTCTCTTTTTGTGCCTGGCTTATTTCACTCAACATTATGTCTTCTAGGTTCATCCATGTTGTCATATGTTTCATGAGATCATTTCTTCTTACTGCCATGTAGTATTCCATCATGTGTATATACCACATTTTATTTATCCACTCATCTGTTGAAGGACATTTGGGTTGTTTCCATCTCTTGGCAATTGTGAATAATGCTGCTTTGAACATTGGCGTGCAGATATCTGTTTGTGTCACTGCTTTCCGATCTTCCGGGTATATACCAAGAAGTGCAATCGCTGGATCGAATGGTAACTCTATATCTAGTTTTCTAAGGAACTGCCAGACTGACTTCCAGAGTGGCTGAACCATTATACAGTCCCACCAACAATGAATAAGAGTTCCAATTTCTCCACATCCCCTCCAGCATTTGTAGTTTCCTGTTTGTTTAAGGGCAGCCATTCTAATCAGTGTGAGATGGTATCTCACTGTGGTCTTAATTTGCATCTTTCTAATAGCTAGTGAAGCTGAACATTTTTTCATGTCTTTCTTGGCATTTGTATTTCCTCTTCAGACAACTGTCTTTTCATATCTTTTGCCCATTTTCTAATTGGGCTGTCTGTACTCTTGTCATTGATTTATAGGATTTCTTTATATATGCAAGATATCAGTCTTTTGTCAGATACATGGTTTCCAAAAATTTTTTCCCATTGAGTTGGCTACCTCTTTACCTTTTTGAGAAATTCCTTTGAGGTGCAGAAGCTTCTAAGCTTGAGGAGTTCCCATTTATCTACTTTTTCTTTCATTGCTTGTGCTTTGGGTGTAAAGTCTAGGAAGTGTCCACCTAATACAAGGTCTTGAAGATGTTTCCCTACATTATCTTCTAGGAGTTTTATGGTACTTTCTTTTATATTGAGATCTTTGGTCCATTTTGAGTTAATTTTTGTGTAGGGTGTGAGGTAGGGGTCCTCTTTAATTCTTTTGGTTATGGATATCCAACTTTCCAAGCCCCATTTGTTGAAAAGACCATTATGACCCAGTTCAGTGACTCTAGGGGTCTATCTCCGAATTCTCAATTCGATTCCATTGATCTATATGTCTATCTTTGTGCCAGTACCATGCTGTTTTGACAACTGTGGCTTTATTATAAGCTTCAAAGTCAGGGAGCGTAAGTCCTCCTACTTCGTTTTTCTTTTCTAGAGTGTCTTTAGCAATTTGAGGCATCTTCCCTTTTCAAATAAATTTGATAACTAGCTTTTCCAAGTCTGCAGAGTAGGTTGTTGGAATTTTGATTGAGATTGCATTGAATCTGTAGATGAGTTTGGGTAGTGTCCGGCGCCGCCCCGCTCGACCCCTGTTCCCCGGCCGGCGAGGGGAGAAACAAGGGATGAGAGAGAGAGAGAGATGCAGACCACGCAAACTGACCTGGCTGGAAGTCACGACTCGAGCCACACGGCGGTTGCGAGAGCAAGTCTTTTACTGAAGCTAGATAAGCATTCTCTGTTACAGGTTTCCACGCGGGGCAGAGTGCCTCGCGGGAGAGCAGCCTCGATGTGGCCGTCAGGTATGGCTCCTAGTGGGCTGTCTCCCCGAGGTTCGCTTGGGCAAACTCTTAAGTACTCTACTCATAACCAATGATCTAGCGCCGCGCATATGCACTCAATTGGCAGATAGGAATAGTGAGTGTGCACGTCATAAGCGGAAGCAGGATATGGGCGCCATCTTGGCTCATTCGATGGGCGGGGGGACTTTGGAGCAGGTTTACAGCGCATGCGCTATGCCCGTCCCGGGAGACGGCTCTCCACAGGGTAGAATTGACATCTTAATGACATTTAGGCTTCCTATCCATGAACATGTTATGGAGTGTTATGTAGTTTTCTTTGTATAGGTCTTTTACATCTTTGGTTAAGTTTATTCCTAGGTACTTGATTTTTTTAGTTGCTATTGAAAATGGTATCTTTTTCTTGAGTGTCTCTTCAGTTTGTTCATTTCTAGCATATAGAAACATTACTGACTCATGTGCATTAATCTTGTATCCCGCTACTTTGCTAAATTTGTTTATTAGCTCTAGTAGCTGTATCATTGATTTTTCAGGGTTTTCCAGATATAAGATCATATCATCTGCAAACAATGACAGTTTTACTTCTTCTTTTCCAATTTGGATGCCTTTTATTTCTTTGTCTTGCCGGATTGCCCTGGCTAGCACTTCCAGCACAATGTTGAATAACAGTGGTGACAGTGGGCATCCTTGTCTTGTTCCTGATCTTAGAGGGAAGGCTTTCAGTCTCTCAGCATTGAGTACTATGCTGACTGTGGGTTTTTCATATATGCTCTTTATCGTATTCAGTAAGTTTCATTCAATTCCTGCCTTTTGAAGTGTTTTTATGAAAAACAGATGTTGGATTTTGTCAAATGCTTTTTCAGCTTCTATTGAGATGATCATTTGATTTTTCCCTTTCAAATTGTTAATGTGTTGTAATACATTGATTGATTTTCTTATGTTGAACCATCCTTGCATGCCTGGAATGAACCCCACTTGGTCATGGTGTATGATTATTTTAATGTGTCTTTGGATTCGATTTGCAAGTATTTTGTTGAGGATTTTTGCATCTTTATTCATTAGGGACATTGGCTGGTAGTTTTCCTTTTTTGTAGCATCTTTGCCTGGTTTTGGTATTAGATTGATGTTAGCTTCATAAAATGAGTTAGATAGTGTTCCATTTTCTTCAGTGTTTTGAAAGAGTTGAAGTAAGATTGGTGTCAGTTCTTTCTGGAAAGTTTGGTAGAATTCCCCTGTGAAGCCATCTGGCCCTGGGCATTTATTTGTGGGAAGATTTTTGATGACTGATTGGATCTCTTTGCTTGTGATGGGTTGATTGAGGTCTTCTATTTCTTCTCTGGTCAGTCTAGGTTGTTCATATGTTTCCAGGAAATTGTCCATTTCCTCTACATTATCCAGTTTGTTGCCATACAGTTGCTCATAGTATCCTCTTATAATTTTTTTAATTTCTTCAGCATCTGCAGTTATGTCACCTTTTTCATTCATTATTTTGTTTATATGGGTCTTCTCTCTTTTTGATTTTGTCAGTCTAGCTAGGGGCTTGTCAGTCTTGCTTATCTTCTCAAAGAACCAACTTTTGGTGATGTTTATCCTCTGTTGTTTTTTTGTTCTCTATGTCATTTATTTCTGCTTTAATCCTTGTTATTTCTTTTCTTCTACTTGGTTTTGGATTGGTTTCCTGTTCATTTTCTAGCTTCTTCAGTTGATCCATTAGTTCTTTGATTTTGGCTCTTTCTTCCTTTTTAATATATGCATTTAGTGCTATAAATTTCTCCCTCAGTACTGCTTTTGCTGCATCCCATAGGTTTGGTATGTTGTGTTCTCATTTTCATTCATCTCTATATAATTAGCAATTTCTCTTGCTGTTTCTTCTTTAATCCACTGATTGTTTAGGAGTGTGTTGTTTACCCTCCAGGTATTTGTGAATTTTCTAAGTCTCTGATGGTTATTGACTTCTAATTGTATTCCATTGTGGTCAGAGAATGTGCTTTGAATAATTTCAATCTTTTTAAATTTATTGAGGCTTGTTTTATGTCCCAGCATATGATCTATTCTGGAGAAAGTTCCGTGAGCCCTAGAAAAGTATGTGTATCCTGATGATTTGGGATGTAATGTTCTGTATATGTCTGTTAAATCTAATTCATTTATCAGATTGTTTAGGTTTTCAATTTCCTTATTGGTCTTCTGTCTGGTTGATCTATCTATAGGAGAGAGTGATGTGTTGAAGTCTCCCACAATTATTGTGGAAACATCAATTGCTTCCTTTAGTTTTGTCAGTGTTTCTCTCATGTATTTTGTGGCACCTTGATTGGGTGCATAGACATTTATGATTGATATTTCTTCTTGTTGAATTGCCCCTTTTATTAGTATGTAGTGGCCTTCTTTGTCTCTCAAAATGTCCCTGCATTTAAAGTCTATTTTATCTGAGATTAATATTGCTACACCTGCTTTCTTTTGGCTGTAACTTGCATGAAATATTTTTTCCATCCTTTCACTTTCAATTTCTTTGTGTCCCTGTGTCTAAGATGAGTCTCTTGTATGCAACATATTGATGGTTCCTTTTTTTAATCCATTCTGTGAATCTATATCTTTTAATTGGATTAAATTGGGTAGTTTAATCCATTTGCATTCAACGTTATAACTGTGAAGACATTTCTTGAATCAGCCATCTTATCCTTTGGCTTATGTTTGTCATATACATTTTTCTCCTCTGTCTATTAATATCCTTTATTGTACCCATACCAAATCTCTTTAGTACTGAACCTTTCTCCAAGTCTCTCTCTCCTTTGTTTTTTCTGTCTGTAGGGTTCCCTTTAGTATCTCCAGTAGGCAGGTCTCTTGTTAGCAAATTCTCTAAGCATTTGTTTGTCTGTGAAAAATTTAAGCTCCCCCTCAAATTTGAAGGAGAGCTTTGCTGGATAAAGTATTCTTGGTCATAATTTTTTCTCACTGAGAATTTTAAATATGTCATGCCACTGCCTTCTCGCCTCCATGGTGGCTGCTGAGTAGTCACTACTTAGTCGTGTGCTGTTTCCTTTGTATGTGGTGAATTGCTTTTCTCTTGCTGCTTTCAGAACTTGCTTCTTCTCTTCTGTGTTTTACAGTGTGATCAGAATATGTCTCAGAGTGGGTTTCTTTGGATTTATTCTATTTGGAGTTCACTGGGCATTTATGATTTGTGTATTTATGTTGTTTAGAAGATTTGGGAAGTTTTCCCCAACAATTTCTTTGAATACTCTTCCTAGATCTTTACCCTTTTCTTCCCCTTCTGGAACACCAATGACTCTTAGATTCAGACATTTTATATTATCTATCATATCCCTGAGGTCTGTTTCAATTTTTTCAATTTTTTTCCCCATTCTTTCTTTTATGCTTTCATTTTCCATTCTGTCATCTTCCAGGTCACTGATTCATTGTTCAACTTCCTCTAGTCTTGTACTATGAGTATCCAGAATCTTTTCAATTTGTTCAACAGTTTCTTTAATTTCCATTAGATCATCTATTTTTTTACTTAGTCTTGTGATGTCTTCTTTATGCTCTTCTAGGGTCTTCTTGATATCCTCTGTATCCTGTACTATGGTCTCATTGTTCATCTTTAGTTCTTTGAGTAGTTGCTCTAGGTGCTGTGTCTCTTCTGATCTTTTGATTTGGGTGCTTGGGCTTGGGTTATCCATATCATCTGGTTTTTTCATATGCTTTATAATTTTCTGTTGTTTTTGGCCTCTTGGCATTTGCTTAACTTGATAGGGTTCTATTAGGATTTGTAGACCAATTGAAGTCCTTATCTCTAATTTATCAGATCTACATCTTTGTGGAGTACACTTTCTCTAACAAACCAGCAGGTGGTGTCCACAAGCCACCTGTTCTCCACAAGCCAGTTATCCCCTGCTTTGCCTTTGTGGTGAGTGGGGGAGTGAGTCCTGTGGGGTCCAATTGGTGTACCAAGCTTGAGTGTGTAGTTGGTGTTGCCTGACCTGTATATGGGGCATGTTTCTGGGTGGTCAGGGAGGGGGATTGGTTCTAACAATTAAATCAAATCTCCCTGGTGTTCCTGGAGTTTTATAGCTGCTGCAATAGTCTAATCCTTCAGTTCAGTCCTGCCACAGTTTGTCTCTGCCACTGACCCACAAGTCCTTGGTATTGGTGTATGGCTCCTGAGACTTGCGAGTGGGTCCCTCTTCCAGGCCGTGCACCCCCTGGTCCTCTGTTGATGGATGACTTTGTTATGTCACATGTGAGTGCCATCCCCCCAGAGTGGTTCTGTGCTGCTGGGCTGTGTAGGGGAGGCTCCCAGTCTGCTGAAATGATGGCTGAATGGGGCTTTGTTAATTCACACTGCTCCACCTTCCCAACTCTGGGACAACCAGCTGAGGTTGCAGGGAAGGCTAATGTCCATGCCCAGTTTTGTGGTGTGTGCCTGTTATTTGAAGCACTTCCATCACACTGGGTTGTCTGGGGCAGCTCCGGGCTATGAGGCTGGTGATGGGCAGGAGTGTTTGCTGTTCACCAGGATGATGGCTGTGAGCAGACACCCCCCTTTTCTTGGGAAGTTGTGGTGTTTAGTGAATTTTCTCAGCCACTGGATTATTGCCTTTTGTCTCAGAGCTCTCTTAGTTCTGCTCTTGTCTTGACCTGCCCAAATTGCAAGTCTTTGAGGCTTTCTGTATTGGGCTTCTTAGAGTAATTGTTTTAGAAAAAGAAAAAAAGATTAAATAAAGGGCCCTCCTCAAAGATCTAATGGGTTATTGAAATGCTAAGAGACAAAGCAATTAGGGCCATTAAGGAAAAGTCCACAGGGCAGAGAGATCAGTTTTTCTTTGGGATTTGCTTATGAGCCTCAGGGCCTGAGCTCTGCACTTCCCCTTTCTATGTTCACCAGAACTCCAAAAATCCTCCGCTTTTATTTTGGAGTTTTTCATGCTGTTTTTTTCTATGCCTGTCTCCTCTCTGCTGGGCTGGTTGCTCTCAGATTCTCTGGTGTCTGGTCTCAGTCTATCTATGGTTGGAGTTTGGATCAGTAGAATGAGTTTCCGATAAGAGCTGCCACTGCAGTTCTCCCTTCTTCTTCCCAGAGCTGATGGCCCCTCCTCCCAGGGGACTGAGCCTGGCAGGGAGGGGTGCGGGTAACCTGGCTGCAAAAATTTACAGATTTTGCTGATCTCAGCAGTTTGACGTGTTCATGAGTGTTGTATGAAGTATGCCCAAAGTCAAATTGCTCTGTTGTGTCCAGTCCACACAGTTCCTGGCTTTCTACCTACTTTCCTGGAGGAGTAACTAAAACATAGAGCTCACCAATCTGCCATCTTGCCCACACATTGGTTATTTAAAGAAATTAAATGGAACTACATCTTTGTTCTGTTTAAAGACTCTTATTTTATATAGATTTATTAATTATATATCATTTCTAAGCAATATCCTAATATCATGATTTCATTATTTCCTTGCTATTGTTTTCTCAGTTTTTTCTTGTTATTTTACTATCTTTTTCTCCACATGTGCTGCAACTCTCACTTAATCCAGTTCTTTCAATATTATATCTTCAATGCAATCTTTAAATATGTTTCCATGTGTGCATAAACTGTGATTTTCCCTCTTGTTTTTATAATTTTTGATCTTTAAGTTAGATTTTGGGAAATAGGGTACTGATTTTGCAGCTTCTAAATGTCATTCTATATATGAACATTGATTTTTAATTTTCATTTAATTGTTCATTTAACAGATAAATAAAACTAGAATATTTATAACATTTAACAGTTTTATGAAGCTCCAAGTACTAAAGCATCACCAGTTTTGTTTTTATAGATGTAAATCCTAGTTTCCTCCCAAACACCAACCATTTTCCCAGAGTTTATGAAAATTTAGCTTCAGAGTAAAGCAGGCAAGTGTATTTATTAAAAGTAGGGAGAGAAAACTAGAGAGAGAGAGAGAGAGAGACTGGGAGGAAGAGAGAAGAGGTAACTTATTGGAACTAGTCTCTATTTGGGTTGGTGGAAAGGTTTAGTAATGGATAGTGGTTGTGATAGCACAACATTGTGAATACACTCAACAGCAATGAATGTTATAGTTGTTAAAAGGGATGTTTAGGTTTACATGTGTTAGTAGACCAAAAATTTAAAAATACAAAGAGGATGATACAACACAGTGAACCTTAATGCAAATGATAGACCATAGTTAATAGTACAATTATAAAATGTTCTTTCATGAATTCTCATAGATATACCTCAGTAATGTATAATTTAAATAATAGGGTGGTATGTGGGAACAACTGAATTTTTTGTGTGAGCTTTTCTGTGAACATACTACTTCTCTAATAAAACAAATGAAAAAAAGTAATAGGATTCAGGAAAAAGATTTAAGGGGATGATTTAGAGAATAAATAGGAGAAAATAAGTACTTACTGTATATCCACAGCTAAGTGGTCCTATTTTGTGGTTTAGCTTATGTTCCTTGGATTGTTTTTATATTCCAGTCATTGTGCTGTATTTACATAGAAAATATAATTTCATCTTTATAATAATCTTATTACATAGATGAGGAAACTGATGTTAAAGGAGGTTCATAAATTTGCCTAAAGGTAAGAAAGAATCCAATGCAGTCATATTCCAACCAGGATTGGCTGAAGATGGGAGAATGGACACAGGTTGTGGATTCAATGTTTCAATGTTTGGGGAATAACTGGAAATAGGAGAAAAAATATAAGGTGGTAATATCTCACACTTCTGTTTTAGGCTCAGCTAGCTTTGACTGTTGTTATTCCCATAAGAATGATACTGATGTGCATCAAACCACATAATAAGTATACTGGACTTTAGAAAATATATGTCTACAACTTTGTAATTTCTGACATGTAAAGAAGGGATTTCTAGTGGGAGAAGAAGCTCAGGTAAAAATTTGATACTGGGATATTAGTGCATCTAAAAATCTCATTGGTTCCCTATCACTGTTTTAGAAAGCATTTTATAATTAAATTTCAGACATTTCTTCAGAAGTATTTCAATGCCTATTTTATTCACTGCACAGTGCTCTTCTTCATACCTTATACTCTGAGGACAATGCCTCACTGAAAAACATGCAAGGGTCCCTAAACTCATTAATCCATTGAAGGAGTTGAGTTCATATAAAAATGCTACCATACAGAGTAATAAATGCTGTGTTAGTTTGCCAGGCTGCTATAACAAATACTACAGACTGATTGGCTTCACCAACAATTTATTGTTGGCACTTTGGGAGGCTAGCAGTCCAAAAGCAAGGTATTGGCAGGCCCTGGTTCTCTGATGTCTGTAGGGTCCTGGTGGAGACTCACAGGCATAACTCAGCCCCTGAACCATGTCACATGGCAATCTGTCCTCCTCTGTCTCTATCTCTGGCTTCTAATTCTCCTGCTCAGTCATCTGTGTCTCTGTCTAGTGTCAGGGGTTCATTTCATTACACCTCATGCCTATGATCTCCATTAGAAAAGGCCTGAGCCTAATCAGGTCCTGATTTAATAGGTTTGGGCTTCATAAATTTACCTCCCACTCAATTAAGTGTATAGGGACAGGCAATAATTTAAAAGTAAAGAGTACTTAAGGAAAGAATTCACCTTTAACCCATTTTTACTAAAGGAGAACTTAAGCTAAAAGAAACAAGTTTACAATGTAAAAATTAATTGATACATTACCATGCCTCCAGACACAGATGGATTTGAAAGTAGAGAGAGTTCCTTTTTATTTGAGTTACAGACAATTTATAGCAACCTGATTTAAAATAACTTTAACTTATATTCTACTTTTATATTAAATGATGCTTCATGAACATGAATATCTCATTTGAAGCATCTTGATCCATGAGTGTCAAGATCAAAGGAGGGTATCCACATTATCAGAGACTTAGCCTTGAATGCCTATAAAACTCTATGGATAATATTTTTACTAATTAAGCTATGATTTCTCTAAGAGCAATATAATATACTTTTACTTGCATAAAGACTAAAATTGGAAAAGAGATTACTATTATTTGTTTCTAACTTATTATAGTTTTTTCATTTCATTCTATGATTATTTAACCATTTCATCATACTGATAAACATATTTGATTAGGACTGTACTTAACCTTGCTACATTATTTATGGTTAAGGTAACACCTGCAGCTCCATCCTGTTTTCACAGAGGAGTAGGTGACTATATGTTATCTACATGTAAGAAGGTTGAGTGGGCCTTTCTGCTTTCTTGAAAATATTCAGTTTTTTTTAACTGTTTAGCTTCTCCTTCAAGTTCTAATATGGGACTTGAAGGATATGAATCATCTGTCCCAGGTAGTGTAGTAAGGCCTTTCCATTTTTTGTCATTTGGAAATTGTACTTGAGGGTTTTTTAGGTAATAGTCCTGTTAAATATGTTTCTATATCATGAGTAATAACTGGTTGTTTACTATCAGGACAGAAATCATCAGGTGGTATATGAGAGCAGCATGGACAGAAGGAATCAGCATTCTCATTATTGTATTTCTTAGTAGATATTATCCTGTGATGCCCTCTCCTACTGATTTCTCTCTCCAAATTCTACATAACTCATTCCATCATTAATTTCATTAATATCTGACTCTCCTTTTTTTCCAATGTTCATTCCATAAGGGTCAATCAACATTGCTCTCTGAAATTCTTGCCCTTTCAGAAATTGGCCATACTTGTGGGTAGGAAGTATTCAATTAGGGTCAGTAGCCCATTTATTCAAAATATAGGCTTGCATTATCTGTATGTTCTGACAGTAGAACTCTTATACCTGGATTAAAATCTAAAGGATATTTACAGTATTCTGTTACTGGTTTATTTAATTCAGTAATTAAAATTCAAATGCCCTATAATTACTTTGTTCCCCTCTTTGGGGAAGTTCCAAAACCAGTAATTATAGTATACAGCAAAAACATTGTTTAGGATTACATTTAGATTGAAACTTTCCACCACACCATATGGTGTTTTTACAGCAAAGATAAATCAAAGTTCCATGTGGAGTCAAAATCATAACCACATCCTCAAGTTCTGGTGAGTTGAAGGTTACTGAGGTCATCATCCTGGAAGATCTCCTCCATGGTTATGGGTACAGGATCTCCTTCCTAACTGCATGAGTGTTCTGGCAGATCAGAATGCTCAGCAGACATGGTACCTTGCTCATCAATGGAAATGAAGTTGTTGCTGGGATATATGTGCTCAATATCAGGTGCCAGTCATGCTTGTTTGCAAAGCTCTGTGCCTGTTTGGCTGTTCTTATATCTCCTATAGCCCTTACTAGAAGGAATAGGTGATGGTAAGGCAAAGTGTACATTAACTCTTGAATAGTAATCTGGGTGGTATATTCTGTTTTTATTGGAAGGAAGCACTCAAAATTTGGATTGATATCATAAAACAAATATTTGCTATCCATGAACTTTTCTGCACATATTTTAAACACATATTTCAGGCTAAGTTTGTTAGTCTTAGTTACAATAAAGATAATGTCAAAATTATGCATTACATTCCTAACAGTATGAGAGTGTACAGAGTTAATAGAGCAGATTGAAGTTTCCACTTACATTCTTCACTACAAATGTCTTGTAGTAAGATTTTATGAAGATGCTGTAAAACAGCAGTATTGACTTGTCTCTCTCCATGGTCACTTACTGTTCCTTCTTTTTCTCAGAATTTGGAAGCAATTTCAGAATGCTGAAAATCAATACTACAAGTATGGTAATAATTAGTAGGATGACTATGGGCTTAGTATAAGTTGTTATATCAATTATTCCACCAAAGGTGCCTTTGGTAGCAGAATTCACAAAGCTGGCAATTGTTTTAGTGGCTGAGGCAGCAGCAGGCCATACATCCTCCAATGCTTCTCCTCATTGATCCACTTTGGTGTGTCCCCTTTATGTACTTCCAGTCTGAGAAGGTCAGACTTTGTATCTTCTATCTGCTCTTCAATTCTAGCCCATGTGTCAGTGGCCTTGACTTCAATCTTCGGCTTAGCTAAGATTCCAACCAGGTGTGGTAACCCCAGTTGTATTTTTGGTGTATGAAAATTACCTAAAACTTTGCTCTTTAGGCAAATGTTTCTTTAACATTTTTTCAAAGCATGTTACTATTTCATTAATAGTGACAATTAATGATTGATATGGAGGTATATTACAGTCTATAGCATATGATATAACTACATAACTGCCATTCTTTAAAGGAATAAGTTCTAAATGAGGAGATGAAACTGCTTTTCCAGTTACTGGACATTTACTTCCATTTTTATTGTCACAAGTTAGATGTAGATTAATTTCTTCACAAAAAATAAGATAATCTCTTTGTTCACATCCTTTAGGCTCTAAATAATATAACTCAGAAGATTATTGACTAATATGTGTATAAGGTTGATGTATGTTTGTTAAAGTAAGCTGAGTTCCTGTTTTTACTAAATGTCCAATGTTTAATACTTGCCAGTTAGTATAAAACACTTTGTTAGGTAGAATTATTTGATAATAAATCCCTATTTCCCAGATACTTTTAATTGGAGATGTGTAAGTTTTCTTTATATTGTATATATTGCTGCATGATGTTCACTTAACTATTTGCATACCATGATGAGGAATATTAAGACCTTCATTAATCCATGTTCCATTTAATATTCTTCAGTCAATTCTCCCTTCTGTGGAGGGTATTCTGAAATTTTGTATGTAAGATAGTATCAACATGGCTGTAGTTAATTCATCTATATGGTGAGTGTCCTTCATGTTGGCCTCCAAGAGAGTCACCACATTGTCTTTTAATATATGTAATCCATCAGGAAACAGATACTCATTTAAGTCAGAAAGTTTAGATACTGTTGCTGTTGAATTAGCCATCATAAGCCTTACTTTCTCAAGTCTTTGAGTGTTGGGCTTTTTCATCCTCATTTTAAGGGACGAGGATTTACTTCCTTTTGTTTACTCTTAATTTATGTATTAGGCATATTGACTTCATTAACTAATCACCATCTCTTATCTTCCATTGGAAGTTCTTTAATATTAATAGTATTACTCTCTATTTGAGTTATAAAAAGTTTATTTAGTTAGCTACATACTCCCTACATGATGTTTTTTAGCTTTTGCTATGCATTTCTGATATAGTAATTTTACCTTATATTTAGGCACTACAATTTTCCTTTCCTGTTTACATATTGGTGCAGGGAGCTTTTTAGAGTATGCTAATTTTCTCCAATCCCTTTTAATTTCAGAGACAGTCTATTTTGCATAATAAAGACAATTCAAAATTCACCTGGAGAAAACTGTGATTCATATTGACATTTAACTTGTTTTTGTTGTTTATTGTTTGGGTCAGGGAATTGTCTCCAAAATGGACATGTATAAGGATGAATAGTCTTAGTTTTAATAAAGTTAACACATTCAGGTAATACGCTGCTTACATTCTTTTGAAAATATCCACAATCTCCTTCCCATAAGGAAAAAGTAGTATGTGTGGTATTTAGGAAGTAAATTAACTCTGGATACTTAAAAAAGTAATAGTGGGAGATTTGAATAACCTATCTAAAGATTCTCTATTAGAAATATTCTGTTTCTACTCTGAAAGCAGGGCACAATCCTTCAATAGGCCAGTTATATTATTTTCAATCATTGAAATAATTTTTTATTTAGAACTTGTTCAGTCATAGTTCTAGCAACCTGCCATCAACTGTTATACATATTGGTGGAACAAAAGATAGCCTGTTTATATGTAGCATTACCCCCAGGCTACTACATGCACAAATACATGCATACTTTTGATCAGCAATAGTCTTATTTCCTGGTCTCATTATTTGTGTTTGAATTAATACTTCCAGGCATTCAGTCTGGTGGTATCAGAGATGCCACTAGATGGAGATATAAGACCATGATCCTAGATAACTTTAGAATTTGACCAAATTCTTTGTGAATTATATTTCACTAAATTGCAATGCCAAAATTCTTGAAAACACCCCTTTTGTTGCTGTTGTTCCTGAGTGTATGTCTGGTCTAGAGGTAAAGTAAAAGTCAAGACAATTTCTTGCAATTGGGCAAATTCATTATCAATTAATGTCCTTGAGTGATATATCTGATTATCTTGAGCCAAACTAGAGGTGTATCTATCAAGAAGATTTGTGAGATACCCAGAGTTCATTTCTTGTGTCAAATAGACTTAGGGAATTGTTCCCAAAACATACCTTGTTGAAGATGACATATTTCTAAATGAACATTCCTAGGTGTAGGGTGAATGTCTTATCATTCACAATGACATTATGGGAGAGTGACAGGAATATCAGTCATGGGTGTGACACTAGTTAAATTCTGAGATATTATTGTACCAGGATGATGTATGGCATTTTCCCATTGCAATCTAAAATCTACTGAAAGAATAAACCATAGGATAAGTCCAATAATTAGTCCAAAAAAGAACCAGCAAAGTATTTGTGTATATGTTGCACACAAGGTTTACAAAAAAATATCTGAGCCTCACCTGTGAGTGGGTTTTGAGAAGAATCATATTTTGGGGGTTTCTGCATATTATCTTCTGACAAAGGCTTGTTAAATTCTGAATGTCTGGAAGTGTAGGATCATGGTGAAATATTGAGCATTTTTAAAATGTGTCATCCAAGTAATCCATTGGGAATGCAAACCTGTTCTTTCTGCTAAGGGGTTTTTGAATATGTGTGGATGAGGCTAAAGATGAGTAAATATGTACTTGTGCACCTTGTGACAATTGCTTTATGCATTGTTGTAACTTTTCAGTAGTCTTAAACTTTATTTTGGCATGGGTAAATATAAAATTAACATTGATTAGGTTTTCTACCTCCTTTATTATATGTTTGAATATATCCTGCTGTTGGTGAGCTATTGAGTATATTTATTAAGGGTTTCTGAATATCTGTTTTCTAAATAAGAGGCATTATTTAATTTTTAAATTATTTCTTATAATGCCGTCCCTTCTTGCTCTGTCCATTGAATATGTTGCCTCTCTAATCTGCTAATAACCAGATTCAAAGTTTTAATCAATTCAGCAATTCAGCAACAAGAATTCCATAAGCTTCCTTTATGCCCACATTTATTGACATTTAGCTTTGATGAATTGCCTTTGTTACAATTAATGGAAGAATATTACAAACTTACTGTTAACTATAGACTCTATTTTGCATTGACTGCATTTTTTCCTATATCCCATCCCATTTTCGACAACTTGCAATGATGACATTCATCTGTTCTCTCTCATGTAAAAACTTTCTTATGTTTGTATATTAATCACCATCATTTAACACTCTATGTTTTCCTAAGTAGTACAGTCCCAATTTTTATCCTCTATCATTCTGGTGTCATACAAGCCTATAGCCATCCTCTTTCAACTATACTCATAGTCAGCTTTGTACATTATAATTCAATATAAAGTATTTTGCTACCAGCAGATAGTATTGGGCTATCCATTTCTAGATCTTTACAATTAATCCTCTTGCACATTCCATACACCTTCAGCATCAAATGCCCAATCTCCACCCTCTACCTCCTGATACCTTGTGTTCTTTTATTATTATTATTATTTAGAAGTTTATTACTTTATGGCTGAGCAAGATGTTATACTAGCACATTTTTTAAAATTGTGATTGTTCACATATCATACAATTATCCAAAGATCCAAAGTGTACAATCAATTGTCCCCAGTACCATCATACAGCAGTGCATCCATCACAGTTAATTTTTATTCAATTTTTAGAACATTTTCATTACTCCAGACAAGAAATAAAGACAAAAAAAAAAAAAAAAAAAAAAAAAAGAATAGGAAACCCATATCCTCCTGTATCCCTAACCACCTCCCCTCATTTATTGACTCATAGTATTGGTATAGTACATTTGTTACCCTTTATGAAAGAATGTTGGAATACTATTAACTGTAGTATATAGTTTGCAATAGGTATATATTTTTCCCTATATGTCCCTCTATTATTAATTTCTGGTTGTAGTGTCATATATTTGTTCTGGTTCATGAAAGAGATTTCTAATATTTGTACAGTTAATATCAGACATGGCCTCAAGTTTTATGGTTTTATACATTCCTATCTTTTAACCTTCAACTTTCCTTCTAGTCTAGAGGTAAAGTAAAAGTCAAGACAGTTTCTTGCAATTGGGCAAATTCATTATCAATTAATGTCCTTGAGTGATATATCTGATTATCTTGCACCAATCTAGAGTTGTAATTATCAAGAGGATTTGTGAGATACCCAGAGTTCATTTCTTGTGTAAAGTAGACTTAGTAATTGTTCCCAAAACATACCTTGTTGAAGACCACATATTTCTAAATGAACATTCCTAGGTGTAGGGTGAATGTTCATACATGACTCTCCACATTCCACCACATTCATGCACCATTGAGCACTGTTAGTTATTCTCACAACATGCTACCATCATCTCTGTTCATTTCCAAATATTTAAGTTCATCCTAGTTGAACATTCTGCTCATACTAAGCAACTGCTCCCCATTCTTTAGCCTCATTCTATATCTTGGTAAATTATATTTCATGTCTATGAGTTTACATATTATAGTTAGTTCCTATCAGTGAGACCCTGCAATATTTGTCCTTATTTGTCTGGCCTATTTCACTCAGCATATTGCCCTCAAGGTTCTGTCATCAACCCATTTTATTAAGATGGTTTTGTTCACATGCCATACATTCCATCCTCAGTAAACAATCAATGGTTCCGTTATAGTCACATATTTGTGTTTACCACCCTCCTCACCACTATCTATATAAGGACATCTACATTTCTTCTACAAGGCAGGAGGAAGAGTCAAAAAGGTAGAGAGGCAAAAGAAAGAGAAAAAAATGACAGCTAGGAAGCAGCACAAGGAAACATAACCTTAAATCAAAGTAGAATAAAGAGACAGACAGCACTACCAATGCCAAGAGTCTCATAACCCTCCCCTATGCACCCCTCCTATCTGTATTTACCTTGGTATATTGCCTTTGCTACATCAAAGGAAGCATAATACAATGATTATGCCAATTATAGTCTCTAGTTTACATTGATTGTATTTTCCCCCCAGTACTTCCCTATTTTGAACATCTTGCAAGGTTGGCATTCATTTGTTCTGCCTTGTGAAAAAACATATTTGAACATTTTATCACAATTGTTGAACACTCTAGGTTTTGCTGAGTTATACAGTCCCAGTCTTTACCTTTCCTCTTTTTTTCTGGTGTCCCACATGCTCCTAACCTTCCTTTTTCAGCCGTATTCATAGTTATCATTTTTCAGTGTACTTACATTGTTGTGCTACCATCTCCCAAAATTGTATTCCAAACCTCTCACTCCTGCCTTTTCTTATTAGTCTGTACTACTCCCTTTAGTATTTCCTGCAGAGCAGGTATCTTGTTCACAAAGTCTCTCATTGTCTGTTTGTCAGAGAATATTTGGAACTCTCCCTCATATTTGAAGGACAGTTTTGCCAGATATAGGATTCTTGGTTGGTGGTTTTTCTCTTTCAGTATCTTAAATATATCACACCACTTCCTTCTTGCCTCCATAGTTTCTGCTGAGAAATCTGCACATAGTCTTATTAAGCTTCCTCTATATGTGATGGATCACTTTTCTTTTGCTGCTTTCAGGATTCTCTTTGTCTTTGACATTTGATAATCTGATTATTAAGTGTCTTGGCATAGGTGTATTGAGATCTATTCTGTTTGGAGTATGCTGTGCTTCTTGGATCTGTAATTTTATGTCTTTCATAAGAGATGGGAAATTTTCATTGTTATTTCCTCTATTGTTTCTGCCCCTTTTCCCTTCTCTTCTCCTTCTGGGACACCAATATATGTACATTCCTGTATTTCATTTTGTCCTTAAGTTCCCAGATTCATTGTTCATATTTTTTCCATTCTTTTCTCTATCTGTTCTTTTGTGTGTAGGCTTTCAGTTACCTTGTTCTCTATTTCTTGAGTGTTTTCTTCTTCCTCTTGAGATCTGCTGTTGTATGTCTCCATTGTGTCTTTCATGTCTTGTGCCTTTCATTTCCATAGATTCTGCCAGTCCTTTTTTTGAACTTTCAATTTCTGCCTTATGTATGCCCAGTGTTTTCTTTATAGCCTTTATCTCTGTTTCCATATCTTCTCTAAACTTTTTGAATTGATTTAGCATTAGTTGTTTAAATTCCTGTATCTCAGTTGAAATGTAAGTTTATTCCTTTGACTGGGCCATAACTTCATTTCTCTGTAGGTTGTAGTTTTCTGATGTCTAGGTATCTGACCTCCTAGGCCACCCCAAACAGGTTTTCCCAGATGAGAACAAGCTCAGGTCACAGAAGGAGGAAATATTCAGCATCCAGCTTCCCTGATTGTGTGTCTTAGAGGATTGACACAACCTGTGTTTTCTGCCCAGCAATTGACACCTGTCAGCCTGTCACTCCAGACTGGTGTAAGGAAGTGTATCCTGTGGCTGTTTTTCCCCAGGCTCTGGGGTCTGGTACTGAATGGAAGGTGGGTAGGGGAACTGGGCCTCACCTCTTTCCTCTAGGGAAGATATGACCCTAGAGAGAGATCATTTGCATATAAATAGATTCTTTGTTTCTCTGACTCTGCTATCTCCACCCTTGTCTGGGTCAGAGTGCTGGGAGTTTAAAATGGCTAAGGCTTTCTCTACTGCAGAGCACTGTGAGCTGAAAATGGTTGAGGCTTTCTCCACTGAGCCACCCAGGTTGAGAGAGAAGGAAAGGGACAGAAAGCCCCCTTTCAGGGTTGTCTGTGGCCCCCAGATTCACCCATCAGCCAGAGATAGCACACAATCCTTTGGGCTCCCCATCCTGAGACAGATACATCCCCTGACTCTTCAAGGTCAGTTGTCACCAAAAGCCTCTGTCTGCTTGTTGGGGATTCATAGTTTGTATTAAGCAGTTAGCATTAAACCCCAGTTAGAGCTGGGCTGAAGTATATTTGCTTGTTCCGAGAGTGCTGCTCTTTAGCACAATGAGACTTTGCAGTTCAGGCTGCTGTGAGGGAGGGAGTCTCAGCTCAGGTCCACAGTTTTTAACTTACAGATTTTATGCTGCAATCTCAGGCATTCCTCCCAATTCAGGTTGGTGTATGATAAGTGGACAGTCATGTTTGTCTCCCCACAGTTATTCCAGGTTATTTACTAGTTCCTGTTGTTTATTAGTTGTTCCAGGGGGACTAACTAGCTTCCACTCCTCTCTATGCCACCATCTTAACTCCCTCTCCCAGAACCAAAATCTTTTGATGACTCCTTTCCTTGTTCTACCCTGTGTTCTTAAATTAAGCTTTCAGAGTTTGCTCATTATATTTCACATTAGTAAGATAATGCAGTATTTTTCCTTTTGTTTCTGGCTAATTTCACTCAACATAATGTGCTCAAGGTTCATCGTTGTTGTATGCATCATGATTTTCTTCCATTTTACAACTGTGTAAATACTCTGTCATATGTATATACCACAGTTTGTTTATGCACTGATCCTTTAATGAACATTTGGACTGTTTCCATTTCTTGGCAATCATGAATAATGGCACTATAAATATTGATGTACAAATGTCCATTCATGTCCTAGCCTTCAGTTTCTCTGGGTATGTACCTGGTAATGGGATTGCTGATTTATATGGCATTTCTATTCTTAGGTTCCTGAGGAACCACCAAATTGTGTTCCAGAGCAGTTGCATCATTCTACATTCCCACCAACAGTGAATAAATGTACCTCTTTCTCTACATCCTCTCTAGCCCTTGTAGTTTTCTGTTCATTTGTTTTGTTTTGTTTTGTTTTATAATGGCCATTCCAGTAGGTGTGAGATGATATCTCCCTGTGGATTTGAATTTCATTTCCCTAATAGCTAATGAAGTTGAGCATCTTTTCATACATTTTAGAGCCATTTGCATTTCCTCTTTGGTAAAGTGTCAGTTCATGTATTTTACCCATTTTTAATTGGGTCCTTTGTCTTTTTGTTGTTTAGTTGTAGGATCTCTGTATATTCTGGATATTAAACCCTTATTTGATATGTGGTTTCCAAATATTGTTTTCCATTGCATAGGCTGCCTTTTTACTTTCCTGAAAAGTCCTTTGTGCAAAATAGTTCAATTTTGAGGAAATCGCTTTTATCTATTTCTTCTTTTATTGCTCATGTTTTGGTTGTAAGGTCTAGGTAACCACCTCCTATCACAAGATGTTTAAGATATTTCCCTACATTTTCTTCTAATAAATTTATGGTCTGAGTCCTAATGTTTAGATCTTTGATCCATTTTCAGTTAAATTTGTATACTGTCTGAGAAATGGGTCCTGTTTCATTCTTTTCAATATCATATCCAGTTCTCTGGGTACCATTTGTTGAAGAGGCTGCTGTTCCTTCTCTAGTTCCTCTAGGTAAACAGTTAATTCCTTGATTTTTGCTCTTTCTTCTTTTTTTAATATAGGCATTTAGGGCAACAAATTTCCCTCTCAGCACCCTCTTTGTGGCATCCCCTACATTTTGATATACTGTGTTTTCATTGTCATTTTGCTTGAGATATTTACTAATTTCTCTTACAATTTCTTCCTTGACCACTGGTTAAGAGTGTGTTGCTCAGCCTCCATATATTTTTGAATTTTCTGGCCTTTCATCTGTTGATTTCCAACTTCATTCCAGTATGATCTGAGAAAGTGTTTTGTGTAATATCAATATTTTAAAATTTATTGAGAATTGCTTTGTGACCTAACATGTGGTCTATCCTGGAAAATATTCCATGTGCACTTTTAGCATGCAGTGTTCCATAAATATATGTTAAGTATAGTTCATTAATCATACTATTCAGTATCTCTTGTGTCCTTAGTGATCTTCTATGTAGATGTCCTATCCATTGGTGAAAGTGGTGTATTGAAGTCTCCAACTATTATTATAGATATATCTACTCATCCCTTCAGTGTTGTCTGTGTGTGTCTCATGTATTTTGGAGTGCTCTGGCTCAGTGCATAAATATTAATGACTGTTATGTCTTCTTGGTGAACTGTCCCTTTTATTAATATATAGAGTCCTTCTTTGTCTCTTTTAATTGGTTTACATTTAAAGTCTAATTTGGCTGATATTGGTATAGGTTCCCTCACTCTTTTCTTGTTGTTGTTTCTATGAAATATCTTTTTCAAACCTTTCATTTTCAACCTATTTTTGTCCTTGTATCTAAAATGAGTCTCTTGTAGACAACATATAGATGGGCATGTTCTGCTTTTTAATCCATTCTGCTAGTCTATGTCTTTTTATTATTTAATGTTATTACCATAAGGGCAGTAATTTCTTTACTGTTGTGTCTTTTGGGTTTGATATGTAATATCTTGTTTTTTCTCTCTTTCCTTTTATCTATCATGATAGTCTTCATTTCTACACTCTTTCTCATACCTCTCTTGTCTTTTCATATCAACCTGTTGCAATCCATTTAGTATTACTTGTTAAGCATGTCTGTTCACAAACTTTCTGTGTCTGTCTGAAAATATTTAAAGTTCTCCTTCAATTTTTTAAAATTCATTTTTATTGAGATATACTCACATACCATGCAGTCACACAAAGCACACATTCAGTTGTTCACCGCACCATTATATAGTTGTGTATTCATCACCAAAATTAATTTTTGAACATTTTCATTACCACACACACAAAAATAATAAGAATAAAAATTAGAGTAAAAAAGAACACTGTGCCTTTATTTTGTTTTGTCCCCATTTTTCTACTCATCCATCCATACACTGAACAAAGGGGAGTGTGGTCCATACGGCTTTCCCAATCACATTGTCAACCCTCATAAGCTACATTTTTATACAATCATCTTCACAATTCATGGGTTCTGGGTTGTAGTTTGATAGTTTCAGATATTTACTGCTAGCTATTCCAATTCATTAGAATCTAAAAAGGTTTGTCTATATTGTGCATTAGAGTGTGCACCAGAGTGACCTCTCAGCTCCTTTTGGAATCTCTCTGCCACTGAAGCTTATTTCATTTCCTTTCACATCCAATCCCTTTTGGTTAAGATGTTTTCCATCCCACAATGGCAAGTCTAGATTCCTCCCCAGGAGTCATATTCCATGTTGCCAGGGAGATTTACTCCCCTGGGTGGCAGATCCCATGTAGGGTGGAGGGCAGTGATTTCATCTGCCAAGTTGGCTTAGCTAGAGGGCCACATCTGAGCAACAAATAGGCATTCAGGAGGAGGAGACTCTTAGGCACAATTATAGGCAGGCCTAGCCTCTCCTTTGCAGCAACAGTCTTGCCAAGGGGAAGTCCTGTGGTAGAGGGCTCCGTCCATCAAACAGCAACCAACAAGGTGGGGAAGCCCAATACCCCTGAATTCTCCACCAGCTTCTCAGAGTGGCTTTGCATATTTTTTCATTGTTCTTTTTTAAATTAACTCCTTTTTAAAAAATTAACTATATCAAAAATATTTTTTAAAAAGACATACAATAAAAAAATTTCAGACAAACCATAACAAGGGAGTAAGAAAAAGACAACTAACCTAAGATAACTACTTTACTTCCAACATGTTTCTACTCTACCCCAAGAAAATAACCTACTATAGCAACAGTTCTGTGAACTTGTTCCTACCATACCCATTAGAAATTAACAAACCATAGTCATTCCTGGGCATTCCCAGGATGTTAAATTTACCCATGACAGCTTATCTGTTCTTATTTGGTTATTGTCCCCCTTTCATTAAGTGCTCTCTATAGCTAGTTCCCCTACATTCTACATTATAAACCATTTATTTTAGGAGTGTGTTGTTTAACCTCCAGGTGTTTGTGAATTTTCTAAGTCTCTTATGGTTGTTGACTTCTAATTGTATTCCATTGTGGTCAGAGAATGTGCTTTCAATAATTTCATTTTTTTTTAATTTATTGAGGCTTGTTTTATGTCCCAGCATATGGTCCATTCTGGAGAAATTTTCATGAGCACTAGAGAAGATTGTGTATCCTGGTGATTTGGGATGTAATGTTCTATATATGTCTGTTAAATCCAATTCATTTATCAGATTTTTTAGGTTTTCAATTTCCTTATTGGTCTTCTGTCTGGTTGATCTACCTATAGGAGAGAGTGAGGTATTGAAGTCACCCATAGTTGTTTTGGAAACATCTATTGCTTCCTTTAGTTTTGCCAATGTTTGTCCTATGTATTTTAGGGCATCTTGATTGGGTGCATAAGCATTTATGATTATTTCTTCTTGTTGAATTGTTCCTTTTATTAGTATGTAGTGGTCTTCTTTGTCTCTCATAACATCCTTACATTTAAAGACAATTTCTTCTTAGATTAATATTGCTATTCCTGCTTTCTTTTGGCTGTAGCTTGCTTGAAATATTTTTTCTATCCTTTCACTTTCAGTTTCTTTGATCCCTGTGTCTAAGATGAGTCTCTTATAAGCAACATATTGATGGTTCATATTTTTTAATCCATTCTGCCAATCTATATCTTTTAATTGGGGAGTTTAATCCATTTACATTCAATGTTATTACTGTGAAGACATTTTCTTGAATCAGCTATCCTATCCTTTGATTTATGTTTGTCAGATATATTTTTCTCCTCTCTCTCTTAATGTCCTTTAATGTACCCTTACTGAGTCTCTTGAGTTCTGAACCTTTCACCATATCTCTTCCTCCTTTTTTGTTTTTCTTTTGGTAGGCCTCCCTTTAGTATCTCAAGTAGGGCAGGTCTCTTCTTAGCAAATTCTCTCAGCATTTGTCTTTGAAAAGTTTAATCTTTCCCTCAAATTTGAAGGAGAGCTTTGCTGGATAAGAAATATTGGTTGGAAATTTTTCTCTCTCAGAATTTTAAATATGTCATGCCACTACTTTCTCACCTCCATTGTGGTCACTGAATAGTCACTGCTTAGTTTTATGCTGTTTCCCTTATAAGTGGTGAATTGCTTCTCTCTTTCTGCTTTCAAAACTTGCTCCTTCTCTTCAGCATTTGACAGTCTTATAAGAGTATGTCTCAGAGTGGGTTCATTTGGATTTATTCTGTTTGGAGTTCATTGGGCATCTATGATTTGTTGATTTATGTTGTTTAGAAGGTTTGGGAAGTTTTCTCCTACAATTTCTTTGAATACTCTTCCTAGACCTTTGCCCTTCTCTTCCCCTGCTGGAACACCAATGATTCTTATGTTGTGTGCTATAAGTTGGCCATCATATCCCTGAAATCCATGTTGATTTTTTCAATTTTTCCCCATTCTTTCTTTTGTTCTTTCACTTTCCATTCTGTCCTCCTTGAGCTCACTGATTCATTTCTCAGGTTTCTCTAATCTAGTACTGTGAGTATCCAGAATCTTTTAAATTTGATTGACAGTTTATTTTATTTCCATAGGATCATCTATTTTTTTAAAATTTACTATTGAAAATTCTTTTTTATGTTCCTCTAGGGACTTCTTCATGTCCTTAATATTCTTTGCCATGATCTTGTTGTTTGTCATTAGTTCTTTGATTAATTGCTCCAAGTACTGTATCTCCTCTGATCTTTTGATTTCATGTTTGGGTTTCAGTTATCCATATCTTCTGGTTTCTTCATATGCTTTAAAATTTTCTGTTGTTTTTGGCCTCTTGGCATTTGCTTATCTTGATAGGGTTCTTTTAAGATATGCAGGCTTATTTTAACAAAAGTATCTAATTGGTCAGAGCTACTGCTTGGTGAAGTGCACTTTCTCTGACTAACCAGCAGGTGGCATCCACAAGCCACCTATTCCCCTCTGCCAGTTCTCCTCATCTTTCTCTCTGTGGTGTGTGGAGTCTGAATCTCCTGGGGGTCCAATTTGTACAGCAAATATTTCTGTGTAGTTCATGCTGCCCTCCCTGAATGTTGAGGATGTGTCTGAGCAGTTAGGAAGGGAGGGCAGCTTTAATAATCAAATCTCCCAGGTGTACCTTGAGAGTTAAAGCTGTTGCAGGAGTCCAAACCTTTGATTCAGTCTCACCACAGTTTGTCTCTGTCATGGACCCACAAGTCCCTGGTATTGGTATATGATCCCTGGGAGTTCTATGTAGCCCCTTTTCTAAGCTGTGCCCTCCTAGGGCCTCTGCTGAGGGTACACTATGCTCTGTCACAGGTCATCACAGACCCAAAGGGAAGCTCTGAGCTGCAGGGCCCTGCAGGGGTGTTCTCAGCCTGCTGAAAAGATGGCTGTATGGGGCATGATAATTTTCCCCTTTAGTGGACTTCCACCTTCCTAGCTCCAGGACAATTAGCTGCAGGTGTGTGAAAGGCTATATCCATGCCAGATACTGAGGTGTGTGAATGGGTTTTGGGAAGCACTTTCTGCCCCACTGAACTGCATGGCTCTTGCTGCCAGATCCACAGCCATTTTGGGTTTTTACTCTACTCTATCTTCAAAAGCCAACCCCCAGTTTCTCCTGACTGTGGCATGGCTGCCAGTTCTCCAGCAGGCTCACTCACTCATTTCAGAATGTAGACTTGGTTTCACCAAGTGCACAGTCCCTGTGGATTTAGCAGACCTTGTCCAGCTGGTGCATTGCTGGAACTGGTATTCTGGAGCACTTTCTGTCTTTTATCTAGTATTTATCATGGAGATGATTTTTTCCCCACCTCTCCTAATCCACCATCTTCTCTCTTCTCCCACATTTTGTTTATGCACTCATGTGTTGATGGACGCTTGGCTTGTGTCCACCTTTTGTCTTTTGTGCATATGGCTGCTATGCACATTGGTGTAAAATAATACATTTGAGTCCCTGTTTTCATTTCTTTTGTTTATATATCTAGGAGTGGAATTGCCTGTTGTATGCTTTTTGAGAAATGCCAGATTGTATTCCACTTCTGCTCTCCTATTTTACATTCCCCCAACAATGTACAATTGTTCCAATTTCTCCACTTCTTCACTGACATAGTTATTTTCAGTTTTAAAATAATAGTCATGAAATGGTATCTCACTATGGTTTTAATTTCCATTTCCCTGATGACTAAAGATGTTGAGGGTCTTCTTATGTTCTTGTTGGCCATTCATATACCTTCTTTAGAAAAATGTAGATTTATGTCTTTTGCTTATTAAATTTTTTTGTTTTATATTTGTTGTCATTTATTTATAGCTATTCTTCATACACTCTAGATATTGAACTCTTACATGTATAGGATTTGCAACTATTTCTCCAATTCTGCATTTTTTCACTTTCTTGATAATGTTCTTTGATCCACAAAAATGTAATTTTCTTGAATTCCAGTTACATATACAAGTTAACCTTGTGATATTTTACTTTAAATTATTTCTTCTAAATGAAACTTAAAGACCACAGGGCAGATGATTGTTTTATTTTTTAGTATAATTCCCTCACTGGCACAACTCTGTCTCAAAGTGATCATGGCTTCCCTCAAGAATGTTGCATAGTAGCCAAAGGAAGGTAATAAATCATGAGTAACATAAAAAAAATAGAGTAATTACCTAAAATACCTGTTTTTAGAAATATGCACCACAAATTTTTTCCAGAATAGTGATTTTTTTGAGTAAATATTATGAAAAGTCATGGGGTTTCTAGGAATTAGTCCATGTTGTCTAAGATACCATATCTGTTGGGTTACAATTATTCCTAATATTCTTTCTTTTTTTCAGGTCTCAAAGTTATAATGCATGGTTTAAAAGAAGAAAGTAGAAAATGAGAAAGCTGGTTATAGTTTTGAGGGAATCTCAGAAAAGAGGAAAACAAAGGGAAAGAAAATGGGAAAAGTTTGGAGTAAATCCAGTGGCCCAAAATCCCAGTCTATCACCCACAGCCCAGCCCTTGGAGCAGGACTGAAGAATTAGGTCAGTTTTGTACGTGTTTTTTGTTTTGTTTTGTTTTGTTTTTTAATCAAATCACAAGAAAACTGGCTTGGCTTCTCTTTGAGCTTGTGAGATCACTGCATGTCCATCACTCTGGCCAGTCCTGCATTTCCACATAGTTTCTTTTGTCTCTTCTAAGCCTTAGCTTATCTCCCAGTCTGTGGCTTCCAGGGAGTGTGAACATTAAGTTAGTGAGGCTGCTTCAGTGTCTGGCCCAGGCATCCATCTAGACTCTCCTTGTACATCTCCTAGGTTTGAGAGGGGTTGGAGGGACAGACCCTGCCCAGGCAGTCCTCACCATGGATAGGGGATGAGACAGCATCCAAGGGATCACCATCCTTTTCCCTCCCAAACCAACTCAGGTGGAGGGGGAGTAGCTATCACCAGAGCTTGTGTTGGTGAAGGTTTTGCCTTGGCACAGAACAAATGTCAGTTGTGAACCTGAGAGATCTATCATTGGGAGCAGGTTGTGAAGGGTTGGGTCATTGGGATCACTGAACCAGCACTTGATTGGGATGGTGTTGTCCAGATGATTCCTGTAAGCCCCTGGGGAGTTATCCAGGATCACAATGCTAGAGAAGTCACTGTGGACCACAGAGAGGTCCTTGATGTAACTGCCCAAATCCAAAATTTAGTGTTGTCCATAGTATCTCTTCTTGAGAATCCTTCTGCTATTGTCCAGTTTGTCTACCACAGCAGAGCCATGAATCTCCATTCTTTCTGTGAATACCACCAACTCATATCATTGGGCCACCACTTCTAAGAAGAAATCCACATAAATACTCTTATGTGCAATAAACTGGACAGGATGTTTGTGTATCACCACCTTGAAGATGAAGTCAGATGTTCCAGGCCAAACCTGGCCTCCATCTCATCATGGTGGGAGTGGATAAGTGTTTCATCCAGATCCAGAACTAGGATCTTTCTCTTCACCTGGCCCAGCTGATGCTGGGACACAGGAGATAAAAGAAGGATATCATATCAATGAGTTTGGTACTGAATTACAGTGCAGATCTGCATCCACAAAAGGTAAATGACAAAGCTCCAGAGCTTGATGTTGAAGGCCATGGACAAACACAGCCCCAGAAGATACTGTGTCCACATCAGCCTAATGATCCTGACACCAGTGGCCCAAGGGCCCCTGTGACCTTGCTTGGCTAGGGCCCCATATAATCACTTCTGCCAGGATGGGAAATGTGGAACCTGAGTGGCTGTAGAGGCTGTAGAGGGTGGCGCAGAGCAGAAGGTTCAGAAAACCACCCTGGCAAGGGGGAAGCCAAGCAGAGCAGGCACCTGGGAGACATGTGGGTAGATCCCATGCTGGGGATTGGGGGTAAATAGACAGGGTGTGGCACCTATGGCTTTGTGGAGGTTTTAGGCTGAGACAGGTCAGGCTTTGATGAGCCCAGGAGGGAAGGGGATGGAGAATTTTGAGAGAAGGAAATGGGGGTGGGTAAGAAAGGGAAGGGGCCATAGTATTCTCTCATAACCTACTTATTCTGTGAGATTTTTAGTAATGTCATCACTTTCATTACTAACTTTAGTGTAATATATAGGTGTTTTAATTTTGTTGATCTTTTCAAGGAACCAACTAGTAGTTGGTTTCTGTTTTCTAGTTCATTTCTGCTCTAATTTTTATTTCCTTCCTTCTACCTGCTTTGGCTATAGTTTGCTCTTTTTTTTTTTGTATTTCCTTAAGATGTAAAATTATGTTATTGATTTGAAATAGTTATTTTTTTTAAAAAATACAGTTTTATTGAGATATACCCTACAATCATCCACAGTGTACAGTTATTCACAGTACCATCATATAATTGTGCATTCATCACCAGAATCAATTTTTCAACATTTTCCTTATTCCAAAAGAAATAAAAATTAAAGTAAAAAGAACACCTAAAACATTCCATAACCCCCATCCCACCCCATTCTTCACTTAGTGTTTGTCCCCATTTTTTCTACCTATTTTCCATACACTGGATAAAAGGAGTGTAAGCCAACAAGTTTCCACAATCACACAGTCACACCATGTAAGTTACATAGTTATGCAATCATCTTCAGGAATCAAGGCTACTGGGTTGCAGTTCAACAGTTTCAGGTATTTACTTCTAGCTATTCCAATACACTAGAAACTAAAGAGGGATATCTATATAGCACATAGTAATCCCCTCCAGAGTGACTTCTATAATCCATATGACATCTCTCAGCCACTGAAACTTTAATTTGCTCCATTCTCTTTCCCCTTTTAGTCAAGAAGATTTTTTCTGTCCCTCAGTGCTGGGTCCAAGCTCATCCCCATCTGCCATGTCCCACATTTCCAGGGAGATTTCCATCCCTGGGACTCAGGGAGGGCAGGGAGTTCACCTGCCTTGTGCACTTGAGAGAGGCCACTTCTGAGCAACAGAGACATTCTCTGGGGGAGACTCTTAGGCACAATTATAAGTAGGCCTACACTCTCCTTTACAGTAACAAGCTTTATAAGGGCAAGCCCCAAGATTAAGTGCACATTCTACAAAATTATTAGTCTTCAGAGATTGTGAGAATATCAGTAATAACCCAGATGGGGAAATCCAACCTTCCTGCATTTTTCCCCAGTTTCTTGGGGGGACTCTGCAAATATATTTTTGTTCTCTGCCAAAATTACTTTAGGATAGCTCAGGATTTCCCACTAACCTGTACAAACCTAACAGATCTCACTTCCTATTCAAAGTTCCATGCAATTGTGCTGTTTGAATAACCTGAAAGTACAAGTTAAATTATTTAGTGTGCTGCAGAAAATATAGATCCTGCATCAAATAAACATCTCTTCCCTTGGTCACACACACAGGCTGAAGTTTTTAAAAGATAGTCAATACCATCCTTTACCCTTTGGCTGAATTTTCCTTATACCTAACAAGATCTGCTCCATTCATATCTCTAATTGAAGTCTGAACTCTTTTTCAGCTTAACAGTTGCTATATGAGGTAATGTTGACATTCATATCTGCTGAGCTCCAGCTCTGAGTTTCAGGTGTCCACAGATATGCAAAGTTCCAGAGACTGACTGGGTTATACACAAACAGTTCAGCATCTCAGAATTTAGAGATAACCATTACAACTCAAGAAGAGATATGACAGCTTGAAGGGTGTACAATCTAGGGACCATTACAATAAGCATTACCCTCATAAGCTGTGCTCTAACATTCAATTCTCAGAGTTTACACATTATAGTTTATCAATATTAGTGAGGCATTATAAAGTGTGTCCTTTCATTTCTAGCATACTTCATTCAAAATGCTGTCCTCAGTATCCATTCACCTAGTTGTATGTCTCACAGTTTCATTCCTTCTTGTGCAGCATTCTATTTTATGCATACATGACAGTTTACATTCTGTTAATCAGTCAATGTACCCTTAGGCCACCTCCATCCATTGCAAATTATAAATACTGCCACCATAAACACCAGTGTGCAAATGTCCATTCATGTCCCTGCTCTCATATCTTCCACATATACACCCCATAAAGAGGTTGCAGTATCTTTTGGCACCCCCATATTTAGCTTCTTTTGGAATCATCACACTGTCCTCCAGATAGGCTACGCCATTTTACTTCCCCACCAACAGTAAATAGGTACATCCCTCCATGTTCTCTCTAATACTTTTATACCTCTATATTTTCCCTGCAATTTTACAGAGATATATTCACATACCATACAGTCATCCACAGTGTACGGTCAATTCGCAGTATCATATAGTGCATTGATTACCACAGTCAGCATTTGAACATATTCATTACTTCAAAAAAATGAAAAAAGTTAAAACAGTACTATTAAAAAAAGAGCAAAGATTAAAAATGCCATACAATATAATAATAAAATCAGAAAACAAAACCTCTACAATAATCCCATACCCCTCCCTATATCCCCCTCTCATAAACATTTAGCTTTGGTGTCTTGCCTTTGTTACATTTAGTGGAAGCAGATTACAATGTTACTATTAACCATAGACTCATTTGCTTTGATTATACTTTTCTCCAATACCATCCCTTGCAAGTTTGACATTGTTGTCCTACATGTAATATTTTTATATTTGTATATTTAGTCACCATAATTAACCACTCTAGATTCACCAAGTTATACAGTCCCAGTCTTTATCATTTATTTTTCCTTCTAGTGCCATAATTTCCCCTAGCACTCCTCTTTCGGCTTTACTCACAGACATCTTTGTTCAGTGTACTTACAATATTGTGCTGCCATCACACAGTATTATGCTATCCATTTTTGGATCTACACAATCAATCCTGTTGAACATTCTCTGTTCTCAGCTTTTGTCTCTCAAAGTTTACTCATTAATGTTAGGTCATATAAGTGAGACCATTCATTATTTGTCCTTTTGTTTCTGGCTAACTTCCCTCAACATAGCATCCTCAAGGTTCATCCATGCTATTTTATATTCTGTGACTTTGTTCTGTCTTACTGATGCATAATATTCCATCATGTTTATATACCACAGTTTGTTTATCCATTCATCCATTGATGCACATTTGGGCTATTTCCCTATCTGGGCAATCATGTAGGCTGCCCTTTTACCTTTCTGACAAAGTCCTTTGATATATAAAAGTGTTCAATTTTGATGAGATCCCATTTATCTGTTTCTTCTTTGCTCACACTTCGGATGTAAGGTATGGGAAACCACCTGCTATCAGAAGGTCTTTAAGATATTTTCCTACATTTAGAGCTAATGTTTAAGTCTTTGATCCATTTGAAGTTAATTTTTGTATAAAGTATGAGATAGGGGTCCTCTTTCATTCTTTTGGATATGGATATCCAGTTCTCCAAACACCATTTATTGAAGAGGCAGTTCTGGCCCACTTGCTTTGGCTCGACTGCCTTATCAAAGATCAATTTCCATAGATGAGAGGGTCTATTTCTGAACACTCATTTCTATTCCATTGGTCAGAATATCTATCTTTTTGCCAGTACCCAGCTGTTTTGACCACTGTAGCTTTGTAGTATGCTTTAAAGTCAGGTAGTGTGAGACCTCCCACTTCATTGCTCTTAAGATATTTTTCAATATTTGGGGCACCCTACCCTTCCAAATAAATTGGTTTTTGTTTTTTCTTGTTCTGCAAATTAAGTTATTGGGATTGTAATGGGTATTGCATTGAATCTATACATCAGTTTAGGTAGAATTGACATATTAACTACATTTAGTATTCCAATCCATGAACACAGTACGTTCTTCCATTTTTCAGGTCCTGTTCAATTTCTTTTAGCAGTTTCTTGCAGTTTTCTCTGTATAGGTCCTCTGTGGCCTTGGTTAAGTTTATTCCTAAATACTTGATTCTTTTGGTTGCTATTGTAAATGGAATTTTTTTCTTGATTTCCTCCTCCTGTTGCTCATTATTTGTGTATAGGAAAACTACTGAATTTTGCATGTTGACCTTGTAGCCTGCCACTATGCTGTACTCATTGATTAGCTCTAGGAGCTTTGCTGTAGATTTTTCTGGATTTTCTATATGTAGGATAATGTCATCTGCAAACAATGAAAGTTTTACTACCTCCTCTCCAATTTGGATCCTTTTACTTGTCTTAATTGCTCTAGCTAGACCTTCCGGCATGATGTTGAAGTGGTGACAGTGTGTATCCCTGTCTTGTGCCTGATCTTAAAGGGAAAGCTTTCCCCATTGAGTATGATGTTAGCTGTGGGTTTTTCATATATTGCCTTTCTCATATTGAGAAAGTTCCCTTCTATTCATATCCTTCGAAGTGTTTTCATCAAGAAATGATGTTGAATTTTGTCAAATGTCTTTTCTGCATTGATTGAGATGATCATGTGATTCTTCTACTTTGATTTATTGATGTGGTGTATTACATTAATTGTTTTTTTTTATGTTGAACTAGTGTTGAATACCTAGAATAAATCCCACTTGATCATGCTCTGTAATTCTTTTAATGTGCTGCTGGATTCAATTAGTGAGTGTGTTTTTTGTTTTGTTTTGTTTTGTTTTGTTGAGGATTTTTGCATCTGTATTCATTAAAGTGGTTGGTCTCTAATTTTTTTTTTTTTTGTAGTATTTTTTTTGGCTTTTGTATTAAGGTGATATTGGCTTCATAGAATGAGTTAGGTAGCCTTCTCTTCCCTACAAATTTTTGAAGAATTTGAGCAGGATTTGTGCTAATTCTTTCCTGAATGCTTGGTAGAATTCACAGGTGGAACCATCTAGTCCTGGATTTTTCTTTATTGGGAGTTTTTGATGACTGATCAATCTCTTAAATTGTTATTGGTTTGTTGAGGTCCTTGCTGGGATCAGTGGCTTATTGCAAATGTCTGAGGTTTTCTGCAATATTACATAGAATAGCTGTTTCAAAGAAAAAAAGAAAACCCTTTTCAAGGCCTTTCCCCAGCCTCCAAGTTTTCTCAGACCTGGTTTGGGCTATTTAAAGATAAGCTCTTTAGGCTCTTATCTCTTTCACCTGAATAGTTATTCTCAGACAACTTTTGTTCACAATTCTGCCCTTGCCTGGGGGCAGTGCTGAAGCAGGATCTCTGATTGGCTATTGAAAACTTAAAAGATAAAGAGTTGGAGAGTAAGAAAGGAAAAGAGGAAAAAAAAAACAAAAAAACTTTTTTAGAGCCATAACCCAGATCCCCAGGTTTAGGTGCCAGAGTCCAAATTAGTACCCATTTCTATATGCCCTTTTTTCTTGGAGCCTAGCTCTTTTCCAGTTTTCTGAACACCTCCAATTCCAAAAGTCTCTGTTTTTATTGTTTTTGTCAACTCACTTCCTCTCTGTTGGACTGATTTCCCCAGCTATTTTTGAGCCTGCTTCTGGTTTACCTGTGCTTGAAGCTTTCATTCAGCAGTCTGAATTTGTTATTAATTTTTAATTAGGTCCAGGTTGAAACCCCTTCTTGCTCCCAGCACAGATTTTTTTCTTTTTCCCTCATGAAGCCAGCTCCAAGACAGTCTGCCATTCCTCTGTGGGAGGGTCATTAGCCCCCTGGCTGGTGAATGTTACACATTTTCACTGCAATCTCAGCCTCTCTGCCCATTCCACTTTGGTGTATGATGCATGACCAGTCATGGAAGTCCACAAAAACATAGCTGTTGCGGAGAGTTCCAGTTCCTATTTACCAGCTGCCCAGAGGAGTAACTAGATTCCACACCTCACCACTCCATCTTGCCCCACCTCCTATTCCTTTTTAATATAGGTGTTTTTTTACTATATATTTCTCTGTTAACAATGTTTTCTTTGCATCCCATAAGTTTGGTATGTTGTGTACTCATTTCTGTTTATCTCAAAATGTTTCCAAAATACTCTGTGATTTCATCTCTCACAATTTGGTTAAGAGTGTGTTGTTCAGTTTCCACATATTTGTGAATTTTCCAGTTTCCCTTTTGTTATTGATTTCTGGTTTCATTCCACTTTGGTTAAAGAAGATACTTATGATTTCAGTTTTTCTTTGTATTTTGTGATGTATCATATGGTCTATCCTGGGAATGTTCCATGTGCAGTTGAGAAGAATATGTATACTGCTGGATATAGTTTGTTCATCATGTTGTTCAAGTCCTTAATTTGCTTATTGATATCCATCAACTTTTTCTTTGTGTTTGTGAAAGTGGGAAATTGGACTCTCCAACTATTATGGTAGAGCTGTTTATTTCTCACTTCAAATCTGTCATTTTTTTCATCCATATTACTTTGGTCCTCTGTTTTTCCTTGCATATAAAATTATATGTTTTGATGATTGGCCCTTTTATAGTTATATAATATACTTTGACTTTTGTAACAATGTTTGATTTAATTGCGTCTGCTACAACTAGTCAGCCTGGCTCTCTCTTTTTTACTATATGCTTTTAACATTGCAGTATTGTTTTCCATTCTTTTGACCTCCTTAGGCCTTTGGCTCTAAATTGAGCCAGGATAGACCATATGATGCATCATTACATACATAGAAAAAATGAAATCATAAGTATCTTCTTTGACCAAAGTGGAATGAAACCAGAAATCAGTAACAGAAAGGAAACTGGAAAATTCACAAATATGTGGAAACTGAATAACACACTCTTAACCAAAGTGTGAGAGATGAAATCAGAGAGGCTTTCATCATCTTTTATCCATTATCTAATTAAGTACTTACTTGAAATGAAATTGTAATAAACTATTTAATTATGCAGAGGTTGGCATAATGGCTAATACTATAAGTTAGGACTTCTTCCATTTTATAGTTTTCTATATGTATTTTGTTTCCTTCATTAATAGTTTTTTACTATAGTTTATAGTGTACTATTTTAATTGACTTCTCATTTCTTATTTTTTAAACACATTTTGAAGTAATTTAAAATTTATAGGAAATTTGCAAAGATAAAGAAGATCACAATACACCTCTTCCTCTGACATCTAGATGCACAAATTTTAACATTTTGCCATGTTTGCCAAATCATTACATTCATCACTATTTGCTAGGGTTCTCTATGGAAACAGAACCAACATGAGATATCAGTAAATGTAAGATTTTACAAAAGTGTCTCTCACAACTTTGGGGATGCATTTGTCCAAATTCTTTAGGGCAGGCTGTGAAATGAACTCAGAAGATGCTGGCTGGCCAAAGAAGTAAAGGTTCTTTCTTTCTCCCTTAAAATTCTTCAACTGATTGGATTCAGTTGAGCTGATTGAAATCTTTCATTGTGGAAGACATGCCCTTCATTGATATAATTAGTCACAGGCACAGTCAATTGACTGATGATTTAATATACCAGCCCTCCAGTTTATTAAACAGTCACAAATGTCCTTGCAGTAATGTTTAGGCCAGTGCTTTCTTTACCAGACCCCTGGACATCATCACATGCCCAAGTTGACACATGAAAGTAGTTATCAGAGTCCACCCCTTGTCAACTTGGCAGTTACATACATCACCTTAAGCCATACTTTATCTCTAAATAGAGCACAATAACATATATATATTTTGCCTAACAATACTCAGCTCTCCTGTGTACAGGAAATGCACTGACTCTCTCCAGAATAGGGTGTAAGTCCTTAGGTAATGTTGACTCATAAACTTCATTTCCTATACCTTAAATATTGTGAAATGAAAAATACAGCTTATATCATATGAGAAGGGGAGAAGAAACCAAAAGTATTTTCTTTACAGACAAATACATACTCATAACAAAACAGAGAAAATATTCATGCAATCATAGTCATCATTTCTGTAACTGGTTACATGGTCACACTTCATATTTATCACTATGTTCTTCCACTATCCTCCATGTTCCCTTTACCCTCAGCAAGTGCTTCAACTGGCCATGGTTCTTTGCCTGTTGTGGTGAACCAAACCTTCATTCCTGAAGTTCCTGGACCATTGGTAGACCTGCCTGGATTGGGTTCTTGCACATTTCAATTGACTTTAATCACAGGGCATGGTAGTACTAAGAGACTCACTAGGGGACCTCTTTTATTCCAGGAAAACTATTCTTTACCTCCATTGTGTAGTTGCAGTGCTACTTCCCCTTGATAGGATCAATCACCCCACCCAGTACAGTAATCCCTTTCCTTGCCTGTAGGTTCAGAGGAATGAGAAGCCCAAATTGGCAGTCATAACTTCCATTTCAATGGAATTATTGTTGTGTCTCCTGGTGAGAGCACTCCTCCTCTTGGAACTAAGACTTGTAGACCAGCAGAGCTGAAGCTTGCAGGGACAGGAAGCAAAAATTTTCCTAGTGGATCACTAGCAGTGATAGTCAGCAGTGCCACTCCTTTTTCCACCCCTCAATTCCTGAACCCATGAATCCTGGCTATGGGAGAAATAGCCCCATAGAGTGGACACTGATTCAGAGCATACACAGCCTCCTGGAGAACACTGTCCCAGCCCTGCTAGGTATTGCCACCTAGTTGGTACTGTTATTGAGTCTTCAAAAAGCCACCCCAAAGATGGAAGACTGGTGAGCTGTATGTTTTAGTTACTCCTCCAGGAAAGTAGGTAGAAAGCCAGGAACTGCGTGGACTGGACACCACAGAGCAATCTGTCTTTGGGCATACTTCATACAACACTCATGAAAATGTCGAACTGCTGAGATCAGTGAAATCTGTAAGTTTTTGCGGCCAGGGGACCCGCGCCCCTCCCTGCCAGGCTCAGTCCCGGGGGAGGAGGGGCTGTCAGCTCCGGGAAGGAGAAGGGAGAACTGCAGTGGCTGCTCTTATCGGAAACTCATTCTACTGATCCAGACTCCAACCATAGATAGACAGAGACCAGACACCAGAGAATCTGTGAGCAGCCAGCCCAGCAGAGAGGAGACAGGCATAGAAAAAAAAAAACAACACGAAAAACTCCAAAATAAAAGCAGAGGATTTTTAGAGTTCTGGTGAACACAGAAAGGGGAAGGGCGGAGCTCAGGCCCTAAGGCGCATATGCAAATCCCGAAGAAAAGCTGATCTCTCTGCTCTGTGGACCTTTCCTTAATGGCCCTGGTTGCTTTGTCTCAGCATTTCAATAACCCATTAGATCTCTGAGGAGGACCCTTTTTTTTTTTTTTTTAATCCTTTTTTCTTTTTCTAAAACAATTACTCTAAGAAGCCCAATACAGAAAGCTTCAAAGACTTTCAATTTGGGCACGTCAAGTCACGAGCAGAACTAAGAGAGCTCTGAGACAAAAGGCAATAATTCAGTGGCTGAGAAAATTCACTAAACACCACAACTACCCAAGAAAACGGGGGTGTCCGCTCACAGCCACCATCCTGGTGGACAGGAAACACTCCTGCCTATCGCCAGCCCCATAGCCCAGAGCTGCCCCAGACAACCCAGTGTGACTGAAGGGCTTCAAATAACAGGCACACACCACAAAACTGGGCGTGGACATTAGCCTTCCCTGCAACCTCAGCTGATTGTCCCAGAGTTGGGAAGGTGGAGCAGTGTGAATTAACAAAGCCCCATTCAGCCATCGTTTGAGCAGACTGGGAGCCTCCCTACACATCCCAGCAGCCCAGAACTGCCCTGAGGGGACGGCACTCACCTGTGACATAGCACAGTCATCCCTCAACAGAGGACCCGGGGTGCACGGCCTGGAAGAGGGGCCCACTTGCAAGTCTCAGGAGCCATACGCCAATACCAAGGACTTGTGGGTCAGTGGCAGAGACAAACTGTGGCAGGACTGAACTGAAGGATTAGACTATTGCACCAGCTTTAAAACTCTAGGATCACCAGGGAGATTTGATTGTTAGGGCCACCCCCCTCCCCAACTGCCCAGAAACACGCCCCACATACAGGGCAGGCAACACCAACTACACACGCAAGCTTGGTACACCAATTGGGCCCCACAAGACTCACTCCCCCACTCACCAAAAAGGCTAAGCAGGGGAGAACTGGCTTGTGGAGAACAGGTGGCTCGACGCCACCTGCTGGTTAGTTAGAGAAAGTGTACTCCACGAAGCTGTAGATCTGATAAATTAGAGATAAGGACTTCAATAGGTCTACAAACCCTAAAAGAACCCTATCAAGTTCAGCAAATGCCACGAGGCCAAAAACAACAGAAAATTATAAAGCATATGAAAAAACCAGACGATATGGATAACCCAAACCCAAGCACCCAAATCAAAAGACCAGAAGAGACACAGCACCTACAGCAGCTACTCAAAGAACTAAAGATGAACAATGAGACCATAGTACAGGATATGAAGGAAATCAAGAAGACTCTAGAAGAGCATAAAGAAGACATTGCAAGACTAAATAAAAAAATGGATGATCTTATGGAAATTAAAGAAACTGTTGACCAAATTAAAAATATTCTGGACACTCATAGTACAAGACTAGAGGAAGTTGAACAACGAATCAGTGACCTGGAAGATGACAGAATGGAAAATGAAAGCATAAAAGAAAGAATGGGGAAAAAAATTGAAAAAATCGAAATGGACCTCAGGGATATGATAGATAATATGAAACGTCCAAATATAAGACTCATTGGTGTCCCAGAAGGGGAAGAAAAGGGTAAAGGTCTAGGAAGAGTATTCAAAGAAATTGTTGGGGAAAACTTCCCAAATCTTCTAAACAACATAAATACACAAATCATAAATGCTCAGCGAACTCCAAATAGAATAAATCCAAATAAACCCACTCCAAGACATATACTGATCACACTGTCAAACACAGAAGAGAAGGAGCAAGTTCTGAAAGCAGCAAGAGAACAGCAATTCACCACATACAAAGGAAACAGCATAAGACTAAGTAGTGACTACTCAGCAGCCACCATGGAGGCGAGAAGGCAGTGGCACGATATATTTAAAATTCTGAGTGAGAAAAATTTCCAGCCAAGAATACTTTATCCAGCAAAGCTCTCCTTCAAATTTGAGGGAGAGCTTAAATTTTTCACAGACAAACAAATGCTGAGAGAATTTGCTAACAAGAGACCTGCCCTACTGGAGATACTAAAGGGAGCCCTACAGACAGAGAAACAAAGACAGAACAGAGAGACTTGGAGAAAGGTTCAGTACTAAAGAGATTCGGTATGGGTACAATAAAGGATATTAATAGAGAGAGGGGAAAAATATGGCAAAAATAAACCAAAGGATAAGATGGCTGATTCAAGAAATGCCTTCACGGTTATAACGTTGAATGTAAATGGATTAAACTCCCCAATTAAAAGATATAGATTCGCAGAATGGATCAAAAAAAATGAACCATCAATATGTTGCATACAAGAGACTCATCTTAGACATAGGGACACAAAGAAATTGAAAGTGAAAGGATGGAAAAAAATATTTCATGCAAGCTACAGCCGAAAGAAAGCAGGTGTAGCAATATTAATCTCAGATAAAATAGACTTCAAATGCAGGGATGTTTTGAGAGACAAAGAAGGCCACTACATACTAATAAAAGGGGCAATTCAGCAAGAAGAAATAACAATCGTAAATGTCTATGCACCCAATCAAGGTGCCACAAAATACATGAGAGAAACACTGGCAAAACTAAAGGAAGCAATTGATGTTTCCACAATAATTGTGGGAGACTTCAACACATCACTCTCTCCTATAGATAGATCAACCAGACAGAAGACCAATAAGGAAATTGAAAACCTAAACAATCTGATAAATGAATTAGATTTAACAGACATATACAGGACATTACATCCCAAATCACCAGGATACACATACTTTTCTAGTGCTAATGGAACTTTCTCCAGAATAGATCATATGCTGGGACATAAAAGAAGCCTCAATAAATTTAAAAAGATTGAAATTATTCAAAGCACATTCTCTGACCACAATGGAATACAATTAGAAGTCAATAACCATCAGAGACTTAGAAAATTCACAAATACCTGGAGGTTAAACAACACACTCCTAAACAATCAGTGGGTTAAAGAAGAAATAGCAAGAGAAATTGCTAAATATATAGAGACGAATGAAAATGAGAACACAACATACCAAAACCTATGGGATGCAGCAAAAGTAGTGCTAAGGGGGAAATTTATAGCACTAAACGCATATATTTGAAAGGAAGAAAGAGCCAAAATCAAAGAACTAATGGATCAACTGAAGAAGCTAGAAAATGAACAGCAAACCAATCCTAAACCAAGTACAAGAAAAGAAATAACAAGGATTAAAGCAGAAATAAATGGCATAGAGAACAAAAAAACAATAGAGAGGATAAATATCACCAAAAGTTGGTTCTTTGAGAAGATCAACAAGATTGACAAGCCCCTAGCTAGACTGACAAAATCAAAAAGAGAGAAGACCCATATAAACAAAATAATGAATGAAAAAGGTGACATAACTGCAGATCCTGAAGAAATTAAAAAAATTATAAGAGGATGTTATGAACAACTGTATGGCAACAAACTGGACATTGTAGAAGAAATGGAAAATTTCCTGGAAACATATGAACAACCTAGACTGACCAGAGAAGAAATAGAAGACCTCAACCAACCCATCACAAGCAAAGAGATCCAATCAGTCATCAAAAATCTTCCCACAAATAAATGCCCAGGGCCAGATGGCTTCACAGGGGAATTCTACCAAACTTTCCAGAAAGAACTGACACCAATCTTACTCAAACTCTTTCAAAACATTGAAGAAAATGGAACACTACCTAACTCATTTTATGAAGCTAACATCAATCTAATACCAAAACCAGGCAAAGATGCTACAAAAAAGGAAAACTACCGGCCAATCTCCCTAATGAATATAGATGCAAAAATCCTCAACAAAATACTTGCAATTCGAATCCAAAGACACATTAAAAAAATCATACACCATGACCAAGTGGGGTTCATTCCAGGCATGCAAGGATGGTTCAACATAAGAAAAATAATCAATGTATTACAACACATTAAAAACTCGAAAGGGTAAAATCAATTGATCATCTCAATAGATGCTGAAAAAGCATTTGACAAAATCCAACATCCGTTTTTGATAAAAACACTTCAAAAGGTAGGAATTGAAGGAAACTTCCTCAACATGATAAAGAGCATCTATGAAAAACCCACAGCCAGCATAGTACTCAATGGTGAGAGACTGAAAGCCTTCCCTCTAAGATCAGGAACAAGACAAGGATGCCCGCTGTCACCACTGTTATTCAACATTGTGCTGGAAGTGCTAGCCAGGGCAATCCGGCAAGACAAAGAAATAAAAGGCATCCAAATTGGAAAAGAAGAAGTAAAACTGTCATTGTTTGCAGACGATATGATCTTATATCTAGAAAACCCTGAGAAATTGACGATACAGCTACTAGAGCTAATAAACAAATTTAGCAAAGTAGCGGGATACAAGATTAATGCACATAAGTCAGTAATGTTTCTATATGCTAGAAATGAACAAACTGAAGAGACACTCAAGAAAAAGATACCATTTTCAATAGCAACTAAAAAAATCAAGTACCTAGGAATAAACTTAACCAAAGATGTAAAAGACCTATACAAAGAAAACTACATAACTCTACTAAAAGAAATAGAAGGGGACCTTAAAAGATGGAAAAATATTCCATGTTCATAGGATAGGAAGGCTAAATGTCATTAAGATGTCAATTCTACCCAAACTCATCTACAGATTCAATGCAATCCCAATCAAAATTCCAACAACCTACTTTGCAGACTTGGAAAAGCTAGTTATCAAATTTATTTGGAAAGGGAAGATGCCTCGAATTGCTAAAGACACTCTAAAATAGAAAAATGAAGTGGGAGGACTTACACTCCCTGACTTTGAAGCTTATTATAAAGCCACAGTTGTCAAAACCGCATGGTACTGGCACAAAGATAGACATATAGATCAATGGAATTGAATTGAGAATTCGGAGATAGACCCTCAGATCTACGGCCGACTGATCTTTGATAAGGCCCCCAAAGTCACTGGACTGAGTCATAATGGTCTTTTCAACAAATGGGGCTGGGAGAGTTGTATATCCATATCCAAAAGAATGAAAGAGGACCCCTACCTCACCCCCTACACAAAAATTAACTCAAAATGGACCAAAGATCTCAATATAAAAGAAAGTACCATAAAACTCCTAGAAGATAATGTAGGAAAACATCTTCAAGACCTTGTATTAGGCGGCCACTTCCTAGACTTTACACCCAAAGCACAAGCAACAAAAGAGAAAATAGATAAATGGGAACTCCTCAAGCTTAGAAGTTTCTGCACCTCAAAGGAATTTCTCAAAAAGGTAAAGAGACAGCCAACTCAATGGGAAAAAATTTTTGGAAACCATGTATCTGACAAAAGACTGATATCTTGCATATATAAAGAAATCCTACTACTCAATGACAATAGTACAATCGGCCCAATTATAAAATGGGCAAAAGATATGAAAAGACAGTTCTCTGAAGAGGAAATACAAATGGCCAAGAAACACATGAAAAAATGTTCAGCTTCACTAGCTATTAGAGAGATGCAAATTAAGACCACAATGAGATACCATCTAACACCGGTTAGAATGGCTGCCATTAAACAAACAGGAAACTACAAATGCTGGAGGGGATGTGGAGAAATTGGGACTCTTATTCATTGTTGGTGGGACTGTATAATGGTTCAGCCACTCTGGAAGTCAGTCTGGCAGTTCCTTAGAAAACTAGATATAGAGCTACCATTCGGTCCAGCGATTGCACTTCTCGGTATATACCCGGAAGATTGGAAAGCAGTGACACGAACAGATATCTGCACACCAATGTTCATAGCAGCATTATTCACAATTGCCAAGAGATGGAAACAACCCAAATGTCCTTCAACAGATGAGTGGATAAATAAAATGTGGTATATACACACGATGGAATACTACGCGTCAGTAAGAAGGAATGATCTCGTGAAACATATGACAACATGGATGAACCTTGAAGACATAATGCTGAGTGAAATAAGCCAGGCACAAAAAGAGAAATATTATATGCTACCACTAATGTGAACTTTCAAAAATGTAAAAGAAATGGTTTATAATGTAGAATGTAGGGGAACTAGCAGTAGAGAGTAATTAAGGAAGGGGGAACAATAATCCAAGAAGAACAGATAAGCTTTTCAACATTCTGGGGATGCCCAGAAATGACTATGGTCTGTTAATTTCTGATGGATATAGTAGGAACAAGTTCACAGAAAGGTTGCTATATTATGTAACTTTCTTGGGGTAAAGTAGGAACATGTTGGAAGTTAAGCAGTTATCTTAGGTTAGTTGTCTTTTTCTTACTCCCTTGTTATGGTCTCTTTGAAATGTTCTTTTATTGTATGTTTGTTTTCTTTTTAACTTTTTTTTCATACAGTTAATTTAAAAAAGAAGGGAAAGTTAAAAAAAAAAAAAGAAAGAAAGAAAGAAAAACAAGGAAAAAAAATGATGTAGTGCCCCCTTGAGGAGCCTGTGGAGAATGCAGGGGTATTCGCCTACCCCACCTCCATGGTTGCTAACATGACCACAGACATAGGGGACTGGTGGTTTGATGGGTTGAGCCCTCTACCATAAGTTTTACCCTTGGGAAGATGGTTGCTGCAAAGGAGAGGCTAGGCCTCCCTATATTTGTGCCTAAGAGTCTCCTCCTGAATGCCTCTTTGTTGCACAGATGTGGCCCTCTCTCTCTGGCTAAGCCAACTTGAAAGGTGAAATCACTGCCCTCCCCCCTACGTGGGATCAGACACCCAGGGGAGTGAATCTCCCTGGCAATGTGGAATATGACTCCCGGGGAGGAATGTAGACCCGGCATCGTGGGACGGAGAACATCTTCTTGACCAAAAGGGGGATGTGAAAGGAAATGAAATAAGCTTCAGTGGCAGAGAGATTCCAAAAGGAGCCGAGAGGTCACTCTGGTGGGCACTTTTACGCACACTTTAGACAACCCTTTTTAGGTTCTAAAGAATTGGGGTAGCTGGTGGTGGATACCTGAAACTATCAAACTACAACCCAGAACCCATGAATCTCGAAGACAGATGTATAAAAATGTAGCTTATGAGGGGTGACAATGGGATTGGGGAAGCCATAAGGACCACACTCCACTTTGTCTATTTTATGGATGGATGAGTAGAAAAATAGGGGAAGGAAACAAACAGACAAAGGTACCCAGTGTTCTTTTTTACTTCAATTGCTCTTTTTCACTCTAATTATTATTCTTGTTATTTTTGTGTGTGTGCTAATGAAGGTGTCAGGGATTGATTTAGGTGATGAATGTACAACTATGTAATGGTACTGTAAACAATCGAAAGTACGATTTGTTTTGTATGACTGCATGGTATGTGAATATATCTCAAAAAAATGATTAAAAAAAAAAAAAGCCACCCCACCATTCTATCAACCCAGCTGCCTCTGGATTATCAGAGACATGGTAACACCAGAGAATTCCATGATCGTGTGCCCATTCCCTTACTTCATTTGTTGTGAAGTGGGTTCCTTGGTCAGAAGCAATTCTGACCATTCTATGTGGTGGTAAGTGGATGGCCCATGGTTAAGCATTCTGTCTCTACTAATGCCCAATATTCTCAAAAGGAGAGCAGTTATCTGCAGAGGGTGCTAAGGATTTACTCCAAAATCCTAAGGACCCACATTGTTTATCTCCTATAGGAGCCTGCCAAAGGCTCCAACTTCTCTATTTACCACTGACACTTCCTGTACCATTGGATCACTGGATAATATGCACAGCTGCCCTGACCTGTCACAGAGCCTCATTTTGTTCTGGTCCCCACTCAAAGTAGAAGGCTTTCTCATTACTCAGTAAATGGGCTGAGTAGCACAGCCAAATAAGGAATATGTTGTCTCAAAAATCCAGAAGCCAACCAGGCATTGTGCCTCTTTTTTTGGTCATAGGAGTGCCCAGATGCAACAGCTTATCCTTCACTTTCAAAGGGATATCTCAAAATACCCCACACCACTGGACATCTAGAAACTTTATTGAGGTAGAAGGCCCCTGTATTTTTTGTTGGATTTATCTTCCATACTCTGACACAAAAAATGCCTTACCAACAAATCTAGGGTAGTTGCTACTTCTTTCTCACTAGGCCAAATCAACATGATATCAATATAATGGACCAGTGTGATGTCTTGTGGGAGGAAGAAATGATCAAGATCCCTGCAGACAATATTATGACATAGGGCTGGAAAGTTGATATAACCCTGAGATAGCACAGTGAAAATATGCTGCTGGTCTTGTCAGCTGAATGCAAAGTGTTTCTGGTGGTCTTTAATAATAGCTATTAAGAAAAAAGCATTTGCTAGATCAATAGCTGCATACCAAATATGAGATTTGTTGATTTACTCAAGCAATGATACCACATCTGGAACAGCAGCTGCAATTGGAGTCACTAACTGCTTAAGCTTAGACTAATCCACTGTCATTGTCCAAGACCCATCTGTTTTCTGCTTAGGCCAAATAGGAGAGTTGAATGGGGATGTGGTGGGAATCACCACCCCTGTGTACTTCAAGTCCTTAAGCATGGCATTAATCTCTGCAGTCCATCCAGGAATTAAGTGTTGCTTCTGGTTTACTATTTTGCTAGGCATGGGCAGTTCCAGTGTCTTCCACTTGGCCTTTCCTACCATAATAGCCCTCACTCCACAAGTCATGCAACCAGTGTGTGGTTATGCCAGTAGCTGAGTATGTCTATTCCAATTACTCATTCTGGAACTAGTGAAATAACCACTGAGTGGGTCCATGTACAAACTGGGCCCAAAGTGAGATGGACCTGAGCTAAAACTCCATCAATCACCTGACCTCCATAAGCCCATACTGTGACTTGTAGACCAGAGTGATATTTGGGTCTCCTGGAATTAATGTCACTTTTAAGCCAGTTTCTAATAATTCCTGAAATGTCTGATCATTTCCTTTTCTCCAATGCACTGTTACCCTGGCAAAAGGCTGTAGGTCCCCTTGGGGAAGGCTGGGAGGAATACTAACAGTATAAATTTTTAGCAATGTAACAGGATCCTTCCCCAAGGGTACAAAGCCTTCCCCTTACTCAAGGGGCTCCGGGCCTGTAAACTCTCTGAAGTCTGTGCATTGATTAAGGGGCTGCAACTCTCTGTTTTTGTAATGCAAGTTATGATTTTGTTCACTTGACCTAGAATTTCTGCTTATGCATATCAAAGAAGAATTGAGTAAACAGCCTCTTATTTTATTTCTAGGTACTCCATGATCTACTAGCCAATGTAATAAGTCTCTGCAAGTCAGGTTATTTTGACTGCTGCTTTGAGCCCTTTTCTTTATGGTAGCCATGGTCACCTTGTCTTTGGCAGTTTACTGCTGCCATGAAGCTTCTGTGTACTCAGGATCCAGTTATCCTCATTGAATTTAAGGATTCCAGCTCAGTAACAGCAGTTCATAGAGTAATATCTGACCTACAGAGAAGGACAACTACAGAGCTCTTTAGGGATTATAAAAGTAGGCTCACAAATTTATTCCTTACAGTCCTGGTAAAAGGTTTGTCCTCTGGTTATTTCAGGGGTGAGAGAGCAAGTCTTCCTTGTTAAATCTGCTCTAGCCTTCCAATCTCTCTAAGCCTTTGAATCCCTTCCTCTACATTATACCAGGGCAGTTCTGGCATTTCAAACTCAGGTAATGTTGGCCACCTTTTGATCCATGTTTCAGCCAACCACCCACACAAACTGTTAATGCCATTTCTAACACCTCAAGCTACAACATTGAATGCAGAATCTCTGCTATGTGGGCCCATATCAAGAAATTCAGTCTGATCCAACTTGATATTCCTTCCACTGTTATCCCACACCCTAAATATCCATTCCCACACATATTCCACTGGTTTCAGTTTATATAAGTTGGAAAACTCATGCAGTTCTTTAGGAGTTTATTGTACTTCCTCATTGGTCACACTTCATACCTCACTCTTCTGGGCCTGCTGGGACTTTAGTCTAGCTATAGATCTTGAAGAAAAGAGTGGTGGTGGGTGTAGGTCATGAAAAGAATTAAAAGCATCTCTCAAGCCAATCACCTCAGAACATTTTGTTGCAGTTTTATCTCATGAAAGAGGATTAATCTCTTGATAGAGTAGTGAGGGCTGCTACCTCATGGAAGGTGTTTACAGGTTTAGCAGGCACTGAAGGGTTAATCTCTTTAGGTGGAAGTTGTATGGCAGGCTTTCAGGGCACACTGGAGTTGAGGAGGCTGTTTCTTCAGGGCAGACCACTACAGGTATGTCTGGAAATATCTCAACAGAATCCAGGGTTCTAATGTCCTCACTGCCATTATCAATCCATATGACCCATCCCAGGTTTCAGGATCCCATTCTTTTCCAATCAGTGCCTTTACTTTAATAGCAGACACCCTGTGAGTTTGAGGTTTTATTTTATGTTGTAAATCTGCCACTTGAACAGTGAGAATCTGGGTCTGGCTTTTTCAGAAATATCAAGTCTGTGGCCACAGGAAATAAGGTTTTCTTTCAGGGCACACATAGAAATATTTACATCTGCCATATGTTGTTTAAGTTTCAAATTTGGAGCCTTTAGCTCACCCCTTTCTCTTATAACTTTATCCAGTATATCTAAGAGCAAACAGCCAACATCATTATACCTCTTAATGCCACAAAACTCTGTTAAGGTGTCAAACACTTTCAACCAGATTCTCCCTTTATACAAGGCAAAGCAAATGGTGATATTTTGCCTATCTCCATATGTGATTCTAATTTTATGCTACTTCTCAGCACTGCAGCAAAGGAAGACTAAAAGCCTATCTTGATATATTTATTTTTCTCCAGGGCAAACATCTCAGAAAGAGTGCATATCTAGTTTGGTTGCAGGTGATGGCATGTTAGATATGCCTCCATGGGCATATTTATTCAGAAAAGACCTCCAATTTTCAAACTCACCTTCAGCAAAGAGAAGCCACTGTAGAGTCTTCATCTTTAAGGACTAGTGGAATGATATGGTAAATCATGCTGAAAGCATTGCCTCCAGCCATCAAGAATGGATATTAACCCCCATCTGGAGTATGATTTTGTTAGCCTTTTCTAAAAAGAAACAAACAAAACTGAGATATAGGAATGTTATTTGTTTTGATCTGACAAAATCATTTAAGCATATCATTTACTAAGTTGACACATTTGGCTCCTCTCATTCTGTTACCAGTTTTGCTTTCCTTGACTCCTTGTCTTTTTATCTTATCCTGATTTTCCAGGAAAATACAGAATATTGAAAAGGAAACTCAATATTCCTTGACTGTTCACCATTTCACTTTTTACTTTGCTTTCTTATTCACTAATTTTTAGCTCTGGAGAAATTCTGACCTCACTGTATTTTCTCTCTTTTTTTAATTTTATTTTGAAATAAATTCAAACATACAGGAACAGTTGCAAAAACAATACAAACCCTGTACACAGAACTCCAGCATACTCTGACCTCCCTCCACTGATACCCTGATCCACCAACTTTGACATCCTGTCACACCACCATTTCTTTCTTTCTGTCCCTCCCTCCCTCCTTCCCTCCCTATCATTTATCATCTATTGCTCTGTCTTCTGAACATATGAGAGCAGGCTGCACACATTCTTTTTTTTTTCTTTTTTTTTTTTTCTTTTTTTTTTTTCTATATGTCTATCTTTGTGCCAGTACCATGCTGTTTTGGCAACTGTGGCTTTATAATAAGCTTCAAAGTCAGGGAGTGTAAGTCCTCCCACTTCATTTTTCTTTTTTAGACTGTCTTTAGCAATTCAAGGCATCTTCCCTTTCCAAATAAATTTGATAACTAGCTTTTCCAAGTCTGCAAAGTAAGTTGTTGGAATTTTGATTGAGATTGCATTGAATCTGTAGATGAGTTTGGGTAGAATTGACATCTTAATGACATTTAGCCTTCCTATCCATGAACATGGAATATTTTTCCATCTTTTAAGGTCCCCTTCTATTTCTTTTAGTAGAGTTATGTAGTTTTCTTTGTATAGGTCTTTTACATCTTTGGTTAAGTTTATTCCTAGGTACTTGATTTTTTTAGTTGCTATTGAAAATGGTATCTTTTTCTTGAGTGTCTCTTCAGTTTGTTCATTTCTAGCATATAGAAACATTACTGACTTATGTGCATTAATCTTGTATCCCGCTACTTTGCTAAATTTGTTTATTAGCTCTAGTAGCTGTATCATCAATTTCTCAGGGTTTTCCAGATATAAGATCATATCTTCTGCAAACAATGACAGTTTTACTTCTTCTTTTCCAATTTGGATGCCTTTTATTTCTTTGTCTTGCCGGATTGCCCTGGCTAGCACTTCCAGCACAATGTTGAATAACAGGGGTGACAGCAGGCATCCTTGTCTTGTTCCTGATCTTAGAGGGAAGGCTTTCAGTTTCTCACCATTGAGTACTATGCTGGCTGTGGGTTTTTCATAGATGCTCTTTATCATGTTGAGGAAGTTTCCTTCAATTCCTACCTTTTGAAGTGTTTTTATCAAAAAGGGATGTTGGATTTTGTCAAATGCTTTTTCAGCATCTATTGAGATGATCAATTGATTTTTCCCTTTTGACTTGTTAATGTGTTGTAATACATTGATTGATTTTCTTATGTTGAACCATCCTTGCATGCCTGGATTGAACCCCACTTGGTCATGGTGTATGATTTTTTTAATGTGTCTTTGGATTCGATTTGCAAGTATTTTGTTGAGGATTTTTGCATCTATATTCATTAGGGAGATTGGCCAGTAGTTTTCCTTTTTTGTAGCATCTTTGCCTGGTTTTGGTATTAGATTGATGTTAGCTTCATAAAATGAGTTAGGTAGTGTTCCATTTTTTTCAATGTTTTGAAAGAGTTTGAGTAAGATTGGTGTCAGTTCTTTCTGGAAAGTTTGGTAGAATTCCCCTGTGAAGCCATCTGGCCCTGGGCATTTATTTGTGGGAAGATTTTTGATGACTGATTGGATCTCTTTGCTTGTGATGGGTTGGTTGAGGTCTTCTATTTCTTCTCTGGTCAGTCTAGGTTGTTCATATGTTTCCAGGAAATTGTCCATTTCCTCTACATTATCCAGTTTGTTGCCATACAGTTGTTCATAGTATCCTCTTATAATTTTTTTAATTTCTTCAGGATCTGCAGTTATGTCACCTTTTTCAGCCATTATTTTGTTTATATGTGTCTTCTCTCTTTTTGATTTTGTCAGTCTAGCTAGGGGCTTGTCAATCTTGTTGATCTTCTCAAAGAACCAACTTTTGGTGATATTTATCCTCTCTATTGTTTTTTTGTTCTCTATGTCATTTATTTCTGCTTTAATCCTTGTTATTTCTTTTCTTCTACTTGGTTTAGGATTGGTTTGCTGTTCATTTTCTAGCTTCTTCAGTTGATCCATTAGTTCTTTGATTTTGGCTCTTTCTTCCTTTTTAATATATGCGTTTAGTGCTATAAATTTCCCCGCTTAGCACTGCTTTTGCTGCATCCCATAGGTTTTGGTATGTTGTGTTCTCATTTTCATTCGTCTCTATATATTTAGCAATTTCTCTTGCTATTTCTTCTTTAACCCACTGATTGTTTAGGAGTGTGTTGTTTAACCTCCAGGTATTTGTGAATTTTCTAAGTCTCTGATGGTTATTGACTTCTAATTGTATTCCATTGTGGTCAGAGAATGTGCTTTGAATAATTTCAATCTTTTTAAATTTATTGAGGCTTGTTTTATGTCCCAGCATATGATCTATTCTGGAGAAAGTTCCATGAGCACTAGAAAAGTATGTGCATCCTGGTGATTTGGGATGTAATGTTCTGTATATGTCTGTTAAATCTAATTCATTTATCAGATTGTTTAGGTTTTCAATTTCCTTATTGGTCTTCTGTCTGGTTGATCTATCTATAGGAGAGAGTGATGTGTTGAAGTCTCCCACAATTATTGTGGAAACATCAATTGCTTCCTTTAGTTTTGCCAGTGTTTCTCTCATGTATTTTGTGGCACCTTGATTGGTTGCATAGATATTTATGATTGTTATTTTTTCTTGTTGAATTGCCCCTTTTATTAGTATGTAGTGGCCTTCTTTGTCTCTCAAAACATCCCTGCATTTAAAGTGTATTTTATCTGAGATTAATATTGCTACACCTGCTTTCTTTTGGCTGTAGCTTGCATGAAATATTTTTTTCCATCCTTTCACTTTCAGTTTCTTTGTGTCCCTGTGTCTAAGATGAGTCTCTTGTATGCAACATATTGATGGTTCATTTTTTTTGATCCATTCTGTGAATCTATAGCTGCACACATTCTTGAACAATATAATTCACCTCTACATTTCCCATGAAGAAGAACATTCTTTTATGCATTCCTTTTAAGTGCAGCTAAGAAGTTCAAGAAATTCAACATTGATACAAAGCTTACACTATATTTCCTTTTTTTTCTCTTATGTCCCAACTTTGTCCCTTTGACCCTCCTCTTCTCCATCCTCAGATCCCATCTGAGATCATCCTTGGTATTTGTCATTATCTATTTAGACTGTCTTTTTTTTTTTTTCACTTGTGGAAACATATATACAGCCTAAATCTTCCCATTCCAACCCCTCCATAGCATTCCATTAGTGGGATTAATCACATTAAGAATGTTGCAATGCTATCACCTTCCCACCATCCTTTATTAGAAATTTCCCTTCACCCCAAACAGCAACCCTACACTCATTTCTTAACTCCCCATTGCCTCTTCCCCCACTTCTGATATCTCATACTCCACTTTTTCATCTCTATGGTCATATTCTCTGTTACTTTCTTTGTGTTTACTGTGGGGCTTAAATTTAACTTCTTAAGTCTATAACAATCTTTTTTTTCTTTGATACTAACTTAACTTCAATAGGACATATAAACTATGTTCCTTTACTCCTCCATTCCCCCACTTTTATGTAGTTCTTGTCAAAAATTATGTATTTTACATTGAGTCCAAAACCACTGGTTTGTCATTACAGTTTATGTATTTTAGATCCTGTAGAAAGTAAATAGTGGAGTTAGAAATCAAACATACAGTAGTATTGATATTTATATTTACCATGTGATCTTGACTGGAAATCTTTATTTCTTCATGTGGTTTCAGTCAATTGTTTAGTGTCCCTTCCTTTCAGCCTGCTCAATTCCCTTTAGCATTTCTTATAGGACTGACCTATTGGTGATGAAACCCCTCAGCTTTTGATTATCCAGGATGTTTTCATCTCCCCCTCATTTTTACCCTCCAGTTGTTTGTGAATTTTCTAAGTCTCTGATGGTTATTTACTTCTATTTGTATTCCATTGTGGTCAGAGAATGTGCTTTGAATAAATTCATTTTTCTTTTTAAATTTATTGGGGCTTGTTTTATGTCCCAGCATATGGTCTATTCTGGAGAAAGATCCATGATCACTAGAGAAGAATGTGTGTCCCAGTGACCTGGGATGTAATGTTCTATATATATATCTGTTAAATTTCTCTATATATCTGTATCCTTTCTTTGTTTCTCTGTCATTAGGGCTCCCTTTAGTATCTGAAGTAGAGCAGATCTTTTATTAGCAAAATCTCTCAGCATTTGTTTGTGAAAAATTTTAAGCTCTCCCTCAAATTTGAAGGAGAGTTTTGCTGGATAAAGTATTCTTGGTTGGAAATTTTTCTCTCTCAGAATTTTATATATGTCATGCCACTGCCTTCTGGCCTCCATGGTGGCTGCTGAGTAGTCACTACTTAGTCTTATGTTGTTTCCTTTGTATGTGGTGAATTGCTTTTCTCTTGCTGCTTCTCTTCAGTATTTGACAGTCTGATCAGAATATGTCTTGGAGTGGGTTTATTTGGATTTATTCTATTTGGAGTTCGCTGGGCATTTATGTTTGTGTATCTATGTTGTGTAGAAGGTTTGGGAAGTTTTCCCCAACAATTTCTTTGAATATTCTTTCTAGACCTTTACACTTCTCTTCCCCTTCTGGGACACCAATGAGTCTTAAATTTGGATGTTTTATTTTATCTATCATATCCCTGAAATCCATTTCAATTTTTTTTTAATTTTTACCCCATTCTTTCTTTTGTTCTTTCATTTTTTGTTCTTTGGTCCTCAAGGATGCTCGGTCATTGTTCAACTTCCTCTAATCTTGTATTATGAGTATCCAGAGTCTTTTTAATTAGGCCAAGTTTCTTTTATTTCCATAAGATCTTCTATTTTTTTATTTACTCTTGCAATTTCTTCTTTATGCTCTTCTAGGGTCTTCTGTATGTCCTTTATATCATGTGCCATGCTCTTGTTTGATTTTAGATCTTTGATTAATTGTGCCAAGTACTCTGTCTCTTCTGATCTTTTGATTTGAATGTTTGGGTTTGGGTTCTCCATATCATCTGGTTTTATCATATGCTTTAAGATTTTCTATTGTTTTTGGCCTCTTGGCATTTGCTTTACTTGATAGGGTTATTTCAGGGTCTATAAAATACCAATCTCTAATTTATCAGATCTATCGCTTGGTGGCATACACTTTAACTAACCAGCAGATGGCATCTGTGAGTCACCTATTCCCCTCAAGTCATTTCTCCCCAACTTTGTCTTTGTTGTGTGTGAGGGTCTGATTCTTTTGGGATTCAATTGGTGCACCAAGTTTGGGTGTGTTGTTGGTGCTGTTTGCCCTGTATGTGGGGCAAGTGTCTGAGTGGTTAGAGAGATAGGGCAGCTTTAATAATCTTCCTAGGTGTTCCCAGAGATTTAAGGCTGTTGCAAGAGTCCAAGCCTTCCCCTCAGTCCCACCACATATCATCTCTGCTGCTGACCCACAAGTCCCTGGCACTGTCATAGGGTCCCTGAGATTTCCAAGTGGGCTCCCTTCTCAACCATGCTCTTCCAGGACCCCTGCTGAGGGAAGGCTGCACCATGTCACAAGTGCATGCTGGCCCTCCAGTGAAGCTGTGGGCTGCTGGGCCATTCAGGGGTTTTCCCAGCCTGCTGTAAAAATGGTTGAATTGGGCATGCTAATTTCCCCCTCTTCGCACAGTTCCACCTTCCCAGCTCTGGGACAATTAGCTCTGCATGCCCTAAAGGCCACTGTCCATGGCTGATATTTTGGTGTGTGAGTGGCACTCTCATCACACTGGAACCCTTGGCACAGCTCTGGGCTATGGATCCAGCCCCAGATGGGAGCATCCCAAGCCCACCAGGGGGATGGTTGCAAGAAGCATGATTTCTGTCTCCTTTTGGCTCTTCTCTGCCCCCTGGCCCTGAGACAATCAGCAACAGGTGTGGGAAGGGCTATCGTCCATGCCAGACACTGAGGCATTGGGACAGCCCACTTCTGCCATGCTTCACTGTGCAGTTCTCACTGTTGTATCTGCAGTCAGTCCCAGGTTTTTTTTTTTTAAAGAACTAGTCCATCAGCAAATGCCAGCCCATGGTTTCCCCACACCACAGCATGGTCACCAGACTTTCAGCCAGCTCATGCACTCATTTCAGAATGCAGACTCCCAGTTTCACCAAATACACAGTCCTTAGATTTAGCTGACCTTGTCCGGCTGGTGCATCACTGGAAGTGGTGTTCTGGGTCACTTGGCTTTTATCTAGTAATTTTCATGGAAGTGTTTTTTGCCCTGTCTTATGTAGCCACCTTCTTGGGTTCTCCTCTGTATTTTCTCTTTAACACCATAACCAGCATTCTCTGCATGAAGCATAACAGAAAAGGCATGCTTAACAGATTATGAGCACCCTAACAATGACAAGATTAAGGAGATCAGCAAATTTTAGCTAGCAAATTTTCTTAGCAAAGTTTATGTCAAATTTCAAAGGAGGGGCTAATGTTAATAATCTTAATAATGAAGTAAAAAATACAATCCTATTTTTGTCAAGGAATACTAATAACTTTGAGGTTGATTCTGTTATCAGATACTGAAGTAATTAGGCTTAAGAAATGAAAATAATGAAACTGAGGGAAAAATGTACTGATTTGAAATTATCTTTTAGAAAAATTTGGATGGGAAATTAAGAACACTTGCAATTCAAAGTTTTATGCATGAAATCCAGGTATGTCATGTTGTGGATTGCTTCTTTAATTGAAGTTGAATGTAGCAGTTGTTGGAAAGAATCCACACTCTGTAACAGAATAACAAACCACAAAAATGTTATCTGTCCTTCTGAAGAAGTCTGTAACTTTGCATTTGATTTTTCCATCTTGGCTCATTCTCAATGGTTCCAGATTTGGATTCTAAAAGCCTTTTTCAGCATTTACCTAATACTTTGTTGGTGGAAGAGTGAGAGGGCAGATAGGAAATGTTGCCACATCTCCATTCTCCAAATCTTCCTTGGTGATGGTGAAGTTATCCCCACATGGGCAAGGGTAGAAATAAGTCTCTGAATCCTCATCATATTGGAAGTCATCAATCTCCACCTCCTCATGAAACACTGCCATTGTCACTGGGGTTAGCCAAAGGGTTGTCACCCCCATTGTCTGACACCACCACTGTGGATCTAACTTTGGTTGTGCATCCTGGGGCTGGGCTCTCCTTTCATTTTTTTTTTTAAATTAAATGCAGTTTTATTGAAATATATTCTCTTACCATGCAATCATCCATTGTGTATAATAAACTTTCACTGTACCATCATGTAGTCATGCATTCATCACCCCAGTCTATTTTTGAATATTTTCCTTACACCAGAAAGAATCAGAGTAAGAATAAAAAGTAAAAGTACAAAAGAACTCCCAAATCATCTCCCTTCCCACCCTATTTTCATTCAGTTTTTGTCCCCTTTTTTCTACTCACCCATCCATACACTAGATAAAGGTAGTGCAATCCACAAAGTTTTAACAATCACTCTGTCATCCCTTGTAATCTACTTTGCTGTACAGTCATCTTCAATAGTAAAGGCTACTGGGTTGGAGTTCGATAGTTTCAGGTATTTCTTTCTATCTATTGCAATACATTAAAACCTAAAAACAGATATCTATGTAGTGTGTAAGTATGCCCACCAGACTGACCTCTTGACTCCATTTGAAATCTCTCAGCAACTGGAACTTTATTTTGTTTCATTTCACATCCCCCATTTGGTCAGGAAGATGCTCTCAATCCCATGATGTCAGGTCAAGATTCATCCCCAGGAGTCATATCCTTCATTGCAAAGGAGATTTACACCCCTGGGTGTCAGACCCCATGTAAGGGGGAGGCCATGGGTTCATCTGCCAAGTTGGCTTAGCTAGAGAGAGAGGGTCACATCTGAGCAACATAGAGGTGCTCAGGGGGGGGACTCTTAGGTGCAATTATAAGCAGGTTTAACCTCTCCTTTACAGTGATGATCTTAATAAGGGCAAGTCTCATGATAGAGAGCTTAGCACATCAAACCACTAGTCCTCAATGTTTGTGAGAACATCAGCAATAACCCAGGTGAGGAAGTCCAACATGTCTGCATTTTCCCCCAGCTCTTTATGGGATCTCTGCATATATATTATTATTCTCTGCCAGAATTACTTTGGGATGTATCTCTATTTCATACTAACCTATACAGACCTACCAGATCTCACCTCCTATTCTAAGTTCCATGTAATTATGGTGTTTGAAAAAACTGTACAAGTTAAAATGTTTAGAAAATATAGCCCTGCACCAGATAGGCATCTCTACTCTTGGTCTCATGTGGAAGTTGAAGTTTTAAAACACAGTCAGTATCATCCTCTACCCTTTGGACCAACTTACCCTAGTCCTAATCAGATCTGCTTCATTCATATCTCTAATTGAAGTCTGGACCCTCAGCTTTTTTGACAGTTGCTGTGTGTGCTAATACTGATATTCATATCTGTTGAGCTCCAGCTCTGAAATCCAGGTGTCACACAGATGCCCAAAGTTCCAGAGACTTATCAGTTTATACTCAAAGGGATCAGCATTTCACAAATTGGAGATACCCATTACAATTCAGGAATAGATGTGACTGCTGTTAGAGCTTACAATCTAGGGACCACCTATTTGTGGTTTTGATTTGCATTTCTCTAACAGCTAATGAAGATGATAATATTTTCATTTTATTTTTAGCCATTTGTATTTCCTCTTTGGAAAAATGTCTATTCATATCATTTGCCCATTTTATAATGGGGTTGTCTGTACTTTTGTTGTTCAGTTATAGGATTTCTTCATATATATTAGTTATTAAACACTTATCAGATATATTGTTTCCAAATATTCTCATTGATTTGGCTGCCTCCTCACTGTTTTGACAAAATCCTTTGAAGCACAGAAGTGTTCAGTCTTGAAGATTTCCCATTTAATTTTTCTTTGTTGCTTGTGCTTTGGGTGTAAAGTCTAAGAATCTACCTCATAACTAGATCTTGAAGATATTTCCCTATATTTTCTTCTAGGAGTTTTATGATACTGGCTCTTATATTTAGGTCTTTGATCCACTTTGAGTTAATTTTTGTATGGGAGGGTGAGAGATGGGTTCTCTTTAATTCCTTTGGATATGGATATACAGTTCTCACAATTCATTTATTGAAGAGGCTATTCTCTTCCAGTTTAGTGGATTTGGTGGCCTTGTCAAAAATCAGGTGACCATAGATCTGACAGCCTATATCCAAACTGTTTGATTTCATTTATCAATGTGCCTATCTTTGTGCCAATGACATGCTGTTTTGGCCAGTGTGTCTTTATAATGAGCAGTAAAGTCAGGAGGTGTAAGTTCTCAACTTCATTTTTCTATTTTAGGAAGTTTTTTTGGCTATTTGAGCCCACTTTCTCTTCCATATAAATTGGATAACCAGCTTTTCCAAGTCTCCCAAGTAAATTTTTTGGAATTTTGACTGGCATTGCTTTGAATCTGCAGATCAGTTTGGGTACAATTGACATCTTAATGACATTTAGCATTCTTATCTGTGAACATGGAATGCCTTTCCACCTATTAAGGTATTCTTTGAATTCTTTTGACAAAGTTTTGTGGTTTTCTGTGTACATGACCTTTAAATCCTTGGTTAACTTTATTCCTAAATACTTGATTGTTTTAGTTGCTATTGTGAATGGAATTTTATATTTAATTGCATCCTTAGGGCATTACTAGTGTATAGAAACACTACTGATTTTTGCTTACTAATCTTGTATTCCACCACTTTGCTGAATTTGTTTATTAGCTCATAGCTTTGCCATAGATTTCACAGAATTTTCTAAATATAGGATCAAGTCATCTACAAATAATGAGTTTTACTTCTTCCTTTCTGATTTGGATGCCTTTTATTTCTTTTCTTGCCTAAGTGCTCTAGCTAAAACTTCTGGCACAATATTTAGTAATGTTGATGATGGTTGGCATCCTTGTCTCATTCCTGATCTTAGGGGGAAGGCTTTCTCTTGCTATTAATTACATTGATGTCTGTGTGTTTTTCATATATGTCCTTTATCATATTGAGAAATTTCCTTTGATTCCTACTTTTTGAAGTTTTTTATCAGTTAAGATTGGCATATTTCATTATATTTCAATTTTATAACACTTGAAAATAACTTGGAAGAGATAAGGAAGAAAGAGCATTGGAATATAATAGAGAAAAGAACATTTTATTTATTTATTTTCCAAGTCTCCTTTCCTCCCCTCTCCCCCAGGGACAGTAATCTCTAAACAATTGAAATTAAGTATGTAAAACTGATAAGACTGATAAGAACAGTGAATCTATATTTGGAGGCAGCCCTGAGATTTGGACCCCCAGCCTACACACCACATATATGTTGGCTGGCATCTGGAGAAAATTACTTGATGTTCAATAGATTTTGTCCCTTTGGCCATTTTGTGTCATTTTTCAAATCAGTCATTGGTGTCAATGTGATTGCAAAGAAAATGAGTCATATATTTACTCTTCATATTTTATGTAAAATCACCTTAGCTTTGTCTAATATTAGAAGATGCATACTTAGCAAAATTGGCAAAAAGCCTCTAGACATCTTTTCATATGTATGTGTTTGTATGTATATATGTATAATATATATTTAATAATATGTATAAAAACTGCTGTCTTGGTTCTAGTTCAGTCTCAAATATTTGTTTAGTTTCCTGAGGTAGCTTCACTCTATCTCTAAGGTTGTGTTCTGGTATTTTTGATAGTGAAATATGTATCTTTTTCAAAAATTATAGAGGCATGTGATACACCATTCAGAAAAGTATTTCTAATAAAACAATAGCCTTTAGAACTGTGATTTGATTTTAAAGTTTCCCTTTTATTCAAAGTTCTTAGTGAAACACCTTTTTTTAAATATTTTCATGATTTTGGAGGAAAAGGAAAATGTTGACATACAGAAGGTTAAAAATTAGATAAATAAATTTGATTGTACATTTTGAGAAGTATTACTTTCTTCATATATAATTTTAAAATTACTGTAACATACGTATAGTATTTGTATTTTAATAGTGACTGGGGTTTTTAATAGTATTTTAATAGGTAGGGGAGTAATTTTCTGGATTAATACAATTGAATGATTCCTATCTTGATAGAATTGTTCGATAGTGTGGAGTATGTTTAAACATTTGACACTCATTCAGTTAAGATTGGCACCATTGTATTTCAATTTTACCTCACTTAAAAAAAACAATTAGAAAGAAAGACTGTAGACTGTAATGGAAACAAGGACATTTATTTTCCAAGTCTCCCTTACTTCCCTCTTCTCCAGACTCTCCCATTGATGACCTGTCCAAGCTGCCAGTTGCTGATGTGTTTCAGGTAGAGTTCTGGGGAGTTCATTGTAGCAACTAGGCAGAGCCCTATTGGTGGCTACAGTACCATAGAGAGCTGCAAACCTCTCTTGTGCCTGACTTTGGGCTGATCCTTGGGAAGCAGTGAGAGATGGAGATGGAGCTGCTGCCAAATGACATGGGCCCTGGCCTCACATTCCACAGTTCTCACCTGACACCAGCTTACTGATGGGCCCCTTACATTTGTTCAGACTTGCCCAGTCTGATAGAAGACAGATTTATATAAGATGAGAAAAGCAGCTTGCTGACACACTGGCTGCACTTGTTGAAGAGAAATGCCAGTGTCAGACCCCAGAAAAAAGAGTGTAACATAGAGAAGGAATGTTTGATCCATGGGCCCTGCTGCTTATCTCATGAATACCAGTTGTGCCATAAACTAACAGTTGAAGGCTGTTTTAGAAATCCCAGTCACAGTGGCACCTAGACTCCAGGGGGTGGACAAGGAAAGATCAGATATGCCCATAAGATGAATGACCACAAACAAGCCAAAAGGCCTGCTTCCTCCACATAGCTAATATAGTGCACATCAAAGAAGAATAGTGTGTTAGAACACTAGTAACCAGTCAGCAGGAACCGATAAGCACTCACCCAATCAAGGCCCAGAACACACTCAGCAGGGCCATTCCCCCCAACACCCAATGTGGGTTTTTCCTTTAAAAAATGCTGCTCTCAGAAAAGGGGCTGGAGCCATTTTTCCTTCCTTTCTTTTCTGATGGCTCCCACCTACTTTCTTCTGCTTTCTTCCTCTAATAAACCTTAAACTCTCTACTTAAACCAAGACTCACTGCATTTATGTAGATTCTTGAATGGCTCTGAACCTAATATTTGGTGCTGAAGACCCGGGATGGAGGTTTGACAGGTTTAAGCTTCCTGGCCCCTCAGGACAACAGGGCAGCCTCCCAGTCAACTCCATTCCCTGAACTACACAGCCTTTCAGGTTTCCATGCATTCAGTGGCTTGAGACCATCAACTCAGACCACCTTGGTGTGATGCCAGCTTACCCTCATGGCTCTCAAACATCTATAACTAATTCAGCCCTAGGTAGGTAAGTGATGTCTGTCTGCCCAGATCTCCCCTCGGGAGTTTGTTCAATGTCCTGTGGACATCCCAGCCCACCTCTGGGTGGCACCTAGGCCCACTTACATGTGGCACCCCAGCTTCATAAGCCTAGGAAACCTGAGCACTCAGTCAAAACTCTCCAATGCTCTGCGAGTGTCTTTCCCCATTGCAGCAGTCAAAGTAACCTGGGGGGTACCTTGGGTGAAAGACTGCATGCATTTCCTGACCCCCAATGGCAAACCAGGGATGCCTGCTTTGTTGTTGTGACTGGGTTGTATGGATCTGGGTTGTTAGTCTCACTTGAGCAATGTTTTGGGTGGTCTCTGTAAGCCTCCAATGGAGTGGGGGAGCTGTGAATTTCTCACAGGTGATCTCTGTAAGCCTCCCATGAGCATAGCCCCAATTCATGTCAGCCTCTTTCAGGGAGAATGTAAGCCTCTGAAGGAGCAGGAAGCTGTGAATCTCTCACAGGTGATCTCCATAAGCCTCCAGTAAGCAAAGTTCCCTAATATACCACAAGCCTCTCAAATTTCTTAAATAGCCATGGGAAATTTACAGTCACTTTTAAGTAACTCCAAAACTGCATTTCCTCCTAAATCTACCCCCTCACATGTTTAAACTTCAATTAAAAGGGGAAATAGAACCAATACAATTTGGCCACAGTATCCTTTAGAAAAACAAAAACATTGGCCAGAAAATGGCACTTTTAATTGGCAAATTCTCACTGAACTTAATAATTTTATTTGGCACAACAAGTGGTCTGTAGCTTTTAATCTTAAGCTTTCTGAACTGTTTGGTCCCAGCTGTTCTTGGGCCACTCTGTCATCTCCTACCAAATCCTCCTCCTTCACAAAAAAATCCTTCTAAGTCTTCTGCTTTCCTCTCTACAAAAGTTAACCCTGAAAAGCCTTTAAACAGCTTCTCTTCTTTAACCCTGCAAATCATCCCCCTTGTAACTCTTCTCTAACCCCTTCCACTCCCCTCGCTGTTAACCCCTTCCCCCACTTCTGGTCCCATTGCCACTGCCCCCTCCTTACCTCACCCCACCCACGTGCAGCCCACTCACTGCCCATGTGACCCTCCCCCATCTCCTGCTCCAGCCTGCCTCTCCCAGGCAGGAGAGTGCAGCACAGACCCAAAGCGTGCACACCTGGCATAACTGAAGGATAAATGAATAAGGCAAGAATGCCTCAAGTACTGTCTGCTGTTGTTTTACTATCAACAAACCTACCCCATCCCTAACAATGTTTAGCCTCTGATTTACAAACACTAAATTTACATCCCAATGAGCTGCTTCAATGTGTGAATGACCTCTTACTGTGTAGCTGCCCTAGCCTTAACTCCCTCCAACAAAAATGATATAGTTTCCAAAAATAAAAAACAATTTTCTAAGCCACAAGTCACTTACTTAAAAATTTCCCTTTCCCCTAACAAAAAGAAAACTTATTTCTCTATTTACTGAGAGATCAGGCAAGCCTGACTATTTAAAATCATGTTTTCAAATGCCCTAATCCATGTTTTGTGAGCTGTGAAGCTCCCCTCAGCTACCCAGAATTTTTTCTTAGAGTACCAGGACTCATAAATCCAGGTGAAAGTGCCTGCTGCAGACGGGCACTGAATGCATCTGAGTTGAGGTAGCTTTACGGTTGGGACTTCCCCTGTGCTTGGTAAGTGTGTATTTTTTTTGTTTATTGTGTTCACTTTGCTTTCTTTTGTTTCAATTACTCTATTGTGTAGTAAGGCTAATTAAGTTAATCCAAGGGTCATGCATGCAGACTCAGTGGGTTTGAACCCCACTAACCATAACTTCAGATTTTGTAGTTCTCCTTTTAAATTTTGTGCAGTTTGCACAGTTTGCATTTGTGTAAAAACCAGTTACATTTAAACAGCTCCTACTCCTATATTCTGTGTTTATAATTTCTTTTGCTGTTCAGCCATGGAGAACTCTCAAAATGTACCAGTTACATCTTTCTTAAAAACTATTCTTAATAATTAGTCTAAATTTAGAAAGTGTCATTAAAATTGTTAATAAGCTATAGCTGCAGCCAGCTAGCCTTTATGTGTGGTATGACTAGCTATAGCAAACTGTCTCAAAAAAACAAAGAAATCTCTAAGTTAAAAAAAAGTTACAGTTTAAAAAATATATGTGGAACTTCCACCTCTGCTTTAATATCATGACTTCCAAAGCAATTAAAAAATATAATAATAATGTAAATGTGCTAGCTTATCAGTTTTAAAATTAAAAAGTAAAAAAGAACCTAGTCAAAAGGGTTCTTGCAAAAACCTAAAATTACTGAGAGAACATCAAAAGTAACTAATACAATTTAAAAATCAGCAAAAGTGCAAATTATCAAACCAGTGTCATATCTCTACTAAGGAATCTGATAATGAGAACTTTGTCTCTCTCTATAAAGGATGTTTTGTTTTAAACATTTAGCATCATTCTAACAAGCTTAATTTTAGTGGTAATAGCATGTTGTGTAGAAGGTATAAAGAATGTTCTTCTAATTAAGGGAAGTAGCTTTGTCCTAAATGACTGATCGTTTAGGAATGTAAAATAAAGCCTGGAAGGATTGGAATGTGGGATAAAGTTTAGATGGATACAGAAAGTTGTAAAAGGTTTGTAGAGTGGAAAATTTATTTCTGTAGTCAAGGTTGAAAGATAGGTACAAAAAGCTGTAAAAAGTTTGTGAAAACAATAATTTCTGTAATCAAAGTTAAAAAATGGTAAAAACTAGTAATAACACTGCTTAACAATAAAACCTCACAACTTAAAAAAAAACTAGTTTCATAAAACAAAATAGCATTAAATATTTTAACCACCACCCAAAGCAGTAATTAATATTCAATATTGTTGGGTATATGCCTAATAATTCACAAAAAAATAAAACATTCCTCACTGTACTGCAAGCTTCTCATGTTAAAATCTCTTGCTCTTTTTAAGAAAATGTTTCCTTAAATCATTAAGGTGTTATTTCTTGATGAAAGGTTGTAGAAGTGTTTTTCTAAATAATCGGTGTAGGATGCAAAAAGTCTCTGTTATCAAAGTAATTTCTTGCACTTCATGTTAACATTATTGTGTCCTTGACTGTTTATTTATATTCTTGTACTAAGCATCTTTACATTTAAATTATTGTCTGTCCCTATACTCCTATTTGAATGGGAGATTACTTAATGAAACCCAAACTAGCTAAATAATGACCTAATAAGGCTCAGGCCTTTTCTAATAGAAACCATAGGTTTAAAGTGTAACAAACAGGCGCTCCCTCGGTACAGCTAGTCTGCGTGCATGAGTGGGAGGTGGCAGGCCCCAGACTCAGGCCTTCTGTGCTGACTGTTCCAGCGCGACACCTTCAGTCATGAGCCGGTTTGGTACCCGGTTGGTGGGAGCCACGGCAGCTCTAGCGCCGCCGCCGAAAACCCACAGCAATGAAAACCTCGACAAAATCGATATGTCTTTGGATGATATAATCAAATTGAATCGAAAGGAAGGAAAAAAGCAGTATTTTCCAAGACTAAATAGAAGACTCCAACAAAGTGGTACCTGGCAATTCAGGATGAGAATACGATGGGGAATCCAACAGAATGCTGGTTTCGTTAAGAATAGTCTGAGCCGTAGAGGAAGAGTCATGCCTGGAAAGAGACGTCCTTATGGGATTATCACTGGCCTTGCAGCTAAGAAAGCAACTGGAATTCGAAAAGGAATTAGTCCTATGAATAGACCACCTCTAAGTGACAAGAATATAGAGTGATATTTTCCAGTGTTAAAAAGGAAGACAAACCTTCTGAGACAAAATGAAGTGCAGAGGAAACCAGTTGCTGTTCTCAAGAGACCTAACCAGTTAAACAGAAAAAATAACATTCCAGCCAATTCTACTAGAAGTGGAAATAAATTAAGCCATTAGAAAGATACTCGTCAGGCAACTTTTCTTTTCAGAAGAGGCCTGAAGGTTCAGGCCCAGTTGAACACAGAACAACTGCTAGATGATGTAGTAGCAAAGAGAACTCATCAATGGCAGACTTCCACCACAAATGGAGGAATTTTGACTGTATCCATTGACAATCCTGGAGCAGTGCATTGCCCAGTAACTCAGAAACCATGATTAACTCATACTGCTGTACCCTCATTCTTGGCAAAGTGAGAGCAATCGGATATAAAGAAAGTTCCTAAAGGTGTACCCCTACAATTTGACATAAATAGTGTTGGAAAACAGACAGGGATGACTTTGAATGAGCAATTTGGGATTCTGAAGGAACAAAAAGCCACTCTCACTTTCAACAAAGGAGGAAGCCACTTTGTAACCCTGGGATAGATCCCATGGCAAAGGGACTTTTGAGTAACGACTATTTGAAAAGTTGAATTGCTTAAAGAGTTTGTCATAGAAATTCAAGAAACTTTATTGCAAAATATTCACAAGTTTAAATAACTCTTTATTTTTATTTTTGAAGTTTTTTTTAAACGTGTATAAAATAATGCCCTGAAAGAATAACAGGGTATATATACCTATCTATTCTTCAAATTTTCATGGTTGACTCAGCAGAACAATCCTCTATTTGACTCCTTTAGTTCCTCATGCAGCAGAAGAAAGACAAAGATAGAAATCGATTATTTTTATGATACTGGTATTTAGTATCTCATCTCCTTTGCCTATTTTTTAGATTTTGCCATGGTAAATCTTGGTCTTTGGAAATATGAGTAGGTCCCTTTGTTGCTGTTATTTACACTTTAATAGTGTTGATGTAATAAGTGCAGTTGCCTTTTCTTCAGTAGAAATGTTTAAAAAAATTCATTAGAATTTCAGTTTGGGGTTTTAAGATTAATGGGAATATCTGTAATTCAGTCCCCCCCCCCCCCGGATAATGTTAGGTTAATCCCCCCGAATGGTAAATCTTCAGTGACAAACTTTTAATAAGAAATGTGGCTCTAGGCTTTAGTCTCAGTTTAAGATGTTGGTGTTCAAAGACTGTAAATGCATGTTTACAAACATATCTGCTAGGGCCTTGTAGGAGAAGGTCTAATGTAAAAAACTCAGTTTGTGTTTAGTAAATGAATAAAGCATGAGAGGAAGTAGCTGGTTGAAGAACAGGTAACTGAGTGAAAAACTTCAACCCAGGTCATAGGTATTCTGTTTGGATATAATGTAGTCTTGGGTCTAGCGTCCACAAAGAATTTTTCAAATGATATTTAGAAGAGCTATAATTATTAAAATGGATTGAGTCCCTTAGATATTTTGGTAGTAAAATTAATAGCCATTAAGTCCTAGACTTTCTTCTTAATCAAAAAGTTGATTCTATAAGCTTTTAAGCTTGCTAAATTAAGCAGTATACAACTCCCAAAACAAAAAATGGCAAAAGTGATGAGAGTTGCATTATAACCTTGCTTTATACCTCTCACTTTGATTTAATTTATGGTATAAAGTTCAGGCATTTGTGGGGTGAAAAGAATTTGGTTTTTCCCCCTTCTGAGGTAGTGCGAGGAGTTTTCTGTTATGCCAAGATCTAAGAGTCCTCAGATAGCTGTATACTATAAGTTACATTAGTACTTATAGTATACTATAAGTTACAGTAATACTTGTAGTATACTAAATGTTACATTAGTACTTATAGTATACTCTAAGTTACATTGTGGTATAATGCCAAAATGCAGCAAAATATTCCAGCTATAAGTTATAATTTTGGTCATTATGAAGCTTGACCTTTTGGTTTTCTATAACATTAAAATCTCTAAATAGATGTTATTTTCTCTAGAGTATAATATTAGTGTTTACTTTTCCTATTAAAAAAATTACTTTATCACTCTTGCCTGTCTTTATATACTAGATTTCATTATCACTCATGCCCCTTGGGTTTCTTCTTGGTTTATTCAGAAGCCATGGAAAGCTGTCAATAACAGTTTCATGCTTATACCAAAGAATTAAATCTGATCTAATTATCTGGTATTTTGCAGATACTTCTGAGAAGGTATTATTTGGAAGTCAGTCACAGTATTTGAAAATAAACTCTGGTCTCTACTTAGCTATTTATGTTTTTTGTAGAGGCCAAGGTACCATTGCAAAACATTTTTGCAAGTATGAATGCTTGTATTTGGTCCAAGAACAAAACATTTTAGAGTGGTTAGAATTACTGGTAGCTTATTTTAAAGCAAAGGATAAAACTGAACATGAGTTTGCTGTCTTTAGAACAATTTGTGAAGATATGATGTGAAGGTAGTTTCCATTGTCCTGTTGAGTTATGTTAAATATTATTGTACAGAGCTATTATTAATGCCTTTTTTTAACCTTAAAAATTGCCTAAAATATTGACACTAAACTAAGTGCATCAAACAACAAAATTTGGTATATTAAACTTTTGTTCTTTGTGCATCTGCAATTTAATTTTCTTTTTAAATATAAAATTTTGCCTTTGGTACAACTAAATTAAAACACTGCTAATATGTTGTATACACACAAAAGAATATGTTCTGTTGGAGGAAAAATTTCCTTTCTTGGAAGTTTAGCTGCTAATGTGGTTGTAGTCTTTTTTAGTTCTTAAAGTTTTTTGTTTTTGTGTTTTGAAACAAACAAATTTTAAGGTTGCAACTTAAAATTTCCTTTGCATCAAGGTGTATCCAAAACATTGATGCAGTGCATCACAAAACAAAAGTTTGTATTTAATGAGGAGGTGCTTTACACTGTACTTTTTGGTGTTTTTTGGAAAAGTTACATTTAGATCTATTCTGAAGCTGTTCATTTTAAAAAAATAAAATGTTACAGGTTTCACATAAAAAAAAAGTGTAACAAGCAAACCTGTAACACAGGCAAAAAGTCCCTTTAACAGCCTTGTTTAGCCAGTAAATAAAACTATGTTACTCATTTTATATTAAATAAAACTTTGTAAATGTATAAAATTATTATTTGTTTTCTAAGCTATCCATGCCTCAAATAAATATATCCAAGAGAATACTTTGCTAATTAATTAATTAAATTACAAAAACATCTTGTAATCACAAAGCAAAAGCTTTAACCCATATCCTCTTAATATGTCCCAAACCTACCAAGGAAGCCACCTTAAAGCACATAAAAAGTGAGCATAACAAATAGCCATAAAATGGCAAACAGCAAAACCCTCTCAAATACTCTAATTTAATAATTGTTATATAAGATTATAAAGCTTATTCATAACTGCACCCTTGTTCAGTAATATAGTAATCAACATATTCATAGAGCCAATATGCTATAAAAAATTTAACAAAACTAAGAAAACAAAATACTTTCATGAATTTCAAAATTCATGCAAAGTTAAATCATTGTATTTTTTAAGAGAAACAATGTAACACCTATGCATTCCATTAATCCTTGCTAATAATTGTTTATTACTATTTCAAGATGCATTAACTAAAGTGTTTTAATTATTTAGCAATATTCTAACAAGTTTAAACCTTTATTTTTTAGTAAAATGTTATAAAATGTTTTCCTCAATAATCAATGTAAAAGGCAAATGATTAAATTCATGTAATATGTTATAAGTTGCAGAAAAAACATTTAGACAATGTTATGAGAATTAAAAACTTCTAACCTTTTGGTTACTAATGTGCATAACATCAAACAACAATGTAATACTGCTAGTTATAATTTCAGTTATTTTTAAAGTGTTATGTCACAAAAACAGCCAAATTTCCTTGTAAGTTACATTGTTTTACTCTAATGCTTCTCTGAAAGTGCTTGCAGTTAGCTACAAGTCAAAGCTTCATCTTCAACCACAAAGAAACACTTTTAAAAAGAAGCAAGGGAAGTATATAAATTATGTTCTACCCATTATCTAACATAACCCTACTAAAAATGTTAAAAAAATTAGACTTCTATTTTAATGGAAGTGCTTGCATGTTTAAACCAAGCTCCTAGTACTGTGCCTGCATGCTCTCCCCCATCAGAGTTATTGGTAAAACCAATTTCTGTAGTCACTAAAACTATAAAAGTGTCAACCACATCACATGAACATGCTCCAGAAGTAAATGGGTGCATGCTGTTACTGAAAACACATTTTACTACAGACACCTTTGCCTCTGCCTGCCAGAAAAGACTCAATCACTTAAGCTTTTCAGTGAACACTGCCTCCAGACTAGCTCTGCTGCATGGTGCCAGAGGGTGCTATGGAACTGCCCAATGAAACCCTGGAGCCCACCATCCTGTTTCCAAGGACCAATGATGCTGCACTACAACTGTACAAAGAAGGTACATCCTGGAGCTGTAATTGCCAGTGTGATGTGGTTGAAACCTAAAAACATAATTTAACACTAAGGTCTGCTCTTATGAGGGGACAGCATATATGGTATTATAAACTTAGCACCCAATGCAGCTCAGGAAAAACTTAAACATTCATTAGTATTCAGTGCTACACATATGCACCAAATAAATATAACAATGTCTCTTCAATATTAAATCATATACAAAATAATAATAATGTTAAAATTACAGTGAACTAAATGTGTTTTCTAAGTGGTTAATGAATTTACCATGAAATAGAAAATGGCCCTTATTACCATAGTTTGTGTTCTGCTTGTAACTTGTTTGTCTTAATTGTTGCCTGTATTGTATCTTTAAGTTTATGTCCAGAACATCTTCCAAATTAATATAAAAACTTATTAATCCTTGCTCAGCAAAAAGCAGTTACAAGAAAAAACCTCCACCCACTTCCCCCTTTATAGAAGATGCTCACAAGATACCATTTCTTAAAAATAAGAAAATGTCTCATAGAAAGGAGAAATTTAATTGCTGAGTAAGTGTAAGAAATATTCAATAAAACTTTCTCTAAATTTTTCTTCCATTCTTCTCCATGCCTCTATAAGCTATTCTACTCCCCCTTATGGGGCCAGTAATTATCCTTATATTAATTTTCCTTTTTGCTCCTTACCTCTTACAATGTCTAATTAAATTTATCAATAGGTCAGTAGCAGCTGTGACTAACCAGCAAAACTCTGAAAACATACTACTGCTACAATAAAAAATTGAAAATCTGCTCCTGCTGCAGCAAAAGCCTCACTACCAGCTGGTTTCAGCAGAAGATATCCAAACATCAATCTAATAATGCTGAAACTTAGTTCAAAGCAACTCTGCCCCAATTCCATCCAAACCCAGCCAGAAGCAGCTAAGAGACAAGTGCAATGTCCCTTTCCCCTATAAAGGTTGCTTTGAGCTAAGTTAAAGCATTAACCAAAATTCTACCCAAACCCATACCAATTTTTTATTAAAAATAAAAGGCAGGAATGTCAGACTCCAGAAGAAGAGTCTAACATATAGAAGGAATGTCTGATCCATGGGCCCTACTGCTTATCTCATAAATACAAGGTGTGCCATAAACTAAGGGATGAAGGCTGTTTTAGAAATCCCAGTCACAGTGGCACCCAGACTCCAGGGGGTGGGCAAGGCAAGATCAGATATGCCCATAAGATGAATGACCACAAACAAGCCAAAAGGCCTGCTTCCTCCACATAGCTAATATAGTGCACATCAAAGAAGAGTAGTATGTTATAACCCTAGTAACCAGTCAGCAGAAACTGATAAGCACTCACCCAATCAAGGCCCAGAACACACTCAGCAGGACCCTTCCCCCCCAACACCCAATGTGGGTTTTTCCTTTAAAAAATGCTGCTCTCAGAAAAGGGGCTGGAGCCATTTTTCCTTTCCTTTTTTTTTCTGATGGTTCCCACCTGCTTTCTTCTGCTTTCTTCCTCTAATAAACCTTAAACTCTCTACTTAAACCATGACTCACTGCATTTGTGTGGATTCTTGAATGGCTCTGAACCTAACAGCCATCTCCTTGATAAGATCAGTTTCCTCACAGGGTTCTACAGAGACTGTGGCATTTTTATATGTCAGACTAGAGAAAGAGACTTTAAAAATACCCAGCCTTTCAGATGCCTACAGAAAAGCAAAGAGAATGAAAGTGATGCTGATGAGATTTACTTCTCTGGCCCAGAAACTAGAGGAAGAGAGAACCAAATGCTCCAAACTAAAAAGAGTTGATAATGGAAATGCTGAATACATGACACCTCTCAAAGGGGTCATGAGAGCCACGACAGCACAAGGCATTTTCCAAACCCAATGTGGGACCTCATCCACACTCTGAAGTCCCATCCCCAGGAGTGGGTCTGTGAGTTAAAGCAGTGCTGTCCCCTCCCCTCCACTCAGGCTCAGGAGCCTCCAGGTCACATTCACCCACCCACTCCCTCTGAAGTTCCTTGAGGACAGTGGATAAAACAGAACCCCTCCACTGGCTGGAGTTCCTCTACCTTTTCATCCTAGATACAGCCATGGTTAATTCATCTTAGATGAAAAGACTTCAAGGAAAATACCAGGAAGTGTTGAACTTTCTTTTCAAAGAAAGTTTGAAGTATCTCCATATAGTGGAAAAAACTGCTGCAATTTAAACATTTAATCAAATGGAAACTGGACCAAATTACATTTCCCAAAACAGTATTTTATAAGTATTATTTCTACATTAATTATATTAATCATAAGTGAACTATTTATATTTTATTATTATACCTATGTATTTTAAATATTGTATTGTAAATTTAAAATATATACTGTTTAGCCATAAGTGACATTTAAACATCAGCAATAATGTTCGGCAGAATTGAATTCCTAGTAGTCACTCTTGAAGGCAGTTTGGCAGTTCTTCAGAAAATGAGATATCAAGTTACCCTATCATCAAGCAATTTCACTTCTCAATATATACCCAGAATATCTGAAAGCAGTGACATGAACAGATATTTGCACATCAATCTTCATAGCAGCATAGTTCACAATTGCCAAGAGGTGGAAATTATCAAAATGCCCTTCAACAGATGAGTTGATAAAATGGGTATAAACATACATGGAATACAGTGCATCACAAAGAAGGAATGAGGTTGTTAAACATATGATAGCATGGTTTAACCTTTAAGATGTAATGCTGAATGAAATAAACTAGACACAAAAGGAGAGATTTTGTATGTTACCACTAATGTGAACTCCATGAAAAATGTAAAATAAGTGTCTTATAATTTAGAATATAGGGGACCTAGAGATAGAGAGAAACTAGTGAAGGGGCCATGATAATCTAATATGTACAGATATGATAATAAGGGTGAATTTAATGGTATGGGAATGGTTAGGTATGACTATGGTTCATTAATGGGATTATAAGTATCAGTGATGCATTGAAGATGAACATGTTCATAAATGGCTGTTCAAGGGCATATAACCCACTGACTAGCACCACAAACCTTAATAACTGTTAGCATGATATACTTATAAGGTATGACACTGGTACAGAGAGTTAGCAGAGCAATATATGGAAAACTACCTGTTACATATTAAAGACTATATTTAATAGGAATATCTTACCAACACTACACTAATACCAGGGATGAATAATTAGCAGCTTATAAGAGCTCTGGAATATATTATGTTAGGATAATTGCTTAAAGTTGAGAGTGATGATTGTACAACTAAGTGAAGATAATTTAAGAAACTGGCCATTTATATTGGATAGAATATATATTAGTGAAATTAGTATCCCACTGTTTAATAAATCAGGTCCTTGACTTGACATTTTCTCTTGTGAAACAGGGATGTAAATAGGAGGCTGAACCTTCTTGTAATTGTGCCTGGGAGGCACCTCCAGGGAGCCTCTTTGTTACTCAGATGTGGCCTTTCTCTCTCTTAAGCCCAACTTGGCAAATAAATTCATTAACCTTCCCCCACCATGAGGGACATGACTCCCAGGGAATTAATCTTCCTGATGATATTGGACATGACTCCTAGGAATGAGCCTGGGCCTGGCAGCAAGGGATTGAAAATGCCTACTTGACCAAATGTGGGAAAATAGAAAGGTAACAAGCTAAGTTTAAATGGCTGAAATATCCCAAATAGAGTCAAGGTGCTATCCTGGAGGTTTCTTGTGCCAGCTCCAGCTAGACACCCCAAATGGCCACAGTAGGCCATGCCCTTGCCAAGAGTAGCCCCCAAATACCTGTGTCCCATCCTGAGATTCTATGGGAGACTTGCTCACTAGGTTTTCTCTCAGAAATTTAAGTCCACCAGAGAGTTCCTATGCCAGACAGGACCTAAAACCCAGAGGCAACAGCCTCTTTAAGAATGACAAACAGATGCAGCCCCCTTCCCTGTACTGTCAACACCACCTTTCAATATGAACAAGCTAGGGTGTTCACTGCCTAGACACCCTTGAAGATGGAGGAGAGTAAGTGAGAGGAAGGGGAAGCAACAAAATAAGATTTAACAAATGTTTCAGTATTCATATATATTAGATGTTAGATGCTGGGGTGTTGGAGTAGCTGGAAGTTGATAAATGACATGGTGGTAGTCTAACCTCTAACATTCTTTGAAATTTGTGCTAAAGCTACTTGTTTACTCATTGAATTGTGCTTTGAAAGTCTTTACCTATCTGTATATACCATACATTGTGTAATAAGGAAAGAACTAAAACTGTGGAATTGTAACCCATAAAAATTTTGACATTATCTATATAACTGCTTGTTGAGCTGTACATCAAAATTAACACCTTTCTGTGTGTATGTTATATTTTACAATAATGGAAATAGCTGAAGTTGTGGAACTGTGATCCAAGACATACTTTGAAATTGCTCTCTACTTGTTGAAATATACTATGAAAGTTGTCACTGCCATGTATATATATATATTAAAGTTCACAAATGAAAATTTTTAAAAATTTTAAAAAATAATCAATTGACCATAGATCTAAGCATAAATTTCTGAAGTCTAAATTAGATTCCATTGATCAATATGCTTATCTTTATGCCAGTTTCATGCTTTGATCATTACGGCTTTATAAAATGCTTTAGAGACAGGAAATGTAATACCTCAGACTTCATTCCTCACATCTTCATTTCAACATATTTTTAGCTATTTGAAGTCCCTTAGCTTTCCAAATAAAATTGATAATTATCTTTTCAATTTCTTCAAAGTAATCTGTTGGAATGTTGATTAATATTGCTTTGAATAGATTTGACATCTTAATGACATTTAGGTTTCCAATCCATGAACATGGAATGTCTTTCTATTTATCCAGGTTTTCTTTGATTTCTTTTATTAGTGTTTTGTAGTTTTCTGTAAACAAGTCCTTTACATCCTTGAATAAGTTTTCCCTAATTATTAGATTCTTTTAGTTGCTATTTTTAATGGGATTTTTCTTGATTACCTCCTCACATAGTTCATTTTCAGTGTATAGAAACACCATTCATTTTCCTGTGCTTATCTTTTTTTTTTCTCTCTCTTTTTTTTTAATCATCATTTTATTGAGATATATTCACATACCATGCAGTCATACAAAACAAATTGTACTTTCGATTGTTTACAGTACCATTACATAGTTGTACATTCATCACCTAAATCAATCCCTGACACCTTCATTAGCACACACACAAAAATAACAAGAATAATAATTAGAGTGAAAAAGAGCAATTGAAGTAAAAAAGAACACTGGGTACCTTTGTCTGTTTGTTTCCTTCCCCTACTTTTCTACACATCCATCCATAAACTAGACAAAGTGGAGTTTGGTCCTTATGGCTTTCCCAATCCCATTGTCACCCCTCATAAGCTACATTTTTATACAACTGTCTTCAAGATTCATGGGTTCTGGGTTGTAGTTTGATAGTTTCAGGTATCCACCACCAGCTACCCCAATTCTTTAGAACCTAAAAAGGGTTGTCTAAAGTGTGTGTAAGAGTGCCCACCAGAGTGATCTCTCGGCTCGTTTAGGAATCTCTCTGCCACTGAAGCTTATTTCATTTCCTTTCACATCCCCCTTTTGGTCAAGAAGATGTTCTCTGTCCCACGATGCCGGGTCTACATTCCTCCCCGGGAGTCATATTCCATGTTGCCAGGGAGATTCACTCCCCTGGGTGTCTGATCCCACGTAGGGGGGAGGGCAGTGATTTCACCTTTCAAGTTGGCTTAGCTAGAGAGAGAGGGCCACATCTGAGCAACAAAGAGGCATTCAGGAGGAGACTCTTAGTCCTGTGCTTATCTTGTATCCTGCCACTTTTCCTGAACTCATTTATTAAGGATTTTCTAAATATAGAATCATATTTGGAAACAATGAAATTTTACTTCTTCATTTCCTATGTGGATGTCATTTATTTTTTCTTCCTTAATTACTTTAGCTGGATCTTCTAGCACAAGACTGAATAGCAGTGGTGACAAATAGCAATGGTGACAGTGGCATTCTTGCATTTTCCCAATCTTAAAAGGAAAGCTTTCAGTCTCTCAACATTGAGTATGATGTTAGCTGTGGGATTTCATATATGCCCTTTATCGTATTGAGGTAGTAGTTTCCTTTGATTCTTACTTCTTGCAGTGATTTTTTTTATCATGAAAGGATGAATTTTGTCAAATATCTTTTCTGTATCAATAGAGATGATCGTGTGGTATTCCCTTTTGTTAATGTGTTGTACTACATCAGTTAATGTTTTGTACTTTGAATCACCCTTGCATACCTGGGATAAAACAACTTTGTCAAGGTGTATAATAGATGGGTATATGGGAATAAATATACCTATTGCAAACTATGATCTATGATTAACAGTAATATTTTAATATGCTTTCAACAGTATTGAATGTACTGCAATACTATGGGTCAACAATTGGAGGACAAGGGATGTAGGAGGATTGGATTTTTAATTTTTATTTATTTTCTGGATTAATGAAAATGTTCTAAAATTGATCATGGAACTGTGTACACAACTATGTGCTGGTATTGTGAGCCAGTGATTGTATGCTTCAGATGTTTTGCATTAGTTTGCTAATGCTGCCAGAATGCAAAACACCAGAGATGGATTGGCTTTTCTAAAAGGGGGTTTATTTGGTTACACATTTACAGTCTTAAGGCCATAAAGTGCCCAAGGTAAGTCATCAAAAATCAGGTAACTTCACTGGAAGATGGCCAATGGTGTCTGGAAAACCTCTGTTAGCTGGGAAGGCACGTGGCTGGTGTCTGCTCCAAGGTTCTGGTTTCTAAATGGCTTTCTCCCAGGACATTCCTCTCTAGGCTGCAGTTCCTCAAAAATGTCACTGTTAGCTGCACTTGGGGTATTTGTCCTCTCTTAGCTTCTCCAGAGCAAGAGTCTGCTTTCAATGGCTGTCTTCAAACTGTCTCTCATCTGCAGCTCCTGTGCTTTCTTCAAAGTGTCCCTCTTGGCTGTAGCTCCTCTTCAAAATGTCACTCACAGATGCACTGAGTTGCCTCTGCCCATCAGCTCATTTGTATGGTTCCACTGATCAAGGCCCACCATAAATGGGTGGGGCCATGCCTCCATGGAAATTATCTCATCAAAGTTATCACCTACAGTTGGGTGGGGCACATCTCCAAAGAAACGCTCAAAGAAATCTAATCAAAACTGATAATGTCTGCCCACACAAGATTGCATCAAAGATAACGGTGTTTGGGGGACACAATACATTCAAACTGGCACAGTGTGCAATTATATTTCAATAAAACTGCATTTAAAAGGGAAATACAAAGTAAAATCTTTAATTATTAAAATGGTTTCATAGTAAATTTTGGCGTATAGTATATCACTTCTCTTCTTAAAACTGGCTATCATCAGGGTAGAATTGTGCTCAACATGGTCAAATATCACAACAAATGGAAGAAGAGACAGCCAGAAAAGATATTGGCACACCTCTGGGACCCATGCTGTGAAAAACAATCAAGGGTGAGTCTTTATCTAAACTTGCATTTTTAATATCTTAGCAATGAACATTGCACTGTAAGGAAAACAAGGCACCGGAATGTACATTGAGAAATATTGAGTTTTGAGGGAGTGGAGACCAGGGAGCTCCCTGTTTAGGCTACTAATGCAAAATATCTACTTCAATATACCCTCTGCATCCTGAAGATGCCTTGATGGCTAGCATTTCTCCTTTTTTGAGACCACTTTCCCTGCCTGAAATAATTCAAAAAAACAATTATTTGCTAGATTAACATTAGGGAAATGAAAATGTTGAAAAGTTGCATAAGGCCCTATGATTGTTTCAAATATGATACTTATCTTGGAAATAATATCAAGTTAAGGAATACTGTAGTCAGTAGGAAACTTCGTATGACATTGACAATTAGAAAAGGTTTTCAAGATTGAGGTATTAAAAATATCATAAAAAATATATGTTGGGGGTAAAGAGTGTGAAAACCATAGAAGAGAAGGACCAGAATAAAAGCCATTGAGTGAAAGTTTAAATCCAAGTGCATAAATTTCTATTTTCCCAAAACAAAGGGCACTTCAATACAGATTGATAAGTAAACAGAATAATGACCATAACTGAGGAAAATTTCTCCAATATCAACACCTACATTTCAAAAACTATAACTTAAGGAAATCTGCAGTTGATATTTTCAAGAACCTTTACATGTACTGACCATATTCCTCCTTTTCATGAAGCAAAGTTTCCTAGAGCTCACCTGATTTCTAGCTTTGGAGAAATGCAATTCTTTCTTTCCATAGTTCCTCTTCTTGATCCAACTTGGATGCTACATCTGATTTGCAGAACTGCCATCCTGGTTATGGAAAAAAAAATGGAATTTTAGGTTCTGTGTATTTAACATATCATCAAATCCAGGGAGGGTGACTGTTTTTGTTTCCTAGGCTTCTTAAGCAAATACCATGAAAGGGTTTGGCTTACAAAATGGAAATTTATTAACTTATGGATTTGAGGCCAGGAAAATTTCCAAATCCAGTCATCATCAAAGCAATGCTTTCTCCCCAAGATAGTGCCATTCTGGGGCTGGCAGCTGGTGACCCTTTGTCCTTAGCTCATCATGGGACAAGGCACATGGCAGTGTCTCCTGGTCTCTTCCATCTCTTCTGGGTTTTGTTGATTTCAGTTTCTTACTTCTGATGGCTTTCTGTCTGTGTCTGAGTTTTATTCTCTTATGAAGTATTCCAGTAATACAAATAAGACTCATCCTGATTGAGATGGGACACAGCTTAACTGAAGGAACCTCATCAAAATGTCATATTTACAGTGGGTTTATAAGTACAGGAATGGATTAGATTTACATATTTTTCTGGAGTACATACAACTTTAAATCACCAGAATCCAAGCTCTAGATCTCAAAATGGTGCATTATTTCTATAGATAAAATACTGATTCCATTACAATATCTCAGAAGCCTTCCATCATTTCAGAAATGATGCTTAGTAAAAATTTTATGAAAATTAGATATTGGTGTGGTCTGTCCTGGGGCACAAGTCCCTTCTGTCTATGTACCTGTGAAAGCAAGTGAAAAAATTATCTGTTTCCCATATACAATGGAATGGAGGTGCTGGAATAGGATAAATATTTCCATTCCCATACGAAGAAATTGAAAGGGAAAGGGGCCATGGGTCCCTGTGCTGGTTTGTATATTTATGTCCCCCAGAAAAAATCCATATTCTTTGATGCATTCTTGTGGGGGCGAACATATTAGTGTGGATTGGGTTGGAACCTATTGATTCAGCATCCATGGAGATGTGATCCACCCAACTGTAGGTGATAACTCTGATTGGATAATTTCTGTAGAGGTGTGGCCCTGCCCATTCATCATGAGACTTGTTTAATTTATGGGAGCACTGTAAAAGCTCAGACACAAGGAGCTTATAGCTAGCTGGAGCTGAGGCAGACATTTTGAAGACAGCTATTGGAAGCTGATGCAGACATTTTGGAGAAGACCATTTTAAAACAACCTAGGAGCAAGCAGATGCCAGCCATGTGCCTTCCCAGCTAACAGAGGTTTTCCAGATGCCAATGGCCTTCCTCCAGTGAAGGTACCCTTTGTTGATGGACATGTTATGGCCTTAAGACTGTAACTGTATAACCAAATAAACCCCCTTTTATAAAAGCCAATCCATTTCAGGTGTTTTGCATTCTGGCAGCATTAGCAAACTAGAATAGTCCCAAACAATTCTGAAGGCCTGCAAGGCACATTCCAGTAGATTTCAAAGTCTGAGAGTTACCTATGGAATGATACTTTGTCCTGTAGGCTTGCTCAAGCAGCAGTTCCATCCCTTTCAAGGGCTTTCCCTGAACACTGGGGTAAGATTCCACCCTCTGAGAACACTGGGATAGTGGTCAGACTCTCCACATTCCCTTCAGCACAGTGTCTGCCCTTCAAGAACAAGGAGTGGCAGCCCTCTTCCAGAACAATTGGGTAGAAGGCCCAGTTCTTCAAGCACTGGGACAGACTCACCCTTTCAACACACATGAGTGGACCCACTGTCTTGGCCAGAGAAGATGTCTTTTGTCCAAACATCAGCTTCCATGGCTCTGCCTTGAAGTGATTTTTCCTTCAGTCTCTCCCTTTTCTTTTTCCATTTAGTCTAGGCTGGCAGTGGTTCCTTTCATACAGTCCTTGCAGAAAAGATGTTGGGTTTCCATGTAGTACACAGAAGTGCAAATCATCAGTCAGAAGGACTTTGCACAGATCCTTCCTGAATAACTGCACTTCCAATCCTGTCTTGCATGGAGATTGCTGACTGGAGTCATGTTCACTTAAACCCTTGCATGAAGCACTCTTCTCTGGGCACTTACTTTTCAGAATTTCATAATATTCCAAATCATCTTTTTCTGGTTTATGTCTAGTTCTCTTTTCAACTTACCCCATTCATCTTGCATTTTGCTATAAGCTACAAGAAGAAACCAGGATGTACTTTCCACACTTTGGAAATCTCCTCAGCTAAATATACAACTTCATCACCCAAGTCCTGCCTTCCATCTTATATCAGAACTCATTTTCACCAAATTCTATGCCACCTTAACAAAGATCACATTTCATCTAGTTTCTGATAACGTGTTCATCATTTCTTTCTAAGACATCATCAGAAATACCTTTATCAACCATATTTCTACCAACAGTCTCTTCAAAGCAATCTAGGCCTTTCCTTCCAAGCTCCTCACAATTCTTCCAGCCTCTACCCATTTACCAATTCCAAAGTCATTTCCATATTTTTTGTATTTCTAACAACAGCACCACTTTTCCTATGGTTGCAAAATTTGTTTTAGTTTCCTAGGCCATTTTAGCAATTAGTATGAAATGCATTGGATGAAAGAATGAAAATTTATTAGCTTATGGTTTTGAGGCCAGGAAAACATCCAAATCCAGGCATCATCCAGACAATGCTTTCTCCCCAAGACTGGCAATCTTGGGCTGGCAGCTGGCAAGCCTTGGTCCTTAGTTTGTCACATGTCAAGGCACATGGTGAAATCTCTTGGTCTTTCTTATGTGTTTCATCAATTTCAGCTTATTCTGATGGATTTCTCTCTGTGTCTGAATTTTATTGTCTGATAAAGGACTTCACTAATAGAATTAATGCCTTGACTGAGGGGGGACACACCTTGACTGAAGTAACCTCATCAAAAGATTCTCTGTACAATGGGTTTAAATGAACAAGAATGGATTAGATTTAAGGACATGCTTTTCAGCAGTATATATAGTTTCAAACTACTACCATGATTAAAGAATAATAAGGTAAACATTGAAGGTCAGTAAAGGGAGAATACCTGGAACACAGAATATTGACAATTTTACCATCAAAGTGTGACTTCTTGACCTTGTGCCCAAATAGTAAGGATCTCTGTTTGCTGAAACCCAAGTTCAGAGATACTGTATTTTCAGACAGGGAGAAATTTTATGTTTTCATAATAATTTATTATTATTTTCAAATGGATCCAATAATGTAAGCCTCCTACAACAGTTTATATGGAAAAGGATATGCATGTTGTTTTTACTAATTTAGCCTGAATCCATACCAAATCCCCAGAGCAGAATAACTATTTAGGGCATATTTAATCAACTTATTGATTCCTTCAGAAAATATTCATTGAATTCCCAGCACTGTGTGGATCTTGACTAGAAGAAAATCATGAAATTTGTGTTCAAAGAGATTACATTGTAGTAGGGTGAAAAGATAGATATAAGTAATAAGTACAAAAAAATTCCTTTTAGGTCATTGTTCCTGTTGTAAAATGATATATAATATATTATGTATATAAAGTATAAAATAAAACATAAAAGAATGTAAAACAATATGAACAAGCTGTTCTAGATGCTTCTTGAGAAAATAGAGGAATTTGTAGAAAAATTTGAGAGAATCAGCCACAGAGACCAGATAACTGATACTCTACAGCATTGCATCTCTGAACAGCTTTCTCTGGGATGTTTCCAGCAGTGCCCAATCTTCCTGGGTGAAGTCTATAACTACATCTTCCAAGTTCACTAACTACTGAAAACATCACAGATTCTTCAGCTCAGAGGGTGCTCTCTCTACCAATGTCCAGAGTAGGATGTTGTAGAGAACAACACTGAGGGAGTGGCAACTGTTTACAGAGTTTGACTCTCAAATCAGATCATTCTCAGTCCTTAAAAGTCATTTGCCTTGCACACACAGAGACACATAGGCACAATGAATATTTAAATTTCCATTGTAAAAGAATTATTAGAAGTTATGTATGATAAAATCTGGATATTTACTAATAAAGTGGTCATTATAACTTCCAGATGGTGCTACACAATCTGCATGAGCATTCATAACTAAAACACTTTTCCACCAATTTCAAGTAAATTTACAAACTCATTACATGGCATACAATATACATGATTTGCATTTTTATATCAAAACTGGTTACATTATTGCTTAAAGACATTTTCAAAATGTGCAAATATCTCTCAATACTTTAATAAATTAGAAATTTCAGAAAATAAATGACTTCTCTTTTCCTTCTATTCCCTAACCCTCACTTTTCCTCCTCTCAAAAATGCACAGCACCGCACTGTAGCATCTTAATGCTCTACTGATTGAACTAACCTGCTGAGACATCAGCCTCTACTGACTGTAAACTTCTGCTCTTCTTATCTCTTTCACATATGTTCACTGCACGCCATAGCCAATTGCAGGCATTAACATGATCAATGAGTGCACTAATTATCCAATGAGGAAATGGTCTGGATGAGAAATAAATCTCTCTCATCTCTCCAGTGAATAAAGAGCCTTAAAAGAGTTTGGAACAAATTTGTGTTAAGTTGGAAAGGGATTACTTATTGTTGAACCCCTAACCTACCATCACCATCCCAGAGGACTGGATAAATTTTACTGCAGCCTGATCCTTGACTATATCCTAAATGAAATTAGAATATCCATGTCCATCTGCTGACAATGGAGGGGGAATTTCAGTAGGAAGAATTCTGTACTCACTAGTGGTTACATTGTGAATAGCTCAGCTGACTACTGTCTTACTTTAAGTTTTCACTCAGAACTAGATAAACAATAAGTAAACAAAGCAGAAAATGGAGAAAGGACCTGTGAAGCTCTGGTCTTGTCACAAATTTCCAAACCCATCTGCCATGAATCCAACCCTTTCACCTGGAAGTAACCTGGCCCAATCAATAGGAAAACTAAGTGTGCTCCAACAGAAATAGGGGAACCCTGTGCTGGTTTAAATCCATTATGTATCCCAGAAGAGCCATGATCTTTTAATCAAAACTTTTGGGGTGGGCCCTTTGATTAAATTTTTTCTATGGAAATGTGACCCACCTAGTTGTGGGTGGGAACTCAAATTATATTTCCATGGAGGTGTGAATCTGCCCACTCAGGGTGGGTCTTTATTGGTTTACTGGAGCCATTTACAAGAGCTCATGGAGAGAAGGAGCTCAGAGAATCTGAGAGAGACATTTTAGAGATAAACTAAGATATGTAATACAAGGTTTGCCCCCAGGAGAAGGTAAGATCTGAATCAGATGGAGTTGCAGGCAGAAGGATGATTTGAGATGCTAATATAAGAGAAGAAGTGCAGAATTTGCCTTAGAGAAGCTAAGAGGGGCCCCCTAAATGATTAGAGGGAAACACTGGGAGAACAAACATGGATGCACAGGAGCTGAGAGAAGCTAAAAGAGAGAGAAGCCCAGAGACATTTTGCAGAAAGCCATTTAGAAACCAGAATCCTGGAGCAAAGGACAAGCAGATGCCAGCCACATGCCTACCCAATTGAGAGAGGTGTTCCATGTGTCATCAACATTTCTTTACTCTTGTTGATGCCTTAGTTTGTGGATACTTTTATGGCCTTAGAACTGTAAATGTGGAACCTAATAAACCCCCTTAATAAAAGTCTATCCATTTCTGGTATCTTTCATAACAGCAGCCTTAGCAAATTGGAACAACCCCCATCCCAGTATCAAGAGTAAGAAGGTCTTCACAACTCTAAGTAAAAAAGAAGATATGAATACTTTCATCGTAAAAACAAGAACATGAAAATCATTGAGTTTTTCTCCCTGGTCCAAGATCCTTGCAGATTTGGAAAGGTAGCTATCAAATTTATTTGAAAGGGAAAGTGGCCCTGAATTGACAAAAACATTCTAAAAAAGAACAAAATGGAAGGACTTACACTTCCTGAATTTAAAGCCTATTATAAAACCACAGTGTTCAAAACAGCATGGTACTGGCACAGAGATAGACATATTGATCAATGGAATTGAATTGAGAGCTTGGAAACAGGTCCCAGATCTAATATCAAATGATTTTTGATAAGGCCTCCAAATCCACTGAACTGAGAATTTTGTATAGGGGCTGTTCAAAAAATTGGGCTGGGAGTACTGGGTACCCATATCCAAAGGAATGAAAGAAGACCCCTATCTCACACCCTACACAAAATTAACTCAAAATGGATCAAAGAACTCAATATGAGACAGTAAAATTAAAGCCCTAGAAGGTAATATAGGGAAACACCTTCAAGACCTAATAATAGGAGGTAGCTTCTTATGCCTTACACCCAAAGTAGGTTTTTGGAACTTTTATTGGAATTGCAAAACAAAACAATGGCATAAAAAAAAACAAATATCCTAAAATAACTACATTGCTTCCAGTATGTTCCTATCATGCCCCCAAAAAATTAACAAACCATGTTTACTCCTGAGCATTCCCATATCATTAAAGATTACCCTCAATATCTTATCTGTTCTTACTAGATTACCATTCCCCCTTCACTAGTTGCTATCTGTCTCTTGACCCCTATATTCTACAATATAAGACACGTAACCTCCAGAATGACCTCTTGATTCCACATGAAAATCTCAGTCCCTGAAACATTACTTTGTTTCATTTCTCTTCTCCCTTTTGGACAAGAAGTGTTTCTCAATCTCACAATTCTGGGTCCAGGCACATCCTCAGGAGTCATTTCCCACATTGCCAGGGAGATTTACCCCCTGGGAGTCATGACCCACATAGGGGGTTATTGTGATTTTGATTGGCATTTCCCTAATAGATAGTGAACATTTTTTCATGCTTTTTAGCCATTTGTGTTTCTTCTTCAGGAAAATGTCTTTTCATATATTTTGCCCATTTTATAATTGGACTGTTTGTACTATTATCATTTATTTGTAGGATTTCTTTATATGCTGGAATTCAGTCTCTTATCTGATATTTGGTTTTCAAATAAATTCTCCCATTGAGTTTGCTGCCTCTTCATCTTTTGAACCAAGTCCTTTGAGGCATGGAAGCTTTTTATTTTGAAAAGTTCCCATTTATCTTTTTTCTTTCATTCTTGTGCTTTGGGTGTAAGGCATAAGAAGCTGTCTCCTGTTAGGTCTTGAAAGTGTTTCCCTATATTATCTTCTAGGGTTTTTATTTTACTGTCTCATATTGAGTTCTTTGATCCATTTTGAGTTAATTTACTGTAGGGTGTGAGATAGGGGTCTTCTTTCATTCCTTTGGATATGGGTACCCAGTACTCCCAGCCCAATTTTTTGAACAGCCCCTATACAAAATTCTCAGTTCAGTGGATTTGGAGGCCTTATCAAAAATCATTTGACATTAGATCTGGGACCTGTTTCCAAGCTCTCAATTCAATTCCATTGATCAATATGTCTATCTCTGTGCCAGTACCATGCTGTTTTGAACACTGTGGTTTTATAATAGGCTTTAAATTCAGGAAGTGTAAGTCCTTCCACTTTGTTCTTGTTTAGAATGTTTTTGTCAATTCAGAGCCACTTTCCCTTCCAAATAAATTTGATAGCTACCTTTCCAAATCTGCAAAGTAGGTTGTTGGAACTTTTATTGGAATTGCATTGAATCTGTAGATCAGTTTGGCTGGAATTGACATCTTAATGATGTTTACCCTTCTTATCCATGAACATGGAATGTCTTTCCACCTGTTTAGGTCCTCTATGATTTCTTTTCATGAAATTTCATAATTTTCTGTTTAGAGGTGTCTTACATCCTTTGTTAACTTTATTTCTGGGTACTTGATTTTTTAGTTGCTATTGGGAATGGATTTTTTTTCTGGTGTATATGAACATTACTGACTTTTGCATATTGATTCTGTATCAACTTTGATGAATTTCTTTATTAGCTCAAGTACGTTTGTCATCAATTTCTCAGGAGTTTCTAAATTTAAAGTCATATCATCTGTAGATAATGGCAGTTTTACTTCCTCCTTTCCAATTTGGATTATGTTTCTTTGTCTTGGCAGATTGCTCTCACTAGAACTTCTGGCACAATGTTGAATAACAGTAGTGATAGCAGGCATCTTTTTCTCATTCCCAATGTTAGGGGAAGGCTTTCAGTCTCTTGCCACTGAGTATTCTGCAGGCTCTGGGTTTTTCATATATGCCCTTTATCATATTGAGGATGGTTCCTTCAATTCCTACCTTTTGAAGTGATTTTATCAAAAAAGGATGCTGAATTTTGTCAAATGATTTTCAGCATTTATTGTGATGATCATTTGCTATTCCATTTCAGTTTGTTAATGTTTTCTGTTATATTTATTGATTTTCTTATGTTGAACCACCATTGCATGCCTGGAATGAACCCCACTTGGTCATGGTTTATGATTCTTTCAATGTGTGTTTGGATTTGATTTGCAATTTTTTTTTTGAGAATTTTTGCATCTGTATTCATTAGGGAGATTGTCCTATAGTATTCCTTTCTTGTAGTATACTCATCTGGTTTTGTTATTAAAGTAATGATAGCTTCATAAAATGAGTTAGGTAGTGTTCCTTTTTCTTCCATTTTTTAAAAGAGTTTGAGCAAGAATTATGTCAGTTCTTTTGGAAAGTTTTGTTAAATTCCCCTGTGAAGCCACCTGGCCCTGGGCTTTTATTTGTAGAAAGTTTTTTGATGACTGATTGGATCTCTTTACTTGTGATTGGTTTGTTGAGGTCTTCTATTTCTTCTTGGGTCAGTCTAGGTTTCTCATGTGTTTTTCAGTAAATTATCCATTTCCTCTAAATTATCTACTTTGTTGGTGTACAGTTCTTCATAATATCCTCTTATGATATTTGTTATTTTTTCAGGATCCAAAGTAATGTCCCCCCTCTCATTTCTGATTTTGTTTATTTGGCTCTCCTCTCTTTTTTACTTTGTCAGTCTACCTAAGGCTTTGTCAATCTTCTTGATCTCAAAGAAGCAAATTTTTGTTTTTATTTGATTGTATTCTTTCTCCATACCATTTTTTTTTTTTTTTTTGCTTTAATCATTTTTATTTCTTTTTGTCTAGTTTGTTTAGGGTTAATTTGCTGGTCATTCTCTAGCTTCTTCAATTGTTCAGTTAGACCTTTGGTTTTAGCTCTTTCCTCCTTTGTAATGTATGCATTTACGGCCATAATTTTCTCCCTCACCACTGACATTGCTATATCCCTTAGGTTTTGTTCTCATTTTCAGTCGTCTCTAGATATTTACTGATTTCTCTGGCAATTTCTCCTTTGACCTACTGATTGTTTAGGAGTGTGTTGTTTAACCTGCAGATATTTGTGAATGTTCTAATGCTTTGGTGGATATTGATTTCTAGTTGCATTCCATTATGGTCAGAGTATGTGCTATGAATAATTTCAATCTTTTCATATTTATTAAGACTTGTTTTGTACCCCAACATATGATCTATAGCCATTTCTGTTGAAAACTCATTTTCGGAGTCTTTAAAATCAGGCTGTTGATGGTGCCTGCAAGGAAGAGAAAAGTGCCTAGTAGGAGGGTGTGTGGTGATCTTGGTGCTAAATCCAGGTTCTTCAGCTGCTAGGAGGCAGAGTGGTATAATTGAAGGACAAGTGCTTGTGAATCCCAGTTCCCTGAGTTCACTCCAGGGTCTTCCCCTTTAAGTCATTACATCTTGCTGGGTTCAGCATGCATTTTCTTTATATTTGTGCCCTTATCTTCTCCCTCTCAGCTTGAATTTGTGAGAATTGAATGGGTCCAAGGGAAAGCCCCAGGAACAAATTCTAGTATTTATTTGCTGCTCATGAAATAGTAGATTTCTCAGTCCTTCTTGAGACTTCTACTATATCTGTCTCCCCCCACTTAAATAAAGGCCCACTGATGCCCATTCAGATCCATGATAAGTGGATAAAGCATCTAATTTATAAGATACTGATCTTTGCTGGAGGACTGACAGGTTAATATAAGGTCTTCCACATATAAATCCAGGAGTTTCTGTCACAGAGCTGTATTTGTGGAGAGGGTTAATATGGGAGGATGATCCACTGTAGTTTGCTGAGACAGCATTACCTATTTCTTTGTTCATGGGACAGTGACAAAAACATGTCAAAGTTGTATATACATGGGTTTGATTCTAAGTCTCTGTAACTGCATAATATTGAACATCTCCTTTTCATGTCTGAGCCTCAGTTTTCTGTTTTGTTGTGTTTTTGTTTTTCACAAAAGTGGATATAAATTCTATGACCCATGGTACGGTCATAAAGATTAGTAAATATGTTCTGTAATAATTATGTTTGTATTAAATTTGAGTGGGGGAAGCTATAGAGGAGACATGCATATATATGGCACAAAGAGATGCTCAATATATGAGCACTTCTTTGGTATCAGACTTAAAATTCCCATCAAGGTAACCAAAATACCAATTAGTTTATTATAATCCCACTTACTCTCCCCCTGTGTTTTGTTGTTCACACATAACTGGTGATAAGCCTAGAATAAGATTAAAGCAGAATGTTTGGTATCCTTTGGACTGAACTCACAAGTATGAATGTGGAGATGTGATTTCACTCCCTGAAAATGTCTACTTTTCTTTCTGAAAGAAACATCAGAAAGCTAAAGCCACACACACAAAAATGCCAAGATCCCCACTCCATATCCCAGACATCCTCTACCCTAATAATGATGGGCTATCTTCTTCCTTTCAGCCCCAGGTCATCTTTTACTTCCAGGAGGAGATGCTGGGTAAGGAAGAGGTATGTGAAACAGGTCTGGGTTAATATGTCTAGTATAGAGAGAATTTGAAGAATATTTCATTGATCCTGACCAGCTACATGGTTCCAGGCACTTCTGTAGTTATCCATCTTCTCTTTTCTGAATATAACAGTAGTTTGTCATTAGTAGTGCAGAGTCTCAGAGAAAATGGGAAAATTTTATTTCTTTGTAACTTAGGAGTTTAGATTCTTAAAGAGCTAAAGAATTGTTATGAAATATATAAAAGTAATGTGATGAATGGCTTATCCTGAGAAGGCTGATCTTTCAATGTGCTCGCCAACCTATATTTTGAAAATTGTATGTCATTGTTTTTTAGTAGGAGAAAGAAAATGGTTATTTCTATCAATACATTATTTAGTTGTGTTTTTTCAATTGTGTTGTGTGGTTGTTAGGCTCATGTGTCAACTTGGCCAGGTAATGGTTCCCAGTTGTTTGGTCAAGCAAGCACTGGCTTGGTTCTTGGAGGACACTTCATGGACTTAAAATATCAGTGAGTTCATTGCATCTATGTCTGATTACATCTATAATCAACTGAAAAGTTTGCCTTCAGCAGTGAGAGATGTTTAATCATTTGAAGGCTTTAAAGGGAGAACTGATGACTTTAGCAGTCAGGGAGAGAATTTTCATCTCTATTTCTAGAGGGCAGCTTCTCCTGGAGAATTCTTTGAAAACCATCAGAGTTCCCAGGTTGCAGCCTACCCTGCAGAATATGGACTTGTGCTTCTCCACAGTCACATGAGATATTTTTATAAAATATCATAATATTTACAGATATCTCCTGTCAGTTTTGTTTCTCTAAAGAACCCTGACTAATACATGTTGGAAATTGATTTAGTAATATTCTTACACAACACATATTGTATTTTAACTAAAATTGTCTTTTACTTGAGTTTTTTTAAAATCAGAAATAACTAGATAGAATTAAAACTAACATTCAGGAAGAATAAATGTTTCCACAAAGAGAGTCATAGTTATTTAATATCATTCAAAATATACTTATGCTCTTGCCTTTTCTTCCATTCATGTTGGAAAAACATTCAGATGTTTCTGTGGCTTTTCTTTCTCTTGAATTGTCATGTGAGATGATTCCCAAGCATCTCCATTTTGTGAAGGAAATTTTTAAATTAAATTCAGCTTTATTGAGATATATTCACATACCATACAATCATCCATGGTGTACACTCAATTGTTCATAGTACCATCATATAGTTATGCATTCATCACCCCAATCTATTTTTGTACATTTTCCTTACATAAGAAAGAATAAGAATAATAAATAAAAGTTAAAAGGAACTCCCAAATCATCTTCCCATAACACCCCATTTTTGTTTAGCTTTTGTTCCCCTTTTTCTACTCATCCATCCATACACTGGATAAAGGGAGTGTGATCCACAAGGTTTTCACAATCACACTGTCACCCATTGTAAGCTACATAGTTATATAATCATCTTCAAGAGTCAAGGCTTCTCAGTTGGAGTTTGATAGTTTCAGGTACTTCTAGGTATTCTAATACATTAAATCCTAAAAATGGTTGTCTATATAGTGCATAAGAATGTCCACCAGAGTGACCTCTTGACTCCATTTGAAATCTCTCAGCCAGTGAAACTTTATTTCATTTTGCACCTCGCTTTTGGTCAAGAAGATGTTCTCCATCCCATGATGCTGGGTCCATATTCACCCCTGGGAGTCATATCCTGCATTGTCAGGGAGATTTACAGCCTTGAGAGTCAGGTCCCATGTAGGGGAGAGGGAAGTGAGTTCATCTGCTGAGTTGGTTTACTTAGAGACAGAGGTCCACATCTAAGCAAAAAGCAGGTACTCATGGGGGGACTTGTAGACACAATTATAAGCAGCTTTAGCCTCTCCTTTGCAGTAACATTTGTGAAGGATGTTAAGGTCCTTAAAAACTCACCTGATAGGTGAATCATTTTCCAAAATCATAATCAACCCCAGTCATAATTTCAGTCAACCCTGTCAGCCCAATTGACTTTACCCAACCTCCAGACAAATGAGTAAGACCAACGTAGGCATCAGGCACAATTGAACCTCCATTGGCAGACACGGCCAAAACTAGAACTTCTGAGTCATCACTCTGCCTGCCCACATCACCTATGTAATTACTACTTATTTGCATATGTCAGCTGAAGCATTGCATCTATTATCAGATCTCCAAGTTCTGTCTTTATACAGCAGATCCAATATCAAGATCTATAATTATATACCTGTATAAATTTTAGTAATATCTGATATTTTTCACATCATTTCTTTGAAGACATTAACCAGGTCTGTTTTGGTCACAATCTCTCAACCTCAGCATATTACAATTTAAGGCCAGATAATTCTTTGTTGTTGGAGGCTGTCCTCTGCTTTATAGGATATTTAGCAGCATCTTTGACTTCTACGCACTAGATGCCAATAGTATCATTCCCATCACCTAGTTATAATAAACAAAAAGTCTCCAAACATTGCCAGATTGTCCCCTGAAATGCAAAATTGTCCTTCACTGAGAACCACTGATTTAGGTCATATTCATGGCCCTAGTGATTAAAAGTGTGAGTGGAGCAACAAAATCATCTCTCAATGTATAATGGAGTGATAAATGCATGGCTATACTGATGTGCAAATAATATTGAGTATGTTAAAATTCCTGAAAGCTGAAGTCAGTACAGCTAACCCCTTCAATCACCACCTGTTATATCAGATTTGTTTTTCTTGACAATAATCTTTGAAGAGGAGCTGTGGCAAACTCCCCTTTTATCCTCTTCCACAGAGCTCCAGTTAAGTACATTGACAATAAGCCTAAAATGAATACTGAAAACACTATGCTGCAACAAAGATAAGATGCACCTTGGTAAAGGGAGCCAGCAGGTTTTCAGTGCCCCAACCTCTATTTGTCAATTTCTGCATCAAGGTTAAAGCTGAGAACAGAAATCTTCAAAATGCATAGTCTTATGTTTAAGGCCAGCCAGCATGAATGAATTGGAGCCAGGAAGTTAACCAGCAATGTCTTGACTTCCAAACCCTTTCCAAATTCTTTTCTGTCCTAAATCCCACTCCTAGAGTTGTCTGCATTCCAGGTCCCGGCCTCCTGGCCCTGCCACAGAGAACTAAACATGTGTATCTGGTGTTCTTGCTAGTTTTCCCTCACACTGCATTCTACAGCCACTCTAAGATGGAGAGCTTTCCCCATTGCAGGCAAGTAAGTTCAGAATCTGGTGTAAAATATTCCAACTTTCCAAACCAGGCTTGGCTAGTCTTCAATTTTGTGGCCTTGAGAAATTGACATGCTTTCTCTAAGTTTCAATGCCTTCATTTTGGAATGAAGTGTGGTACCAAGTATTGATAAAGATTATCATGGAAACAAAACACCAAGCAAACCTCAAGATAGATTAGTGATTGTCAGAGACTGGGGAAGGGGAGGATGGAGGAGTGATTACTTAAAGTGTACAGCATCTCCTTTGAGGGTAAAGAAAATGTTTTGGAATTGTATAGTGGTGATAGTTACACAAAGTTGTGAATACACTAAATGCCACTGAATTACACAATTTACAGTGGTAAATTTCATTTTATGTGAATTTCACCTCAATGCAGCTTAGTGACTTCTCAAAAATTAAACAGATTTATCATATGACCTGGAAATTGCACTTCTAGGTATATACTCAAAAGAATTGGAAGAAGAGTCTCAAACAGATATTGTACACCAATATTCATAACAGCATTATTCACAATTAGTTAAAAGGTGGAAATAACCCATGCAACCATCAATGGATGAATGCATAAACAAAATGAGGTATATCCATACAATGAAATATATTCAGCTGTAAAAAAGGGATGATGTTCTGATACATGATACAACTCAGATGAATCTTGAAATCATTATTTTGAGTAAAATAAGCCAGAAGAAAAAGGGCAAGTATTATATGAGTCCAACTATTTTAAGTACCTAGAATAAACAAATATATAGGGACAGTAAGTAGATTAGACATCATGAGGTGTTGGGGGAGGGGACAATAGTGAGCTATTACTTAATAGGTACAGAGTTTTTGTTTGGAGTCATAAAAATTTCAGGCAACATTTGGAGGACATGGTAACACATAATTGTGAATACAATTAATGCCACAGAAATGTATACCTAAGAATGTTAAAATGGGAATTGTATATGTGTTACCACAACTGAAAGAGAGAAAATTTTAGGTCTTTCCCATTTCAATTTATTTGTGTTCCCCACAGAGAAGGAATGAAGCTTGATTTCTCCATGGCAGGTCACCTGAGTCTGGGCTCAATTTCTCTTCCTGGGGACTTGCCCAATACTAACATCTCAGCTGTGCCAAGTTCTGTGATTCCCTGCCCATTTACCTGGGACCTTGATTAGTTTACTAGAGCACCATATAAGCTCAGACAGAAGGAGCAAGCTTGCTACATACAAGAGGGACACTTTGAGGAACACACAGGAACTGAAAGAGGAGCTGCAGCTTATAGAGACATTTTGCAGATGGACTTTGAAAGCAGACATTTGCTCTGGAGAAGGTAAGAGAGGACAAATGCCCCAAGAGCAACTAAGAGAGACATTTTTGAGGAGCTGCAGCCATTTTGAAACCAGAACTCTGGAGCAGATGCCAGTCACATGCCTTCCCAGCTAACAGAGGTTTTCCAGAAGCCATTGGCCATCCTCCACTGAAGGTACCTGATTGTTGACACCTTATCTTGGACACTTAAAGGACTTAATACTGTAACTTTGTAACCAAATGAAACCCCTTTATGAAAGCCAATCCATTTCTGGTGTTTTGTGGAAAGGCAGCATTAGCAAACCCTAACAGATTTTGATTCCCTGGAATGAGACTGAAGATTCTGTGCTGGGGAACTCCTGAATCTTACCTGTACTAACTGGAGAGCTTAGGAAATGCATCATGTCTCCTTGAGACTCCTCCAAGTTGTGACAGTTACTCAAACTTTGTTTTGAGGGCCTTGACATTTTTGAGGAGGAATGGTCAGGCATTTTGTAGAATGTCTTTCTATTGGGACTTTTCTGATATTTTTCTTATGGTTAGAGTGAGATTATGGGTTTAGGGGAGAAAGAGCACACAGGTAACCTGCCATTTTTATTACATCATATCAAGGGTACATACTGTCATCATGGATATAGCTGTTGGTGTTGACCTTGAACACCTGGCTGAGATGTTTGCTGAGTCTCTCCAGTATAAGTTTCCCCAGTCCCCACATTTTCCATACTGAATTCTTTGGAAGGAAGTCACTCTATGTATCCCATATATAAGGAATATGGAGCTATGCTCCCCCTCCTTGAGTTCAGACTTCATTTGCAAGCTCTGCCCTCAGGGTGGCCTGGGCACTATTGTCTCTAGAAGGGTGAACCCCAAATTTCCAGGTCCTTTCATCTGATGACTTTTTTACACCTTTGAACCCTGATACAGTTCCTCATGTTCTCTGGATACCATCTCCCCCTTTTCCCAATAAATGACTGTTATGGCTTTAGAGGGCAAATATATGTCTCTTGTAAACCTTATCTTATGTAAGCCCCATGGATTGCCTGTTGACTTAGATCTGTCTTCAGGACTTTGGGATAGACTGTGGGTTCCATGTTAGTAAAAAGGGATGCTTTCAACTCCCATAGTTCTGAAGCAAGAAGGAAAACACCTTTCCTTCTCTTTGCAGGGATCCAACACAGGAGGTAGATATAAAGAAGAAAGAAAAATCACACTAACAGCTCCCTCTCTTCTCTTTCAGGCTTGTATGACCAAACCTCCCTCTCAGCTGACCAGAACCTTGTTGTGATGCTGGTAAAGAATGTTTCCCTCCATTGTGATTCAGCACATATCCCATTTGTCAAGTTTTCACTGGCCAAGAAGGGAGGAGCTGACATGCCACAGCACCAAAATTGGGGCACCAGGCCACCTTCACCCTGGGCCCTGTGATCTCCAGCTTTACAGGGAGCTACAGGTGTTATGGCTGGCACAGTGGCAGCCCCTATCTACAGTCAGCACCAAGTGATGCCTCTGGAAGTTGTTGCAGGTCATACAGCCCAGCCCAGCCCTTTCTCCTTCCTGGGGCTCCATACTGGTGGCTAAGGTCCTTGTCACCAGGCAGGAATAGGAAGACATGAGAAATAATACCAGGGTAATACTCTTCTACTCAGAGTACTGGGAAGAGAGAAGAGTTTCCCACCCACAGCATGAATTTCCCACCCTTTGAATGCTTGTGGTCTATTGAGAAAGAAGAGGTCAATATCAAAAATCACATGTTATCAGGCCACGTTGAGATGGTAGATCATCAGACACAACCTAGGCTCTCCTGTTTCTTTTTTCCACATGTTTACTTGCATCTGAGTGTCCTTAAACTAACCTGTAGTTCTAAAATTTACTGAGAATGGTTGACTTGGGTTTTTGGCTCATAGGAAGGAATCTCAAAAACTCTATAATGAGACCATTTTGTCTGTTGGTTACATACATCACTCAGCCCAAAGAGAGAAGACAAGAGTCATAACAGAAGAAAGCAGTTGGCAATTTCTAAGCAGGGCAACCACATTCATGTCTCACATCTGCCTTGCCAAAAAACATCACATCAGTCATTTGACAAGCTAAGAACCCAAGGTTCAGAAAGTAGAAAGAGATGTGGGAAACAGCAATTTGGAGAAAGAGAAGGTGGGTTTCTCTGCAGAAGGAATGTAGTCTCTGCCCTGCTACATTCTTATTCCCTGTTTTCTTAAAATGTCTGTGTTTCCATCACACTTTCACTTGACCTGACATACTTACTTGCATAGACAACTCAAGTCAGGCAGTGATCATCCAAGGGGGTCCCCAATTGGACTTCTGGAGCCTCTGTTCTCTGTTGCTAGCTAGGACAGAAGAGATCTGCTTTTGACTTGTATTGCTTATTTTTTTTCTTTTTCACTAAAACATTTAGAAAAATGAACTTCAACAAAAGTGCTGAAATTTAAAGATGGAAACAGGTGAAGAAGGAGGGTCTGATTACATAGTTGATAAATATAGGGATTGAACTAACTCTGGGATTGTCTTTGATTTCATTATTTAATAATTGTAAATATTTATGCATACAGCAGAGTTATAAATGCATAAGTGTAGTTAAAGATTAATAGTATTCAAGTAACCATCACCCAAAGTAAAGAAATATGGTTTGCAAATGCCTTATGTCTTAAGCATGCTATACCCCCATGTGATCATCCTCCAACCTCCCTGTTGGGGGGTCAAAAACAAAATAAAACAGGGTAATGATTTGGGGATTGATCATTCCATGGTTTTTTTGCTCATTTTAGCATCTGCATATCCCTAAACAATGAATTGTTTACTTTTGGTGCTTTCAGAATTTATCTAAATGGACCATAGTGTTTACGTTCTTTTGTGACTTGCTCTTTTTGCTTATTATGTTTAAAAAATAAATTAATTTTGATTATTGCACTTGCAATTTGTTAATTTACACTGCACATAAGCACTCTGTTGTAGGAATGTGCATTTTACCCAAAGCAATGCTGATACAGGTTTCCATTTTCCACTGTTTTTGCTATCATAGACAATGTTGCTATGGAAAGCCTCATGAGGTTTCCTGTTGTTTCTGTGCATGTGTGCTCCTTTAGCAAAGAAGTAAGTAAAATTTTTCTATACTGTGCTGGAAAATATTTTCAGTTTTGAGGGCCTTATGATTGCTGTAGCAAATAGTGCTGTCATTGTAGTGCTGAGGCAGCCATCAGCAATGTATAAATGAGTGAGTGCATTTGTGTTCCAGCAAAACTTTATTTGTAGACACTGAAATTTTAATACCACATAATTTTCATGTGTCATGAAATTTATTCTTCTTTTGAATTTTTTCAACTGTTTAAAAATGTAAAAAAAAAAAATTCCTAGCTCAGAGGCCATATAAAATAGGCAGCAAATTAGATTTGGCTGGTTGGCCACATTTTGCCAATCACTACCTTAGCATAAACCTTCCTGGGCAGAATTGGTAGTCTATAGGATTTGTGCACAATCATTGGCACTCCATGATGCCAAACTGTCTTCCAAAAAGATTGTACCAATTTGTACTCCCACAAGAAGTGTTTGAGGGTGTTTTTGCCTCCACAAGGATTGTGTTGATAATGTGGGTTTCTTTTGGTTTTCCTATCTGACTATAATGAATTGTAGCATTTTTCATGGTTAAACAAACTTGAAGACCATTTTCCTCACCATCCTCTGAGGCTGGATAGTGAGTGAGGCTGGGCAATTTATGATCACTGTTATGTGAGTAGAATAATCAGTTGGGGTCACTGGTCTCTAATGTGGGTAGCTCTTACTTTCTGCACTTTAACTTTTTCATGGATAGTCTCACTAACAAGACTGTGTGTCATGAGGAACTGAGTGTTGGCTTTCTTGTTCACTACCTTACTCATGCTTTCTAGAACTAAGCATTATACCATATACATGATCAGTGAAAGGACAGGAGAAATTGTATAATGCAGAACCAGGAGAGGGATTACATTTCTATGAAGGAGAGTAGAAAAACCATCCATCTCTTATCCATTTGTTTCCCTGACTCCTAGAACACTGGGATTCCCAAATTCTCACCATAGATTCTGGATTAAATGAATGGTAAGCAGGAACTAACTCCAGATGATGAAGCTGACCTCAGTCCAGATTCCTTAATTTAATATTCAACAGTAAAAAGAATACATCATTGTGGTTGGAAACATATGTGTCATTTCCCAATCAATGCTTAAGCTTGTATCCACAAGATTTACCACTGAACAGGAGTGGAACTTTCACCACAAGGCAGGCCAAGTGTATGTATAAACAATTAAAGAAGGCCAGAATATTCCCAATATACTGCACAGGGAAGATAGCAGACAGGAGGCTTAACTTTTTAAAAGCATTTTTATTCATAAAGAGGAAATTTAATATTTTATCAAGCAGTACTCAGAGGGTAATAGTGGGCAGAAAAGACTGAAGAAAACTCCAGCTGTTTGTCCTTTCTATTGTTCTGGTTCCCAGGAGCTTCAAGGAAACTCAGGAATTGGTGAGTACATTGGAGACTGCAGGAGGACAAAATTGCCATTTAGAGGGTCACTGATAAGACTGAGACAGTTCTCTTGAAGCTGCTGCCAACACAGTTACTTGACCTTACCCTGAATTTGTCTTATCAAATGACTCATACGCAGGGCAGTGCCTCCGCTGTTGACTTTATACAATCCTCTTATCTTGGAAGGAGGGATTTCAAGAATAACTTTGATTTATTATAATGGATTTCTTTTTAAGTGAGAAAACAGGTATTCTGAGCTTTGTAATTTCACTTTTAAAGCTTTGAGAAGAACATGAGTTCCTGCAGACCAAATGACAAATAAAAGGGAAAAAAGGTTTCAGACACAAACACTATCTTGAGAAAGTCATCCAATAGTGGAGATATATTTCATCTGTTTATTAGAAATTTCCCCCTCATATTCCTCAGGTACTCACAGTGCTGTACCGTTTAGCATGCAGGAGAGAATAACTCAAAAATATACAGGAGATAATGGAAGATCCTGAATAGATAGTAGGGTTGCAGAGATAGGCATCCAGCAAAATTGCCAAGTAGGTGTTGATGAAAAGCAAACACAACCTCCTCATAATCACATTCTTCCATAGTTACCAGATCTATCCTGGGACCCAAGCTTACTAACTGATGAATATGGCTCTCCTGGAGGAGAGGTCCAAGACAGCTGAAAGTTTCAGAGGATGAGCTCACTGAGGAAGGGTCAGTGTGGGCCAAAATGCAGCACACAAGTAAGTGAAATGAGCTGTGGGTGTAGGATGGGCAGGACCAGTGATCACAATCAAATGGTCATTTTCCCAGGTAGATCTGATCCATGTTCATGCCGTCTTTCTGGATATTGCTTGCAATTTTCCATCTTTATCTGTCCAGATTTTTCATATGCTTTTACTCTTCCTTCTCAATTTTTCTTCTTTTTAACTTTCTTGAAATGTAAAATATAACAATGTGTAGGCATGTCTAAGATATTCAGTAATCACCCCTTATCCATAAGATATGTTTCATTCTTCCATTGTCTTATGAGATTTCATCCTTTAACTCTTCATCCTTGTCTTATGGATTTCATCCATTTCTATGGAACATGCATACAAGGAAAACTTAAACATTGGAATATGTTTCACTACTATCAATTAATTTATTGTTTCATTTACTTTTCAGAATATTTATATAATGTCACCATTCTGGGATTTATGATTTTCCACTGGGCCCCTAGGTGGTAATAAGGCTCTGAAATGAATCTAGCAAAATTGTATCATTTGGTTAGATTCCAATTTTATAATGCTGGTTCTTCAACATGGAGAATTTACTGTAAAAGCAATTTTATAAAATCTTGTGTATTGAATTAAGAAGGCATTTTTTGTATCATTTGGTAGGATTCTGATTGCAGCATAAAATAAGTTCCAAAAGTCTTAGATTATGCTCTGTCTTCTGTCACCTTCCATAACTCTCACTTTTGACCCTGATGGCTCCTTATTACTTTCCAATTATTGTGACTGGAGGACATAGTTATGGGAAGCTACACAATTCCAGGACATCAATGAATGTGGGATCTTTTAGCAGCTCTGACCCCAAGCCCAGTTGGGCCCAATTTAAAAAGCATCTAATTTATGGCTGCCTAGACAGGAAAATCACCCAGTCCTAGAACTGAAAACTTTACTTAAAGCTTTTTTGATTAACTTGTAAACAGAAATACTGGTTACTGAGGAGACACTGGATGGGATATTATCTCTAAATTCTTGGGAATGTGGTTTATAAAATTTTCCAGAGAAAATAGCTCAAGTCATAAGCCCATGTGATGCACATTTTTGAACTAAGACTTCTCTTTATAGCCAGTATTTGGGAGAAAGATCACTTGAGCAGAGTAAAGTACCCAGAAGGTCTGCTCTTAGAAAAAGCAGCTCTAGAATTGCTCCAATCACCATTTCAGAAATATCATAGGAAAGCTTGTCTGTGTCTTTGAGTCTGAAAGCAAAAACTCCTGTATGAAAAATCAAAGACCCAGATATCTTTCAGCATGGGTTTGAGTTAGCAAGACCTGGGTTTGATTAGGGTCCCTGCTTTAAGAGTTGGGCCTTCTTTATTTCTCAGCCTAAACAGGGCTGGGTTCCCATACAGGGTGTATTCCAAAGAAAGGATCCTTGCACTTTTTGCACTTTCCAGCAGATGGCACTGTTCAGTAACTTAATCACCCTCAGAGGCTGGTCTGCCTGTTCCCTAGGGTGGGGAATGGCTTTCAGACCCAGGGCTGGAAACATGCCTCTGGACAAGTTGTCTCAGTCTCTTTGTCCCTCATTGATTTGGGCCTTGAAATGTCCTCCCCTGTCCATCAGGTCTTCAAACAGTGAGGGCATTTTTCACCACTGTGGGGCTTTAAAATCTGTGTCCATGGTGAAAGAGGTCCTGTCTGCCATTTCAGTGCCTTTTCCACATGGAGACCAAGTGAGGGGTAGAGGAGAGGACCCCTGGTCTCAGACAGAAAATTCCTACCTGACATTTCTTCTCTTTCTTCAGTTCAGCTTTTGCAGTGTCTTTCTCCAGTCTCCATCCTCTTCCAGAGTTTTAAACAATTCAGAATTATCCTTTTTTTTATTGAGTCTCTGGAGAGAAGTTTCCAGTAGCTGTTTACATCACCATGTTGATAACATCCTGCTCTAAGTCTTTTTCACAAAGGGAAAAATTGAGGAAATATCATTTTCCCTAGATTTTGGAAACATTCATCAACACATCTCACAGGGATACATAAGGAAGTCTTCTGCACTGAGATTTAGAAGCCCACTGCTAATGAAGAGGTAGATCAACAAGAGACTCCTCATCACACTGGGGAAAAGGAAACCCACAAAGATATTTGCAGCTTGCATTAGATCTTGGCTTAACTGAGTCCTTACTGGGAAACAAAGCCATAACATAGCTAATTAAATTGTGTTTATTCTGTTTTCAAATCACCATGAAGGCCTTTAATAGCCTATAGTTTATTCAAACTATATTGAATTCCAGGAAGGAGTTAGTTCAAATTTCAGGTATTTAAGTTTTTCTATGGAGTGGAACACATGGCAGGGAATAGGGAGATGCTGGTTCCCTCAATCTGACAGCAGGCAGGAAACTGAATTCTGCCAGCCACCATACGAATTTGAAAGAGGACCAAGCCTCAGAGAAGACCACACCCTTGGCCAATAACTTGATTACAACTTGGTGATAGACCCTGAAACATAGGACTCTGAAGCTAAGCCATGCTCAGACTCCTGACCCAATGCTATGAGAAAAACATGTATTCTAAGTCACAAGGTTCAGGGAGATTTGTTACACAGCAATAGCTGATGAATACACCAATGGTACATTTCTGACCTTTGTCACTTTCCAGCAGACCTGTGGCCTCTGGGTCAAGTGACAGTATTTCCTATGCCTAATTCTCAGTTATGCCCCTCTGTGGCAATCCCCATCCCTCTTCCTTGTGCAGACCTAAAGCTGTTGAACACAATATAACTGCCCCCAGTGTTCTCATGTCATGGCAGATTGTAAATTGTTATCTACCCAAGGAAGAGATTAGGTCTTATTTTTTCCTAGTGATTGGCCCAAATAATGTTACCTAAGTATCTAGCATTTGATCAGTGATAACTCGGTACAGGCACAATTCTGAACACTCATCCTATGTTATAAGGACTACAATTTATTAAGCTTGGGATCTGGATACCACCCTTGTACAATATTTGATACCATGCAAGTTTAGTTACTTTTTATATGTGAGAAATGGATGCTACAGAGCCCATATTTGCTCACTATTACCAACTTATTCACATTAGCTTCCTACAGCTGCTGGAACAAATTAACATGAACTTTCTAGTTTAAACCAGAGAAATTCATTCTCACAGTTCTGGGGGCTAGAAATCAGAAATAGAAGTGTCAGCAGGGCCATGATTCCTTTGAAGTGTTTAGGGAAGAATACTTCCTTGCTTCTAAATTCTAATGGTTAATGGCAATCCTTAGCACTGTATGGCTTGTGGCTGCCTCACTCCAATGTCTGTCACCAACTTCACTTAGCCATTTTTCCCTGTGTGTGTCCAAATTTCCTTTTCCTTATAA